>NC_083283.1:30683640-31029244 GCF_963506605.1 Zootoca vivipara | reverse complement strand
TATGCATTTTTTGCTCAGAAGTCCTGTTAGAGTAATCGTGTGCTTAGGAGTTCAGGCATGGTCCCCCTCCGTAAAAATAATTTCCTACTTTCTATCAAAGCTGTTGTTAATTCTCCTCTTTGAGGAGAAGAGGGACAAAAAAATCTAAGCAAATGCTTCTGCTGTAGTCAAAAACATCTGGATATGGCCAAGGTTTCATATGTATTAGATATAAATAGTAAAATTAGTGCAATTATAGCCATTTAACCCTCTCCTCCTTTCAAAATAACTATGCTGCACTTAGGGCAGTATGCATTTCATAATTTTTTGTTTTAAAGCAAATTTTCCTTAGATTTGTGTGTGTGTGTGTCTTCAGTGGGATATTAAATGCCTCAGCCAAAGTTTAAAGCGCACCACAAAAGCACCTTTGCACTGTGCTTTCTTAATCCCACAAAGCTTTTTAACTTCTTTCATTCACTTTGACATTCCAAAAATGCAACATGGGCTCTTTGCCAAGAGAGAAATTTTGTACTGAAATCTAATTTAGCGCAAAGAGAGTGACTGCCATGTGTTTTATAAATATAGAAGCTTATGTTTATTGAAAACGTATGTGATCCTCATGCATTTTCTTTATGTTGCTGGGAAATAGAATGATAGTATAATTGTACGATGCACTGCGAGACCAATCTAACTCTGGTTTCTTTTGGAACAAGAGAAATCCACAAATTGGGAAGGTTGGAAATCAGGCTCTCAGTTTTCTGAGACAATTCACTGCATACCATACAAAGCTCTGAATGGATGATTTGGAAATGCATGATAATCCTCTTCCATCACAGTACTTGTTGCATATGTATGTTCGAAATGGTTTGAAGCCCTCCATCTTAATTGAGAAGATACTTAGAAGTTTGTATCTTAGCTGTTTGTGGGACAGGGGGCGGGAGGGTGTGGAGGACTCCCTGCTTCTGAATGGGGTAACTGTGCCTCTGAAGGACCAGGTGCACAGCCTGGGAGTCATTTTGGACTCACAGCTGTCCATGGAGGCACAGTTTAATTCTGTGTCCGGGGCAGCTGTCTATCAGCTCTATCTGGTACGCAGGCTGAGACCCTACCTGCCTGCAGACTGTCTCACCAGAGTGGTGCATAAATCTGGTTATCTCTCGTTTGGACTACTGCAATGCACTCTATGTGGGGCTACCTTTGAAGGTGACCCAGAAACTACAACTAATCCAGAATGTGGCAGCTAGACTGGTGACTGGGAGTAGCCACCAGTCCAGAAAAACCTACATTGTCTCCCAGTACGTTTCTGAGCACAATTCAAAGTGTTGGTTCTGATCTTTAAAGCCCTAAACGGCCTCGGCCCAGTATACCTGAAGGAGCGTCTCCACCCCCATCGTTCTGCCCGGACACTGAGGTCCAGCACTGAGGGTCTTCTGGCGGTTCCCTTGTTGTGAAAATCGAAGTTACAGGGAACCAGGCAGAGGGCCTTCTCAGTAGTGGCGCCTGCCCTGTGGAACGCCCTCCTATCAGTTGTCAAAGAAATAAACAACTCTCAGACTTTTAGAAGATGTCCTGAAGGCAGCCCTTTTTAGGGAAGTTTTTAATATTTGATGAATTATTGTATTTTAATCTTTTGTTGGAAGCTGCCCAGAGTGGCTGGGGAAACCCACCCAGATGTTGTTGTTGTTGTTGTTATTATTATTACTGTTATTAGTGGAGGGTACTTATATTTTTTTGGATTGTTTATACCCCACCTACTATTCCAAAAGTGACTTAAAATACATTTAAAATGCAATAAAACAGATAATCTCAATGTCCTTCTCAGGATGAGGCCTCCCCATCTGGACTGATGCCTCATGTGACTCCTGGCTCCTGGAATGAAACACAGGAAACCCTGGGGAAGGCAAAATCAAAAGTGTTTACAAGCATCTCCCCTGAGATAATTTGGTTTTACTTGATCAATTCCAAACCTGAATGGGGAAAGTTCACACCATCTATTTAAAATCAACAATACGAAAGCTTTCAAAATTCAAACCCATGGGAAAACATCAAATATTACTGCATTTTTGACAACTTAGAGTCACAGTTCTTCAGGACTAGACGTTATTGGACATATTGCCCATCCACTGCAATTGCAATGATGCTCACATTTATAATGACTTGTCCCAGGGAGATCACTTTGGTGCTGCTAACATAGTGATTTGACTTCACACCTGGAGGCAGACGGATGTCAACAACAAATCTCACGTTTACAACGATACAGGCTCCAACCCATTGTGGTAGGGCCTGTGAACTTGCTCAGACTTGGCTTCCCTTAGTTCATGTCACCTTTTGGTCCAAGACTTCAGGCCCATGTTAGTGCAGTATTTGGTGTACTTCCTAGCATGTTGCATCGTGTCCAAGCAGTGCAGTCCCTCCAATCTGCTGATGGACATGAGTATGATACGAGGACACCAGTAAGGAGTGGGGACATGCTTTCTGTCCCAAACATCTTCCTATTGCAGGGAACATTTATTTATTGCAAACAGAACAATTAAACAATATGCCCTAATATTAAAACCACATAGTTTGAAAACACTGCCCACAAATTACCCCATACAGCAGCATTTATTATAAAAAGACAGCAGTTGGATGGAAAATACTCAGACCTATTAACTGTGGCTGAATTTACAAACGTTTTCTTGTCATCCAGTTTGGCAGCTTATCTGGAATGGTGAGACTAGCAGGAGCCAGTGTGATCCAGTGGTTAGAAGAGGGTTACATCTGGGTTCAAACCAGCTCAGTTATGTACTAGATTATCGTGGGATTTGAACCAGGATGTTCAGGTGATGGGCATGGCCAGGAGTGCCTTTGCCCAACAGTGGACCAGTTATCCATATTTCTTAAGAAATCAGAAATCTGACCATGGTGACATATGCTGTACTTGCATCACAATTAGACTGCAATGGCCTTTCCGTGAAATTCCCTTTGAAAAGTCTCCAAAAACTTCAGTGGATTCAGAAGACTGGTGCGAAGCTGTTGACTTGAGCTCTCTATTGAGAGCAAATGCATTTGTAAGACTGTACCTTCTTTCTTCTAAGTAAAGCTGGGCTAAGTTGCTGTTGACCACAGACAGAAACACCTCTGAAAACTGTTCTACTTCCTGTGCCAGATCACCATGGAAACAATGCTCTACAGCATCATTTTCATAGGAATCTGACTGGCATAGATTGGTGGGTCACAAAGTGGTTAAGGGAAAGAATAGGAATAAATGGACAGCCCTCCTAATGGAGTCTCCCAAGGATCGTTTTTGGAACCTCTGATTTTTAACTTGTTCATAAAAGATCTAGAATTAGGACTGAGCAGCGAGGTGGCCAAGTTTTCTGATGGGTCAGGTTTGTTAAAACAAAAAGAGATTGTACTCCAAAAGGACATCTCCAAACTGAGTGAATGGGTGACAAAATGGCAAAGGAAATAATAATAATAATAATAATAATAATAATAATAATAATAATAATAATAATAATAATATTTATACCTGCCCATGTGCCTGAGTTTCCCAAGCCACTCTCGGTGGCTTCCAACAAAAGATTAAAATACAATAATTCTTCAAATATTAAAAACTTCCCTAAACAGGGTACCTTCGGATGTCTTCTAAAAGTCAGAGAGTTGTTTATTTCTTTGACATCTGATGGTAGGGTGTTCCACAGGGTGGGGGCCACTACCAAGAAGGCCCTCTGCCTGCAATTGTTCCCTACGTTTCTTAGCTCTACGCTCTACAGCTGAGAAGGGAGGAGGGGAAGGGGCCCGCCGGCTCCTGTACTCACAAGGGCCTGATTCTGACTCGACTCCTTCCTCCTCCTGTTCTGGTCTTCCCTCTTCCCAGGCCCATCCTAGCCATAGAGGCTAGTGGCGCAGAGAACCACGGCGCCGGGCGCTGGAGGGCGCTGGAAGGGCGCCAAGTGAGCGTAGGGTTCCGGCGATCTGACCAGGACTGCACTCCATGAGCTGAGAGGCTACGCCACGTCTCTCTCCTTCTCTGAGGACTCCGCGCTGCGCCTCCTTCTCGTTTCCCCAGCACTGAGTACCCTCAGTCGAGCTTTGCCACCAGCATGCGCACAGCGCCCAAGCAGCTCTTGCTGGTCCCACGGTGCGCGCGCTGGTGGCGAAGCTTGACTGAGCAGAACCCAGCGCTGTGGAAACGAGAAGGAGGCGCAGCGCGGAGTCCTCAGAGGTGGCCTCCCGCTGCTGCCGCGGCTCACTTGGCACTCCCTTGGAGAGGCTCTGAGGGGGGCGCTGGAAGGACCTTAGTGCCAGGGCGCTGGATGGGCTTAAGACGGCCCTGCCTCTTCCCTACCTGATTCTTCCTCTTCCAAGGAGTGACGCCACCAGTCTTCTCCAGGTATGGATTCCTCCCTATCTCCAGATTCCGGGGGGGGGCATCCTCCCCAGGGGGGGGGGGCTTGCCACCACTCCTCCTCGTCCGGCTCAACCCTGACAGTTGCAGCTTTTATTTTAGAGAAAAGGCAATATCAAAGAAGGGTATAAAATGATGCATGGCGTGAAGTAAGAGGATAGAGAAAAGTTGTTCTCCGTCTGTCATCACTCTAGAACTCATGGATCTCCAATGAAGCTGGATGTTGGAAGATTCAGGACAGATAAAAGAAAGGACTTCTTAGTGCAGCCCGTTGTTAAACTATGGAACTCACTTCCACAGGAGGCAGTGGTCACCAACCTTGGTGGCCTTAAAAGAGGATTGAACAAATTCATGGAGGAGACAGCTAGAAATGCCTCCTAGCCATGAAGACTATGCTCTTGCCTCCATAATTGGAGGCAGACGTGCTTCTGAATATCAGTTGCCTGAAACTATAGGAGGGAAATGTGCTTTTGTGCTCAAATTCTGCTTGTGGGTTTTTCACAGGATGCTGGATTAAGCCATTGGTCTGATCCAGCAGACTCTTCTTATGTTCTTAGCAAGTGCTATTTTTCTTTTCTAGACAAAGAGGTGCTGGAACTCAACATGAACATCTGAAGCCCCTAATCAACTGTCCCAGAGGTTGTTGGACTACACATCTACCCTTACCTTTGGACATGATGGCTATGGATGATTGGGGGGTGATAGTCCCAACAGCATCTGGAGACCAAAGGGCTGGCTGTGCTAAATGATACCAGGATAGCTTAAGGACTGCCTTCTCTTGTGTGAGCTTGCTCTTCCACTTACATAGGCATTTGCCCATTTATATTACAGTGGTACCTCGGTTTATGAACACAATTTGTTCCGGAAGTCTGTTCATAAACTGAAGTGTTCATAAACTGAAGCAAACTTTCCCATTGAAAGTAATGGAAAGTGAATTAATCTGTTCCAGATGGGTTCACGGCGTTCGTAAACTGAAAATTTGTAAACCGAGGTGTTCATAAACCGAGGTTCCACTGTACACCAATCTCTGAGCTATATTTGCTTGAGATGCAGGAGCTGACCTTCAGTGTAGAAGTTCCTGCCAAGAGTGGCTTCTCGCTGCTCTCTGATGGCCTTCTGCTCCTGTGCAAATATATTTGCTTCATAGCAGTCATTCTGCCTGCCAAGCTGTTCAATTTATCTCCATTTTTGTCAGCTGAAATGTTTTATAAATCTAACTAAAAAACAATTACTGTAGCCCCTTCCCACTTATTTAATTTGTATTTTCTTGATCTGTTGATCAAATTATAAACCAGTTTAAAAACATTTCTTTTTATGGAAGGGGCGAGTGTATAGTGAAATTACCATATTGGCCTGAATATAAGCCTCACTTTCCCCCCCAAATTCCGACTGTGAAAAGTTAAAGTGCGGCTTAAATTTGGGACCTTACAAAAATTGGCTTTTGCGATATCACTGCTGAAACAGACATACGGTAAAACGGAACGGGTGTGAGTGCCTGTGGAATTTTAAGGGAGCGGCTTATATTCGGGTATGGCCTTTTCCCTCTCCCCCCCCCCCTGAATTTTAAAGGTGCGGCTTATATTCGGGTGCAGCTAATATTCGAGCAAATATGGTATGTGCTAAGTTGTTTTTGTTTTTGTTGTTTTAAACTGAGTATATTTTAAGGATGCAGCTATGATAACTGCCAGCTCCCACTGGGATTTCTGGTTATCCATTTTGGAGGTGGAGGGAATCACTGGGATTTTCCACTCACTCAGAGCACAGTTTTCATTTGCAGCACTTTTTGGTGGACTAGAGAATCTGATTTGTGAAATTAAAAGAGCTATCAAGTAATGCAGTGTGTGAACACACATGCACATGAACACCCTTTTTGTTTACATCACATCCTCGTGTAGTGCAAGTAAATACAGGATTTCCATGGCATTTGAATTTTGCTGCTTTCCTGGAGTAATAACATAGGTAATCTAATGTATAGCTTTTTCATTCTAAATGATCTTTTATCATCAAAAATTATTTTCTAAAAAAAGGTTTGCCAGGAATTAGTTTAGATGGACATCGTTTGGTGTCTCTACTTTAATGGGGTGCAAATATACCCTAAAATTAAAGCCTAGTGCTCTGTTTATCCCTGCTGTTTGGAAAGCCGTCAATAAACTGCCAACAACATCATCTCTCTAGTAAGCTTCCAATGTCAGCTGTTCCTGTGGCCAACTTTAACCTACTGTGAATGGATTTCATTTAGTTCCCCCATCTTCCACGTACAGTAGGCTGACTATCCAGGAACCATATTTTATTTTCAGCTTCCTTTCCACTGCAAACAACAACAAAAACTGATTCATATCCCTGGGTTTGCACTGTTCTCAATCTTTGGGATGTATGTAGATGTGTGTGCATGTGTGCATGCATGTGTACCTACCGTCTCAAAGACATTGATGTGATCCAGTTCAAAGAGCTGTATAAACTGTGCACGCCCTCCTGAGCTGATCAACAAGAAGCCAGTCTGAGGTTCATGTCTCAGCCCCATAGGTTCTAGGTAGATATAACTAGGGATCAAGCACACACCTCACACATTTCCGATTCAGTTCAGATCCCATTCAGTGATTCAGATTCAGGGCCCTGAATCAAGATTATGAAATCTGAATCTCCGTTCTTACCATGAACTTGTGCTAAGAAACCGAAATAGCCATAACTTTTTTGGGTTTGTACACATACTGATGAAATCTGGAGACCTGGTGCTCCTAGAGAGGAGATTAACGTTGACAGGGTTTTTTTTTGTCCTAGCCACCTTTAAAGTTTACTTTCCCCACAGAATAAAATAATTGTAAACAACAACAACTACCTGTATTTAACTATGTATAATATACTCACAAGACTTACACACACACACACACACACACACACACACACACACACACATCAAAGTTCTCATAAAGTCAGATCCTGATAGCACTGCTGTAAAGAAAGTGCAAACCTAACCTTAAAAAAACTAGGGCCAAAACTGGAGGGAGGGAAGGATAAGGGAAGTGATACTGTTTAAGTAACTAGTAAGGCTAAGGATTAATTTAGACTTCCTTTTGTGTCGTGTTTCTAGGTACAGGTCCAAGCATTGCCCCCTGTGCTTTCCCCACAAAAACCTGCTCTTTACCACTGAAAAAGTTCTCAAGAAAACCCAAATTGCTCTCGGACATGGACCAAGAAAGCCTAGAAAGCGTAGGGCAAAAGTTAAATGTGAATAAGCCCCAAGACAAAAACACAACAAATTGTGTGGGTATGATCAGTTCTAATTAGGGAGAGAGATAAGACCTTCTGACATGGCCCCTTTGGATCCAACCAACTGTTGCTCATTGGTGGAAAATCAGATCTGAGCATCAATAAGAGGTCAGGTACAAAGGATGGCCAGTCTGCAACAGGAATACCAATATACCTGAAGGAGCATCTCCACCCCCATCGCTCTGTCAGGACACTGAGGTCCAGCGCCGAGGGCCTTTGGCAGTTCCCTCACTGTGAGAAGCAAAGCTACAGGGAACCAGGCAGAGGGCCCTCCCATCAGAGGCCAGAGAGATAAACAACTACCTGACATTTAGAAAATACCTAAAGGCAGCCCTGTTTAGGGAAGTTTTTAGTCTGTGATATTTTAATGTATTCTGATGTGTGTTGGAATCCAGAGTGGCGGGGGAGACCCGGCCGGATGGGCGGGATACAAATAATAATAATAATAATAATAATAATAATAATAATAATAATAATATATTATTATTATTATTATTATTATTATTATTATTATTATTATTATATCTGGATTCAAGAATGTATAGACCTGTGTAGTCCCTGTACTAAACCTGCTGTGCAATCCAGCACTAATCCCCAGAGAGTTCAAGGGTTGTGCTCTCAAGTAAACATGCAAGAGGGCTGTAGCCTAAGCCCAAGCGTTTGCATTTGCTGATATCAGCCTCAACTAACAGAACTCCTCTGAATGGTCTCAGTGATAGAGAGAGGATATAAGAGCTTGGACCGTCCTTAAGGTGTCCTGGATCTAAGTTGTTCATTGTATATCAAAAAGTATACTGATACTTACAGCATTATCCTATGCATGTCTACTCAGAAGTAAGTCTCACTGAGTTCAAAGAGGCTCTGAATTAAGTGTACACTGCCCTGGTAGTTCTCTACTGTATGTACCTTCCTAAATGAATCCTTATGTTGGTGTGGGATTTGAAACTGGATTTATTACATTTTTCAAGCTTTCCTGGGGAGAAGTTCCCAATAATTGTGGTTTTGTAAAATAAATCACTCCCGCACTTTGATATACTTTCCTTTTAGTTTATTCGCTTTTACTATTCATCCATATATATTTCTTTTCTGAACTGAATATGAAAAATAAAAAAGTTAAGGATGGAGCGGTTTACCAGAATGGTTAGCATTATAACAACATATAAAAAAGCTGAGCTGTATTTTATTTTATTTTATGTATATATATTGCTTTTTTGGCCTCCAGGCAGTTCTGGCCCTCAGAACCCTTTCCATGCTATGAAAATTTAATAATAATAATAATAATAATAATAATAATAATAATAATAATAGGGGCATGCTTCTGCACAAGTGGGAAAGGCTAGCAGTGGAGCCTGGCAACTTAATGGTGATACTTGGTGAACAGTGGTGAGTTAACACAATCCACACTCAACTATTTCACAAGTAAAAAGTGGGGGGAAGGGATGCTTCCAGACGGGTGTACAGTATGATCACATCTTGTTTGCAATTAACTTGCGTGATATCAACTTTATTCAGTTGAAAGCCAGCTGATTGAAATCCTGCAAATTTAATTCACATAAGGTGGGAAGCTTAAAAGTTCCCTTTGTGCTGGGTTTTCTCTCCGTGATCCTCTTGCATGATCTTCTGGGGACTTGAACAGCCCTGCAAGATCTCATGAGAGCATCCCGGAACCTAGCAAGTAAGATGGACAGCTTAAAAATTCCCTGCCTTGCTTGGAAGGTAAGGACAGTCCCACTTGTTTCCAATGTGCCGTTTGTGATATATCAACAATCCATTTGCAACACTAAGCCATAGCTGCCAAGTTATCCCCTTTTTAAAGGGATTTTCCCTTATGCTGAATAGGCTTCCTCGCGAGAAAAGGGAAAACTTGGCAGCTATGTCTCTTTCTCTTTCTCTGTCTGGAAGCACTGAATATGTAGGAGCAAATGATTGCAAGACCATCAGAAGGTGGGTTTTTCACTGGAAGGGAGCTCAGAAAAATATTGCTGAAAAGGGACAACTAGAGAGTAGAAAGACATAGTAAAATACTTTCATCGATCAACATTTCAGTATTGTTCCTTCATTTCTTTTGATATTTATAGCCTGCCTTTCTACATCTTCATCCATAGATCTGTCTGTCAGTGCATTAGATGGCTTAGTTCAGAGACTCTGTAAATTAAATGTTTGTTTGTTTTTTACAAAATGTCAGTGTAGAGCAGGCTTCCTCAACCTTGGCCCTCCAGATGTTTGGGGACTACAATTCCCATCATCCCTGACCACTGGTCCTGCTAGCTAGGGATCATGGGAGTTGTAGGCCAAAAACAGCTGAAGGGCTGAGGTTGAGGAAGCCTGGTGTAGAGCGAATCCTTGAGCTTGGTTAGATGACTACTGTAACAAATGCAAATAAGAAGTGGTGAGTAAATATGGAATTTTACAGTGGCACTCCTCACAAACTTCCAAGGGTAGTCTACAGTTTAATTAAGAGTAGGTGGGGATTATTATTATTTATAAAAAACAACTCTTAGGCCTCAGATGGCACTGGTACAGTTTTAACAGGTCGGTGCAACGCAAAATGTTGCTTCCCAAAGCTGAGAAAGTACCTGCTCAATTCAATAGCTTGAATGTAATGTTCCTTGTGTTTGGGGGGAAAGTTTATTTATATATGGGCAAAGAGGACAGTGAGGAGTCATATAAAATATTGAATGGAAACTTTGTAACAGCTTCTGCTGTATACCTTGGCATATTGGTATAAGGCTGGTTTTTCCTTATTATGATTGGCTCACCATGTGGATTGGCAAACTGGTCTACCAGGCTTGGCGTAACATTAGCTGTTCGCCTCATCAAATATTGAATTTTGGTGCATTTAGCTTTCATCACTTAATTTGCCTGTACAATAAGATGTTTTTGAGCTTTCGGAATTGTCGGCATCTAGAACGTAGATGCTGTTCATAAACCGATGGGGAACTCATGCTAAGTTATTTTGAGGGAATATGGGCCAAAGGAGAAGAAGATGCAGCTTATTTGCTTTGGGCATGCGGTAGCTCCATATGTATGCCAAATAAAGATGCAAGCAATTTGGGGGCAGACTCTCGTGTTCCCACCTTAGATTGCATTGTTAAGAAGGTGTGCCAAGGCAGATTAGAGAATCTGCAAACTTCTCTCCATTTTTCAAAAAAAAAAGTTACATTTGCAACCTAGGGGAATGCCCAGAACTTGAGTGAGAAAGTGGTGGGAACATCTGTTTTGATGAAAAGGTCCAGCTTTTAATCACAGTGCCTAATTTTTCCAGTGCACGCCAATCATGGTGATTACAAGGAGGGACGGTGAAGCCAATAAGGTAAACAGAGTTGTTGTTCCTGTGTGATTCATCCCTGAGTTTTGATTGTGATATTTCCCCCCCCCTTACCATTCACCACTGTCCTCCCCTAGCTTTTGCAGGACCATTCATGGCCATAGAAACAGCCATATTTCTCCCTCAAGAATACAACTGAGAAAGATGCTACATCATGATGTTGCATAACTCCTAGTGCAATTCTGTCTCAGGAAGGCACCTGAGATGCTTAAAGCAGGCAAGGCTTTGCTTGAAGCACCAGCAAGGCTCTTCCTTGTGGTTGAGAAGGGGAGGAGAAGAAGAAAGAAGAAGATATCTTATTTAAATACTTCCTATTTAAAGGCAAGATTTGAAATTCATCACCCCTCCCCAGAGTAATCCAGTCTTCGGAAACCACTTTTTCCATGCACGCACCCAAATTGGAGAAAATCATTGGGCCAAATGCTTCTGCTCAGAACTAGCAAAGACAATAAGATTGAGGTACACCACACAGAGAAGAATGTGTGAGGACTTCCTAAATATTAAATGCCCAGATTGTATCTTACACTTTTGGGACGTGGGATGTTATGTTGATTATGAACAAATTTTGATCACTTTTGGTTACCATCCCAAAATCTGCTCCGAAGGACTGGGGGAACCCCCAGAACAAATTTAGGAGCTCTGCGAGGGCAGAGAGGAGGAAACCACTCTGGTGTGCCAGGAAAATCATTTGTCTCTGGCACCCACTTATATGTATTCTCTCAAAAGCAAATAGATCGGAAGGAATTTGTCTTTGCCTTCCAGTTACTTTACATCTCTCTAACACTGTAGAGGTTCTCCAACGACTACATTTTGCAGGACGATGTAATTCTTTTTTTCGTAATAATGTCCCGGTGCATTTACTGTACATGGCTGTATGAAGGTAGGAGATGTGCTGCAGTACAAAAACATGTTTTATTAGCTTTCTGGGAGGCCACCCATGCTGAGATTGGCATAGGCAGTGTGGAAAAGAAAGCCTTCCTGTGCCTGACTTAATCTACACCAAATTTGAGCCACAAATCCATCTGATGCTATTAAAAAATGGCACCACCTTTACCAGTGTTTCCCTTTCAAAACTACTCACATCTTCCCCAGTTCTTCTGTTCACTCTGGACATGTTAAGCTATTTTAAAGCAGAGCAGCTGCCTGTAAACAGCATCTTAAAAGTACTTACAGCACGTTGGAGTGCTCAGATTGTGACAACAGCGCTGAAAAGTTGGTCAGTATATTATGATTGTCTGCACATTACAGATGTGGAGCTGAGGGCTTAGAGAATGACGCCTTGCCTAAGGTTACCTAGCAGGTTGTAGGATTTGATCCAAGTGCTTCTGGTTTCCGACTTAGTTCTTAGCTTCTACACTGCTATACTGTTCTCCTGGCAAGGCCTACAGCTCCTCAATAAATAAGATCCGAAAGAAATAGTTAATAATGTGCTGTCTTAAAAGCCACTTATATACCGTAGCTGTTTATACACATACATAGCTCATGGGTGGGGGAGAGGGAGAAACAGAGCTTTGCTAACATTTGTCTGGCTTCAGACTGAAGCAGAAATTCTGTAGCAGCATGAAGGACAGCTGTGCCCAGCAACAAGCTGTGCTATGATACAACAAAGGAAAGGGACATGACTAGTGCCCCAAGTTAGTCCAGGAATGGGAAGAGCATTTTCCTCCATAGCCAACCTCACAATGAACCACACCCTCCCTCCTTGCATGGATGGCCAAGAAGAGAAAAGAGGCCCCCCTCTCGACAGCTGTCTGTGCAGCCCTCCACCACCCCACCCATGGAGTTAAAGAATCCTAACCCTGGTACTAGGTACTGGTTGCCAGTCCAAACAATGAGCTATACAAATAAATAAATACCACATCTATGCATTGGTCTGCAGAAATACTGGTGCAGAGCCTGGAACATGAGAATGTCACAACTGGCATGGCCAAACATCTGACAGAGTGCCTCAGTGGTTTCCCTGTCCAATTGGAAGACCTGGATGTTCTCCAGGCTCAACAGAGAGTGGAAGAGTGACTCGGTATCTTTTTTGCCAAAAACAGCTTTGTTGGTTCAGGATATGGACAGAGGGGAGGGCTTACACGTAGTAAGTCCCAGTGGGAAGAAAAAGAGACCCACTGGTGGGATGCCAAGGATGGACCTGTTGCAAACTACTGTGCCCCTCTGTGACTGCCTTCCATGGCACACTGTCACCAGATAGAACATGTGTCCCAGGTCCACAAGTAGTTCAACTGTTCCTTTTGAGTCTTTCCATCAGTCCCTGGAGTGCTGGACAAGTCCTTCTTTTAGTAGGGTGCTGTAGGAGCTGCACAGAAACTGACCAGGACACCATCAATTCCACCTTCACCTATGGGCCATGGAGAACGTATTTTATTTTATTTTTTAAAGATTTTATTAAAGCTTTTTTCATGATACAATAAAAGAAATGATCTCAATAAAAACAAAAAACAGAGAGAGAAAGAAACAAGAACACTCCAAAGGGAAGCCAATAAACAGAAGAGAAAAGAAGAAGAAAAATAAAAAGGACTTCCGATTTTCTGTCTGTCAGTTACATGATATACGTAAATTATTTAAAATATTCACTTTAGAGTGACAACCTACCTGATCTACTTTCTGTTAGGCAATATTTCCCCAGCCTTCCAACCCAAATGTTTCAGATTAATTCAACTTTCCTTTTTAAACACTTAGTCCTTCTTTAGACTTCTCTCATTATTGTTATTAATAAATTTCAGCAACAGAAGAATGCTGTTTGGTGACATGTGAAAGTGGCATGTGAGTTCAGCTCAGAGGATCAGCATCCTTGGCTTCCACCATTGCATGGCAGATTTGATCCAAAGGCAATGGAACAATATCAATGGTGCTGACAAGGAACAATTCCGGGAACTGGTTACCTCTGGTGTGCCATTCAAGGATGTTTTCGACAGAACCTTGAACTCAAATGAGTATCTCCTTGGCCCCATTGTGCCATACAAGATGTTGTGTGGCAAAGGAACAGATACCTCTACTGATGGGCCTCTCATTATGTATGGTGGGTGGCATGGCCATTCATGCTGGAAGCTGTGTCCAGATTGGCTGTGTTGGGCAGGAACGCTGTGGATATCATGGACATGTCTGGTTTTTTGCTGCTGCAATTATTTTCTTTTTCCTGGCAATGGCCCTCCCACCCATCACCAAAAGGGGTTTGGATGTAGTGGAGTTTGTGCAGGCCGATTGCCAGTGAATATCTGTCCCCTGGTAGATTTCCCCACTTTGGGTTGCTCTGCTGCTCAAATTAAAATAGAGGAAGGAAAGGTTGCTTACATTGCAATTTCAGAGGGCAATACCACACTATGTGGGGTTTTGTTATTGATGTTATAAGACTCAGGAAGATTTCTTCAAAGGGGGTTGTACTATTATGTTTTATAACACATAATAGCTGGATTTCCCGGTATTCAGGTCATTTAAACCCCAGTCCTTTCTGATAATTGGACAATTTTCAAACTATGTTAAGGTCACAAAATGCTCCTAGTGCCAGAGATATTAATGTGTTTGTGTAGGGGGGGGGCATCTGAGTTGTTAAATCTTTGAAACCTTAGTCTATAACCACACGTATAAAAGTGGAATAAATAACCTTGCGTTGCTTGATAATTTTAATGCCACACGTGAACATTCATTTTCCTTGCCATCAATTATTGCTTAGCACAATAAACTCAGCATTTCTTTAAAATACTAATTTCCTGATTTGGTTCATTGTTATTTTATTGGATGAAATTCAGATGCTTAGTGGAAGCTTAATTATCATACCAGACAGCGCCTCCCTGGTGTTCAAATTTTCACAGAGTTCCAGTCAACGCTAATTTGTGAAACATCTGTCTTTTCCCTCCACTTGTATAAAGAAAAACAGCACACCTTCCTGTGCAGATAGCATATTTCCCATTCCCCTTCTAATCAGTAGCAGGGCTCCAAGGGGTGCCAGAACATATGCTTTACCTGTATGTGAACGAATGTTTGACTACAAATGAATTGACTGCAAATACAGTGTTTCTCCTAAAATAAGACGGTCCTCAAAAATAAGCCATGTCAGGCTTTTCATTAGTAGAATAAATATAAGACATCCCCCGAAAATAAGCCGGGGGGGAGCAGGTCTGGCAAGGAAAGGAAGGCATTTAAGCGCCTTTGGAAGAGCCGGCAAGAGGCAACAGCGCGCTTGCTGGCGATCTTCTTCTTTTCATGCCACTCGCAGTGGCTGTCTCCAGCGCCGCCGCCGTGCTTTGGGGCTTGGCGCGCGCCCACAGCCACCTCCGCAGCCCCTGGGATTACCGTCGCTGCAGCCACGCTCCTGGGCGCTCTCGACACTTCCCCCGCGGCCGCCTCACTGTGTTTTGCGGGGGTGGGAGCCGCTTCGGGGAGTGCAGCGCAGTGCAGCGCGAAGAGCCTGGTGAGAGGCAGCTGCGGCTGCAGGTGAAGCCCGGGATCTGCGTGGGCGACTGGGGACGAGCGCCCTGAGCGCTGCGGCGGTAGCAAAGAGGCGCCCGATCAGCTGAGAAGTGGGCTGATCGGGCGCCTCTTCGCTACCGCCGCAGCGCTCAGGGCGCTCACCCCCAGTCGCCCACGCAGATCCCGGGCTTCATCTGAATCCGCAGCTGCCTCTCACCAGGCTCTTCGCGCTGCGCTGCGCTCCCCGAAGCGGCTCCCGTGCAGCCGCCTCTTGCCGGTTCCTCCGCTGCCGCTTCTCTCACAGCCGCCTCTGCGGCTGCTTCCTGCTCCGCCGACGCGTTTGGATCCTTGGATCACGGCGTTTCTTCTGCTCCCCAGCAGCACGCAAATGGGAGGGCCAGAACCCTGCTGAGCTCCGCAGCTCCGCAGTATTACGGTATTATTGTGCTTTGTTACAAGGGCAGCCTTGCCATTTTTATTTTCTGCTCCCCGGCTCTCAATGGGTCCCGCGCGGTGCGCTGCTGCCGGCTCTCAACAGGTCAGGGCTCGGCGCAGCATGCTGTTGCCAGCTCCCGCTCAAAAAAATAAGACATCCCCCGAAAATAAGCCGTGGTGTGTTTTTTTGGAGGAAAAATAAATATAAGACGTGTCTTATTTTAGGAGAAACACGGTAGCTAAAACTGGAAGCACAATTAAAAGGTACTTTCCTATTAAAAATGCATGAAAAGGTGGTTAGTCAGCATGGTGAGAATTCAGTGGCTCTGATTCACAGCAAGGTCATTTATCTCCTATAGCAGATGGAACCACCCAATTTATAAGTTATATAAATACTAAAACTGCACAGGGATTCAGGGCAGGCAGAGTTTGATTGTATTCCGTCACCACAAGTGATGCCATGGGTACCAGTTGTATTGGAATATATAATTGCTTCTGGCCCTTAAAGAAGTTTTGTTTGTTTGTTTGTTTGTTTGTTTGGTGAGCAATTACAGTACCTCTTTAAGCTCTATGACAATCTAGAGGGGGATTCCCTGCTTTTCCACTGGTGTACATTTAGGAAGAGGAAGATTAAGGGTCCTTCCAAACATCTAAAAAGCCTAGGTATCATCATTATGACAGACAATACCATTTTGATACTAGGAAGATTTGTTCAAAATTCTTACTGCAAGACTGAGTAACTTCCCTGGAGAGATTTCTAGATTTCTAGGTATTTTTTTTAAAAAAATTAAAGCCTAGTTTTCTGTTTCCAGCGTATACTTCTGCCATTCCTAACCAGGAATGCATATAAGAATCACTGGGGTGTATCCGGCTAGATTCATTATGTTTGCTTTCTTGAACACTAGGACAACTATATTCTAATGTTTTCTGGGGGAAATACCACTTAGGATAATATTATTAAATTCCTTTAAAAAGAAAGAAAGAAGAAGACTGGATACTACATGTCAGCAAGTTCTCTTTAAAAAAATCTGGTGGGTGGTAATCAGGCTTTGGAGTGTTCCAGATTGTATGTCCTTGTACAAGGAGCTACCCATGTTTCAGAAACTAGATAAAATTTTAATCAAGGCTATGAGTTGGACAATAATACATTTGCATCCTAGACCTTCACAAGTTTATTCTTAAAGCATTGCTCGCATATAAAGAACATGTGCTTTTTGGATAACATTTCTCATTATTTTTGAAGCACCTTTCTCTTTCCAAAATCGTATCCTACTATTTCCTGCTCCTGATGGGTACAGACAACTTGTCAAGGTCTCCTGGTATGGTTCTTTCATTTCCTATAAGTTATTGTAAACTAAGCTTTAAATAAGTGACTTGTTTTAGAAATGATTTGGGGTTTTTTTTTTTTTACATCTCTTGAATTTTTAGTCTCATCTTTCCAGGCCATTACAGGTCATCTGAAGCATTTCTTATTGAAAGCAAAGAAACTTTAAAATTGTGCTTAGTTTCGGCTGCATCATGCCTACATTTTCCATTATAATTGCTCAGACCAGTAACCAAGCCTGATCTGGAAGCTTTTATAGCAGGGATAACCTGCTACTCTCCAGATGTCATTGGACTGCAACTCCCACCGCCTCAGGCAGGATTATCAATAGTCAGGGAAAATGGAAGCTGTTGTTCAGCATCTAGATAGCCACAGGTTCCCCATTCCCATCTTATAGAGATTAAGTACTAACACCTAACTAGATCTGACCAACTGGCTTCTTTGATTGGTCTGACCTCCATACTACAATCAGTGTGAAGTGGTGGTGCAGACCATAAATCAGGCATCCCCAAACTTGGCCCTCCAGATGGTTTGGGACTACAACTCCCATCATCCCTGACCACTGGTCCTGTGAGCTAGGGATGATGGGAGTTGTAGTCCCAAAACATCTGGAGGGCCGAGTTTGGGGATGGCTGCCATAGATCCTACCTGACATACTTCGAGTGGGCCTCCACTTCAAGACCCACTGTGGGCCATTTTAGGAGTGGGTCATTAGGAGTGGGTCATTTCCAAGGTGGGGAAATCAAAACAGAACGACAAAACAACTTATTGGACTTTGGGGTAAAAAATACCCCACTCCTCTCTAGATCTTGAAAAATTTGATGACCTTGTTAAACAACTGTAAGCTGGAATTCTAATATATAGTAGGCAAAGTAAAATATGTTACATCAGGATTAGGTAATGTCATGCTTCTCTAGGAATGCCATTACCTAACAGAAGAAAACACAAAGTTTTTCCATATGAATTCCAAGTACTAAAAACATACTGTGGTTACTTGTTGCATGGAATCTAGACATCTCCCTTCAAAGAAGTGCTGTTTTCTATGGTTACTGCATTTTCCACTACTCAACTCAAATTTATTATTACTGTGAACATTTATGCAGGTGGGAGAGCCATTGTGATCTGAAGTGCTGAACGAGCCCTTATTTCAGCCTGGTGCCCTCCAGATGTTTTAAACTGAATCTCCCATCAGCATAGCTTGGATAGGGCAATGGTATCACTTGTTGTCAGCAGCACAATACCCATCCTTTCCATAGGCCTGGGCTTTGCTGGAATCCTGACACCAGACTTGGGGCACCAAAAGGGGACATCTGAAACTGATTAATCTCAAGGCAATCTAGCCCCTTTCCATCCTCAGCAACCAATCTTCAAGGCTTTACCATGATGCTATAGACCAGAAGGCTGATTGCTGAAGAATTGATGCTTTTGAATTATGGTGCTGGGGGAGACTCTTGAAAGTCCCATGGACTGCAAGAAGACCAAACCTATCCATTCTGATGGAAATCAGCCTTGAGTGCTCACTGGAAGGACAGATCCTGAAGCTGAGGCTCCAATACTTTGGCCACCCCATGAGAAGAGAAGACTCCCTGGAAAACACCCTGATGTTGGGAAAGATGGAGGGCACAAGGAGAAGGGGATAACAGAGGACAAGATAGCTGGACAGTGTTCTTGAAGCTACCAACATGAGTCTCACCAAACTCCGGGAGGCAGTGCTCTGGTCCATGGGGTCACGAAGAGTCGGACACAACTAAACGACTAAACAACAACAACAATAGACCAGAACCAGCTAATTTCTTCTTCTTTGTCTTTTGCTCAAGGATCAAAATTACAGTCAAAACAAAAATACGGATATTCATTTTCAATCACATGGCAAAACTTTATTCCATATATTAATGATGATAACCATGTTCAAATCTCTCCAGTGAAATATGCTACAATTTGTAGTTCTTAGAAACTATTCCGCTTTAAGTGAGAATACCGTGAAACCTCAAGGACATTATCCTGGCATTTATAAATAAAACAAATATTTGAAAGGTCACTATATCACCTTTCCAAAGACACAGTGAGTCAAAGATCAAGGCTGCAGATAACATTCTGAAAACTTTGGGTCCTCGGCTATCTTAGGCTCACAACTCTGACAAGGGTTTAGGGAAGGGGTGGTGTTATTTGTTTATTACCGGTTGAGAATCTTCACTCAAATTATTCTATGGCAGGTTTGGCCCTCAAGAACACAGATGCGAGTAAGGTTGGTAGAGGAATAAACCCGATAGTCTCAATAATGTTCAGCTCTACTCTATCAACTTTTTCCAGATAGTATTGGGTAACTCAAGTCATTTCATGGATAGATACCATTATCATATACTATTATGATCCAACACTGTTGTTATTTTCATCTATAGGCCTTATATATTCCAGTCATTCCAATTTCTAGAAAATGTTCAGTACAAGCAAAAAAATCTGCTAATTCATGTAGCTGGAACACAGTTACTATATCTGAAGGAAACATAAGCCTGGGCATTTTTGCAAACTACTAAAGAATTGTTGAAGTAAAAATATTTTCTTTGGAAAAAATTATACTTTCAGCAGAGCTAACCTGGAAATTATCTTGACTAACAAAGCTCAATGCTGTAGTAAAAGGTACTATTTTCAATTTTATTAACCCATTCAAAATTGGTGTTTTGCTTTAGTGATTTTTTTAAAAAAGAGAATCAAAATGTTTTAAATATAAGTTTTAAATCAATTCCCTATTTCAATCGGCACATCTTTTAAAAGTCATAGAATCATAGAATCAGAGTTGGGACCCCAAAGGATCATCCAGTACAACTCCCTGCATTGCAGGAATCTCAGCTAGATCATCCATGGCAGATGGCCATTCACTCTCTGCTATAAAACTTCCAAGGAAGGAGATAAACCACCCCATTAATTTTAGTATGAATATCCCTTAAGAAGGAAATACTCCTGTTATTAATGTTCCAATTATTTTATTAGATTATATTAATTGATTTTTCAAAAGCAAATTTAGCTTTAATCCATAGAGGGGGAAAATAAGCAGATTTGTTTGCTTGAGAATCACACACCTGAGGCCTTCTGTTAACTATCAGCTCCCTCCTATAGCTATGTCTTTGATTCAGAATAAACTGCCATTAATTATCAGGTGACCATGATCGTCTCCATGTCATAAAGAGCTTCACCAGCTGATTTCTGCACCTCATATTGCTATATTATCACATTGTATCATATTTGACCACTTCAATCTGTGGAACCTGCACTTTGGCAAGTGCCGCCTGGAAACCAATGTCCGCCTGTGTCCAGAATTGGCCTCCACAGTCACTTACGGACCCATTGTTAAAATCGTGTTTATGGAAGACAATCTTACTTGGTGATCGCAGAAGAAGAAGAAGAAGAAGAAGAAGAAGAAGAAGAAGAAGAAGAAGAAGAAGAAGAAGAAGAAGAAGAAGATTCTGCACAGTGGCATAGCACAGGTTGCCAGCACCCAGGGAGAGAGGGAGAGAGGGAGAAAACTGGACAGAATACACATGCACATTCAACTGCCTAACAGCATTTGCATCACCCAGGAGACTGCAGTCACTGATAAGAAAAGAAGAGTCATTCCTTTGTCTTGAGAGTTCCAAGGCATTTAGGATCTTAAATCCAGTGCCCTGAATTGTACTCCAATATGGACCACACACCAATGTAGTTGTTTTAGAACTTGTAATACATGTTCCAGTGAATCACTTTTCAGCAGACTGATACCTAATTGGAAAGAATGCTTCTCCCTGCATAGATCTAATACTCAGGGCAAGTATGAGGACCAGCAAAGTGTGACAAGAAAGGTTTGCTGCTGCAAATTGCCTCCCACCTCAAGATCTGGCAATGATGTACATATCAGGAGACTTAGATCACATGATAAGTCACATGATAAGGACCTTTTCACTAGTGGTGCATTGACTGTTGATTCTTGTTGATTATCAGACATTCCCCTCTAACTTATGGCTAGTACTGTACCGTCTTTGTCTATTTTTCAACACTAGCTGGAAACCCATCTTTGAGGCAAATGAATGAACTTGATATCATTACTATGACTGTATGATTGTACTGTTACCACCTGCTTAAGAAGTGAGGCAGGCTTTTTTCCAGTTACTGTATCTTGTGCTTCATCACACAGGTTCATTTTTATTTCATCACACAGGTTCATTGCCAAAGTATCATGTTAGAACATGGAGCAGTCTGCTAGTTGGGAGACCCTAGACAAGTGTTCCTTAGATAAGGAAGATCCAAACCAGGGAGTGTGCTTGAATTCATGATGATAACTTAAGGAAAAACCCAAGAAGGAATAAGGTCAAGGAAACAGTGAAACTTTGGAAAGAGAACTGAGCCTCTCAGTGTGCCTAGGATAATTTTCCTTTGCAGTCTGAGAGGCCCCCATCCAGGAAGGATACAGGACAAATCAAGAATTGGAAATCCTTTCTACAGAAAGAGAAGAGCCAAGCAAAGCCAGGGTAGTTAAGGTCATAGTGGGAGAAACGACTGTAAGTGATTGTTCCAGGCTCCCTGCAATAAAATCTATTTTCAATCATAGGAGTGAGTATTTCAAAGTAAGATCTGCAACCAAGATAATTAAAACATTGCCTATTGATGCCTACCCTGGAATGAATTTGCAGGATAGGAACCATGAAGGAACCATCAGACTTTTCCGAGGAGACCTCAAAGGAAAGCAGGAGACTCGGGGACTTTAGGGTAAGGGCAATAACTCAGTGAATAGAGATCCCCAGAATCTCCAGATAGGGCTGGGAGAGACTTTGGTCTGAGCATAGCTGCCAAGTTTTCCCTTTTCTCGTGAGGAAGCCTATTCAGCATAAGGCAGCTATGGGTCTGAGACACTGGAAAGTCATTGTCAGTCAGTGCAGTGTAGGCAATACTGAATTAGATGGACAAATGTTCTGACTCAATATAAGGCAACCTCCTATCATAAGTACTCACAATTTGTATCAGTGGCATTTAGTGGTGGGGACAGGGAACCTGACATGTAGGGCCCCGATTCATATAATGAATTGCAGGCAGTGTGTAGCAAAACCTGACCTGACCTCTGCCAGTACAGCCTCTTGACTGGCTCTTAATTGTGGAACTTAACAGAAGTAAATGATAAATTATACATTTTCCAGAACCTTTATCTAGCAGAAGAGCTGAGGAAAAAACCCACCAGCTTCAAAGCATCAGCATTTTCTTTACATTTTATACCATGCATCTGACAATCTATTAAATGTATTACTGTATACCAAACATGCCACAGATGGACTATACAGGATGACATTCTAAAGCACCATCATCTGTGACACAGCTAAATAATGGCTGGTACCATTTTTGTTCTGCAATTTTGTAAAGCTGACAGAGAGAGAGAGTCAAGAAGGTAGATGAGCCTTCTTTAAGAATCCTCAACTGAATTAAAATTCTACTCCTTACTTCACCAAGGCGTGAAACTGAATAGTTATTTTGCCCAATTTTGGCTCTCTCGAAATTGTTTTCACTCATGCAAGTGGGCCTCAGTTACACCATAGCTCAAACACATCAGCACCAGATTTTCCTTGGAGGTGAAATCTCAAGGACAGATCCAACAAACACAGGAGAACTTGGTCTTTGTTTATGTTTCTTTGAGTGCCTTGTCAGAATGTTGCCAACAGGTAGCTACTGTTCCAAATGACAATTTGGTATCTGGCACAAAGGGTGCATTTAGGACATAATTAATGCACACGTACAATGAAATGATTACCAGTATTATAATTTCATCCAGTCATTTAAATAAATCTACGTCATGTCTAGTAGTTTTACTCTTACATTACATATCCCAATTTCTCTTCGTCCATTATATCACCACGAACATTTCATAAAGTAGTATAATTTTATATACAATTGCAATAGTTATTTGGCTACCTTTTCATACATGCTTTTTTTTTAAGGCTGCAATTTGAGATCACAAATGAGGCTTTTAGGAGTTGGCTACTTTTTGGTCCACAGAATTATTTGTGGATTTTCTTTTGTTTTGCTGTAGATTCATTGATAACAGGAGCCTCTTAAAATTAACAGTGTAACAGTTAAGCTTTATTTGGGATATTGACTATTTTAAGAAATAATATTTGTAGCAGTTAGGGTTATAATAGCTTGACCTATTTTCTTTACTGTAAATGGAAAAACCCAAGGAGCAGGGTAAAGCAATGATTAAAAGCTCTAGCAGCCTCATCATCTGAGTAGCTATTTTGGCAAATATGTGTTTAGGATGGAGCACAATGACTATGTGCCAGTGCAATTTCACAGCTTGAAGTGTTGAACTGACATTTGAAGCTGATTCCAGAACAGAATAGTAGGTTGCTTCCTCACTTAAGAGTTTTGAGTGGGATGGACAGTCTTTCGTCACTCAGATTTTGCAGAGAATGTCTGCAAAATGTCTGGTTTTACAGTTCTGCCTTTATTTCCACAGGTAGAATCCCTACTGCTTACACAGTGAAGGCACCTGACTATTCATTTCTGCTACTTCCTTTAAATTTGCATGTGTATTCCGATATAAAAACATTCAGTATAACAGGAGCCTGAGTTCAGGCATGGGTCGGACAGGCCAGGAAACTTAAACTTAAAATTTAAAGATGGGTTATTAATTAAAATGTACTTACAGTAGAAACTAGGATTTTCAAGTTAGATGTTAAAGGATACTTTAATATTAGCTTTAAAAAGATGGAGTTACTTAAAAGAGGCATCTATTTCCTTGCACTGGTTCAGTTCTCCATTATAAAACAACAAAACCAATTTTTTTTTTAAGGACATGAGTTAAAAAGCAGTTAAACACCATTTAATACATTTTAAACAAGGAGGGCAATAATAACAGCAACAGAACCCTGCAACAAAAAACCCCTAAACAATACCCAACCTAAGAATCTGTTCCACTGCCTCACCTTTTTTAGCTGGAGTCAGTCAGGGCCCTGCCCTTCCAGGCCAGGAGGAAAAGACATGCAAGGCAGGGAGCAGGTCTTCCAGGACTCACAGCCGATATGGTTGTCATTTGCAAGTTTGCACCCTCTTTTGCAGGCAAGGTGCAGAGCCCCACAATTATTAAGATGTCAGACAGAAAAATTATTAACAAGTGAGGCTTTCCCCATAATTGTATTTCCATACTAGCCAACCTGTTGAATATCTGCCTGCCACACCACTATTAAAGACCCAAGAGCCCTGCTTTCCCCCAATGCCAACCATAAACCAGGCAGAGAATTAACATTTCATGAACTGTAACCAGTTTGGCTACTGCGGGTCTTTTATGGGTTGATCTTAGGCTGGTTTTGACTAATAAAGCCAAATGGCTCAAGACTGCAATACCCCAGGGACTGCCTCTCCCCATATAAACTGACCTGAACCCACAACAAACACCACACACACAATTTTTCTCTTTTTAACATCTATTCATCTATCTCAAATTCCCAATGCTCTGCCGAGCTTTGACTTCCCTCCCTCCCCTCATCTGGTTTTCTTATCAGCTCTTGTCTCGCAGTTCCTTTACTCCTTCTACTTAAAGTCATTTCGTAGGATTTATTTCAATCCTGCAAGTGTCTTTAAACTTCTACAGTTCTACAGTTCCTCTCCATATAGTCCACGAATTTACTCCAGTCTTTTTGGAACCTTGCCTCTCCCTGGTTTCGGATCCTGCTAGTCAGTCTTGCTAATTCCGCATTGTCTATCATTTTTGTCTGCCACTCTTAGATCGTCGGTAACTCCTGAGTTCTCCATTTTGGGGCTAACAAAGTCCTTGCCGCGGTTGTCGCATACATAAATTATTTTGTGCTTCTATCCTGTATGAATCTTGTGAACTGCTCTGAGATCTTCGAATGGAGGGCAGTATATAAATTTTAGTAGTAGTAATGCGGACAAACGCCGGCTCCCTCGACCTGTAAAGTGAGATGAGCACTGCAGCCCCAGAGTCCTCTGCGACTGGACTCAACTGTCAGGGGTCCTTTACCTTTTTAAAAAATGTGACATTCAGGGTGGGGTGTCAAAAGAGATTTAAGACTGACAGCAACCAATATTCAGATGCATATACAGTCGTACTTTGGTTTTGGAACAGCTTAGTTCCCAAATGTTTTGGCTCCTGAATGCCACAAACTAGGAAGTGACTGTTTCGGTTTGCGAACTATTTTTGGAAGCCGAATGTCCGACAAGGCTTCCGCGGCTTCTGATTGGGTGCAAGAGCTTCCTGCAGCCAATCGGAAGCCGCACTTTGGTTTCTGAACATTTTGCAAGTCTAACGGACTTCCAGAATGGATTCCGTTCGACTTCCAAGGCACAGCTGTACTTGGATAAATTCAAGAGTAAAATGTTAAACAGCAAGCAAAGTACTCTAAGAGCATCTGTGACAGTTATATATTTATAGCTTATAGTGACAAAAGCAAAAAGAATTTGACCCTTTGACACAGGTTTGTTATACACTACTCTCTCAGCCCATGATATTAGGACAGCAACGAACTGCTTTGCAGGGCTGATGTAACCTATACTTTATCAGCCATAATACCATACCACCCCAAACACAATATTGATATACTAATAGTGGATTTCATATGCATTTGCATGAGCAGGAATTTTTTTAAAACAATCTTCTTAGGAAAAAAAAATCCAATTTCCCATTTATGCATAAATTGCAGGTACTCCAGCAGCCAAATTCTGCCCTAGGACACACACATACATGTTCCATCAGATTTCATGTCAAATTAATGAGTGGCTCTTGGCTCCACAAAAGAAGGGATTTTTTTATTCATAATGTGCTGATGTAATGTGTGTGATGCTGACATTTTTGCTTCCAAACGAAATATCTGACCATTAGCTACTATGGAAACAAATCATGTATATGTGGTCAATTATTTAGTTATGCAAAGGTCTATTCTCCCAACAACACTGAATATGCCAGACTATCTACTTAACAAATGGAACTGAATGTTTCATTCCATGTGTAATGAAAGCGTCATAAAGATCCTTACAATTAGTACGGAGTATTGATGACTTCCCTTTTGCTGAGTTATTTTAGCTGCCTGAATATGTGTACTGTATCTCATTAGACTGTTTTTGTGTAGCTTTCATAGTCTTGGGAAATCTTTTAATACTAAATCTAAGTGTGATGAACAGCTCAAAAGCAATGTATAACATTTTGTGCAAAAAGAAAAAACCCCCAAAACACAGGGAAAGAATCCTACTTTTGTATGTGGGACTGGACAAAAAAGGGAAATCTGGGCTACATGCAGGGCAGTGACATAAGGATTCTCATATCCCTAGTTCACATGCTCAGGAAAATACAAGTTGTTTTGCATGGATGTAAAGCTGTGTTAGAGAGCACATAAACTCATCTCTTTGCTACTACGGTACCTAGGTGGACATGCTTTTGCTCAATCATGGCTATACTAAAACCCTGGGTTTCTCTATGCAATGATCATCTCTCTACCAAAGAAAATGGAATTCTTCTCAAAATGAACCAGGCACCCCCTTCTTCATTGTCTGAATCTAATGAAAAATATAGTGTCACTCAACCACGAAAGACCAAAATGCAGCTTCAAAAGTCCCTTTAACATTGTCCAGAGAAGGTAATTTTGGACTTAGGTAATTGGGACTTCTTAGGTAATTTTGAAGCTATTTGGGAGTCTTATTTGTTTACCTAGGCACAGAGGTTTTCCCTTGACCAACTACATTCTGTGGCACCCCTGTGGGGCTCAGGAGCCCAGTTATATCACAGCTGGCAGCCCCTCGCCCCTTTTTGAACCCTCCCTTGTGGAGTGTTTCTTCAGCCTCCTCTCTTCTCTCCTTTCCTTGGGAGTCCTCTGGGCAGCTGCTGCCACCCCTGGTCTTTGAGCTGCTCCCCATCCCAGAAAGAGGTGCCTCGTCACACTACCCCACAGGGCATAGCTGCCAAGTTATCCCTTTTTTAAAGGGATTTTCCCTTATGCTGAATAGGCTTCCTCGCGAGAAAAGGGAAAACTTGGCAGCTATGCCACAGGGGCCTGGGAAGCAACCCCTGGCCAGCCCCAAAGGCACCATTCACCTGGGGAGGCTTGTAGCCAGGGCTGCTGCAACAAACAGCTGTGCAAGCCTTTGGGAGGCAGAGATGCAAGAGAGCATCAGAGGAGGAGGGGAGAAGGAAAGAATGACAGAGGCAAGTGTTGCCCACAGCACCCGTGACCATCATTCAAGGCACCCCATCATTGAAACCACTGCCTTGGCAGATTCCCTTTCGTTAGGGAGATTGGCTTATTGATGGGTCTCAATAGTTGGATTTAACAATGGCTAAGGAAATGCTCTGAGATAGTTCTGGAAAGGAGAATGCATCTACTCACAGCTGGAGATAGTTCTGGGAATTCTTCTGCCCTACCTCCCTGCTTAATTTAAGCAGGAAACAAAAAGTCAGATTGACAAGTGTTGGGAAAAGAATGAAAAAGAGCTTCCTGTGTGCTCCAAAAAGGCTTTCAGCCTCTTTGGGTTCTAGCTGCCTCCTGAGCAGACCTGTGGGTGCAGTGAACTTTGAATATTTGTTGGAGTGGTTGAACCTGCTGCTTGTTGTTGGGCTTGAACCTGCTGCTTGTTGTTGTTGGCACTCATCTGTCTCAAGAAACATTGGAGTTCACTTCCAGGAGTGAAGACAAACCGCTGTGTTAGCAGCACTAATGTGTCCTCTCCGGGGCGTAAGCCTGGGCAGTGTGTATGGAGGTCCTGAGCTGCCCAGATGACAATGCCCCCATCTCAGCTTTGATGATGTGGTCCAAAGGAAAGCAGAGCAATGTGTTTGGCACCAGCTTGGTGGCAGGAGTTGCCAGAAGGAGGCATACAAGGCACCATCCAACCATAGCTGCCGAGTTTTCCCTTTTCTCGCGAGGAAGCCTATTCAGCATAAGGGAAAATCCCTTAAAATAAGGGATAACTTGGCAGCTATGCATCCAACTGTCTTAGGGACTCCACTCAGGATTTCTGTAATGCTTACTCCTTAGCCTTTTCTTCTCCTGATGACATCCTACAAGGCAATGGAGGTTTTGCATCAGAGGTTTCTTTCTTCTAGATAAGCTGGCTTCCCAGGCTAATGAGTCCCACCTGCCTCTCACTTCCCTCTATAGCACATACAGAAACCATCTTCTTGACCAAGCATCCCCAAACTGCGGCCCTCCAGATGTTTTGGCCTACAACTCCCACGATCCCTAGCTAACAGGATGGGGATTGTAGTCCAAAACATCTGGAGGGCCGAAGTTTGGGGGTGCCTGTTCTTGACCATTAGATGCACTATTGGTATTGTCTGCTCAATCTGCCAGAGCCTGTCTTTGCATGCAGGAGAATTCCCTAACTCAGCCAGGGTTTGTGACACATTGGCTGCCCTCACCTGGTTTAGCTGGCCAGTCAAAGCCATTTCCTAGGTTGTGGCCGCTGTCACGTGCTGACAGCTTCTGTGCTTAATGAAGAAGAAGAAGAGTTTGGATTTGATATCCCGCTTTATCACTACCCGAAGGAGTCTCAAAGCGGCTAACAATCTCCTTTCCCCTCCTCCCCCACAACAGACACCCTGTGAGGTGGGTGGGGCTGAGAGACTTCAGAGAAGTGTGACTAGCCCAAGATCACCCAGCAGCTGCATGTGGAGGAGCGGAGACGCGAACCCGATTCCCCAGATTATGAGTCTACCTTTCTTAACCACTACACCACAATGACATATTTATAGATAAACACAAAATCCCAGTGCACCAGTAAACCTCTGGTGGCCTCCTATTTGCGTTCAAATGAATCATTTCATGAATCTCCATCCATGGCTGTCTTTGAGTTTTGTACTTCTCAAAGCTAAGAGAAGCCCTCAGGCAATGGCACATTGACATTATTGGCTTCTGCTTCATTTATTCGCATTCATCCCATCTTGCTTGGAAACAAGATGCCGAGCAAGATAGGCCATCCAGCTGTGCTAAAATGTATGCAGTCGTTAATTTCAAACAGCACAAATTGAAATGACAGGTATCATCACATCACAATTTGTGTATACTGTATAGAGGCCTTTTAAAAAGCTGCCCTAAAGCAGATGAATTTATTTTAACTGGCCCTCAGAACATTTATTCAAAGTCTCTTTGTTAAAAGAAGACAGGACAATTGGTATACGATGCAAGTCATCTGTCGGTGCCCTTTTCCACAGTAAAGGTCAGAGGTCAGGAGTCAAAGGTCACTCTACCACCTGGGAACCATCAAGAACCCAGGTTGATCACTGTGCATGATTAGTGTAGAGAGGTCAAAGGTCACATCAGCACCAAGAAATTACCCGGGTTCATAGCCAACAAATACGCAAGGCCTCTGAAAGGACAGTCAACCAGGAATGCCGGCTGTTCACTAAAAAGTCACAAATATGTGCAAGGTTTAGAAATCCCCAAAACTCTTCATCAGGTAAGATGAAAGCACACAAAGGGGGGGATTTAAAGAGTACAAACACAAGGCAGGATATGGTAGCCATGAGGTCAGCTTTTAGACCTCATGTGCAGACTAAGTTCCTTCTAGGTTCTTCAGATGTTGGGTTCCACACCTAGAATTCTGCGATCAGGAAGCAGTAACCACTTTCCTTATTGTCTCAGAAAACAAAGCCCATCCTGTAACCCATAACTGTTCCCCACTTTAGAACAAAATATATACAGTGGTACCTTGGTTCTCAAACTTAATCTGTTCTGAGAGTCTGTTCGACTCCTAAAACTGTTCAAAAACCAAGGCGCGGGCGGCTTCCAATTGGCAGCAGGAGCTTCCTGCACTCAAGCGGAAGCTACGTTGGATGTTCAGCTTCCAAAAAAAAGCGTTCACAAACCGGCACACACAGCCCAACAAGACAATGACAAAAATCCACCAACAGCATACAAATCAATATGGCTAACCTGACCCGAAACACCCACCCACCCCACTCACAAACGAAACAAAGACCACCACAGCCAACCACAAATGAACAATCACACCCTAGGCCAACCCCAACCTCTCAGCTCTAAAGGAACACAAGCAAACAGCAGAGAACCAGCACAAGCAACGCTGACACCCCCCCCCCCACATATACCAATTAGAATAGAAACATTGCCACCCCACCCCACCTCCACCCATCTTTTCCCCATCTACCTCCCCCCCTCCCCCCAATGTATCAACAAATGAAGCTGATTTGTAAAAATGTTATGAGACATATTTCTGTAAATCAAGAAAATCTTTAATAAATAAATTTTTAAAAAATTAAGGGAAAGTACAAACCGGCACACTTACTTCTGGGTTTGGGGCTTTCGGGAGCTGATTTGTTCAGCAACTAAGCCATTTGAGAACCAAGATACAACTGCAGTGACTTGGACAGGCTAAGAGCAGAAGAGAAACATAGCAGTAGCTGCCTCTGGAAAGGCAGTAGTGAACTTTGGATGGTGTCCTAAAAATAATGTAGGATTCTATAGTGATTGAAGATGCTGGTAGCAAAAGGCCTGGGTGCCTATGGACCAGGGGTTCAAGTGTGCAAAACTGATTTTGATTTGCAATGACTAGCCAGATCCTGCATATCTCTAGTCCTCATGCACAGGAGCATCGGAAGTTGCATTGTACTGAGTCAGACCACTGGTTTACCTAGTGCAGTTTTGTCTACACTGTCTAGCAGTGGCTCGACAGGATTTTCTCCTGGCCGTATCTGGAGAGGCCAGGGATTGAACCTGGGACCATCTGCATGCAGAGCAGATGCTCTGCCACTGAGCTGTGGCCCTTTCCTTTGAGATGCTGCATCACCCCATGTAACAGTGGCATTGGGAGGGGTCTGAGCAGCAGTGGTGCCGTCCTGGCAGGTGCTGCTTGTGTTGGTATGGAGGGGCAGGAAATGGCAGTGGTGAAGTTGGGGGAGCTCATCCCTGCCCTGAGGAGGACAGTGCTGCCATCAGTGGGACGCTGCTGTCACCTGCACCCCCTTTTTGTGTTGCCGCTGATTCTAAGCATGCTTCTTCAGCCATCTCACTGAGTTCAGTGAGACTCCTTGTAGTGCTATTGGTCCATAGAACTGCACTTGTATAAATCAATGGTGTGTTCAATACAGCAGTTTTGAAAATCGGATCCAGTTCAAGGAGGGTACGTGTTGCGCTCGGGCCCCCAGGCATCTCCCACCTCCTGGTGTGGGCAGGGCTATGCCCTGTTCTACTCCAGTTGGTCATTTCGCAGTCACTTGGTCCCGAAAGCCAATGGCTTGGCTTGGGGGGTGGCTGTGAAACATTATTTCACCCCTGCGGCGCGATGTTTGCTGGACCTCTTTGCCTTCACGCAGCGAACCACCCGCCCACCCACCTGCTTTAACTGGTGCGTTGGCCTTGCTATGGACATTGTTGGTTGCCTGTTTTGCAATGGGGGCCTGGTAGGAATTTTTTTCCATCTGGCAGATTGGCAGAGCCATTTGGTTTTTGCCTACCTTTGTAGCAATCGTCATAACTTTGTAAGGTTTGGCAGTTAGGCATTGGATCAGCAATGTATGGGGAGGGGAGGTGCGGCTATCACCTGCCCCTCCAAGCTCAAGGGTATTCCATTAAAGGCATCAGGGGTTGGCCTGGGTCTTGTCCGAAACCCCGCGGTAGGGGCTAGGGCCATACCAGGACCCCACGGGGGCACCGGGGGTGAGCTCGAGTCAGTTCACATCGGCGGGGCTCCCTCTGGTGGTGTTTCACCCTTTTATCAGATTCCCCACAATGCGGGTGGGAGTCTGATATAGTTTGGATGATTCCAATGCCCTAAGCCAATACCACTCACATTCTGTATTCAATAAAGTTGTGGCCTAAATTTTGCCCAATAACTTTAACTAAAATCCCACATCACTGTGTCTTTGTTTGGGGGGGGGGTGGTGGTTGGGGGTCTCGAAGTGCAACTGATTTTTTAAAATCTTAGGCACACTTTCCAGAGACAATTCCCACTGGGCCCAGCGAGAACATGCATAGGGTTACACTGCCCATATGGCAAACTGTACTAAGGTGGTCAAAGATTGTGATCACTTAATCAAGGCAATTATAGAACATATAGGGGATATCTCTCCTTCAGACAGCAGTTTTCCATCGAAATTTAAAAAAGCAAGAATCATGCAGTAAATAAACCAAATTGAACCATAAATCCTCTAACACGTTGATTTGGAATGTTCTTCCGAGTGATTGCATTGTTTTGAGATCTATTCCCCTTACCATAAATGTTGCTCTTTGGTTCTATATTAGACACATTGCTGCGGATTATAAGAAATGCAAGAATAATATAAAGAAGTTTGAAAGAGTTAATGAGAGAATTCAAGAGCAATAAAAGATCACAAGACTAGCAGTTTCACCTAGCCAAAGAAAATTGTGGTAAATTATAACCAGGTGCTTTTATTTCCTGGTTCTTGAAGTACTGCAAGCTCAGCTTCTGGTTAGAAAAGACAGCATGTGGCTCTATCTGTGTATTGGATTTATCTGTTTCACTTACCTTTTACAAGGCAACTGTAACCGTGACCAAGTCACATGTGCCAAATTATTTTGACATCATAAGGCTAGTGGGACAAAGCTGTAACAGCTCATGGAGTTCAGAACACTACTTGCAGACATAGCTGCCAAGTTTTCCCTTTTCTCGTGAGGAAGCCTATTCAGCATAAGGGAATTTCCCTTAAAAAAAGGGAAAACTTGGCAGCTATGCTTGCAGATTTGACTCCATTTCCTGTGTATGCAGAATAACCTCTCTACGAAACTATGGTCCAGTCCCAAGCATTATTGCTCAGTAGTGACCCAGCAAAGGGAGCCACTGGTCCCCTTTCAGTGATCTGGACCCTGCCTGTGCCCCACTGAAGCACCCATTGACTCATTAGCAGGGTCAAATGTGGAAAATAAGTTCAGATGTATGTAGAAATGTGTGTTCCACATTAGCCAGGCTCTCATCAGGCTCCTAGATTAAAACTAGATTAAAACATTTCACCCGCACAAAAAGGCCATAGGAGGTAATAAAAAGCCAAAGTCCTGGTGAAAAAGGAATGTTTTTTGCTGGGCACCTAAACATATGTAATGATGTCACCAGGCAACTGTTACTGGGGAGAACATTCCACAAGTGGGGAGCCACCACTGAAAAGGCCTGTTCTTCTCCAGATTGCCAATGGAAGAAGGGTCTCTGAAGGTTAATGCGGGGTCTGAGTTGGTTCATATGGGGAGAAGCAATCCTTGAGGTATAATGGTGCATACTGTATTGTGGTGCTGCGTGATCTGCTCACTATGATAGCAGACATAGTGAATAAAAAGATAAAGGTAAAGGACCCCTGACAGTTAAGTCCAGTCGCAGACAACTCTGGGGTTGCAGCGCTAATCTCGCTTTACTGGCTGAGGGAGCCGACGTTTGCCCACAGACAGTTTTTCCGGGTCATGTGCCCAGCATGACTAAGCCACTTCTGGTGAAACCAGAGCAGGGCACGGAAATGCCGTTTACCTTCCCGCCAGAGCGGTACCTATTTATCTGTTGTTGTTGTTGAAACAAAATAAAATAATTCCTTCCAGCAGTACCCTAAAGACCAACTAAGTTTTTTATTTTGGTATGAGCTTTCGTGTGCATGCACACTTCTTTAGATTGTTGTTGTTGTTGTTGTTGTTGTTTAGTAGTTTAGTCGAGTCCGACTCTTCATGACCCCATGGACCAGAGCACGCCAGGCACTCCTGTCTTCCACTGCCTCCCGCAGTTTGGTCAGACTCATGTTCGTAGCTTCAAGAACACTGTCCAATCATCTCATCCTCTGTCGTCCCCTTCTCCTTGTGCCCTCCATCTTTCCCAACATCAGGATCCTTTCCAGGGAGTCTTCTCTTCTCATGAGGTGGCCAAAGTATTGGAGCCTCAGCTTCACGATCTGTCCTTCCAGTGAGCACTCAGGGCTGATTCCCTTCAGAATGGATAGGTTTGATCTTCTTGCAGTCAAGAGTCTCCTCCAGCACCATACTTCAAAAGCATCAATTCTTTGGCCTTCTTTATGGTCCAGTTCTCACTTCCATACATCACTACTGGGAAAACCATAGCTTTAACTATACGGACCTTTGTTGCCAAGTTGATGTCTCTGCTTTTTAAGATGCTGTCTAGGTTTTCATTGCTTTTCTCCCAAGAAGCAGACGTCTTTTAATTTTGTGACTCCTGTCACCACCTGCAGTGATCATGGAACCCAAGAAAGTAAAATCTCTCCCTGCCTCCATTTCTTCCCCTTCTATTTGCCAGGAAGTGATGGGACCAGTGGCCATGATCTTAGTTTTTTTATTTATCTACTTGCACTTTGATGTGCTTTTGAACTGCTGAGTTGGCAGGAGCAGGGACCGAGCAACAAGAGCTCACCCCGTCGCGGGGATTCAAACTGTCAACCTTCAGATCAGCAAGCTCTAGGCTCAGTGGTTTAGACCACAGCGCCACCCACGTCCCTGGACATTGAGTAGAGGGCATCAGAACATCATTGTGTGGTGCAGAACATGTTGTTACAGGTAGGTAGCCGTGTTGGTCTGGGTCGAAGTAAAATAAAAAAATTCCTTCAGTAGCACCTTAAAGACCAACTAAGTTTTTATTTTGGTATGAGCTTTCGTGTGCATGCACACTTCTTCAGATACCTAACATATTGTTAGTTATACTTGTTTTATGTGGAGATCTATACCATTAGGAAACACTGCCCTTCTTCCAGCTTTCTACCCCAGTTTCTGGCCGCTACCAATGGACCCAGTTATACATGCTTCATATTTCAGGGCAGCAGAAACAACAGTCTAGATAAGACGTTCCCAAACCTATTTGGCCTACCACCCCGTTTTCAGGGGGGGGGGTGAAACACCTCAGTGCCCCCTAGAAATCTACCTTTTGTCAGACTTGGACACTGATTGGTTATAACTTGCGTTTTGTGTGTTTATTTAGAAAAGAAAGTAATCACTACGACTTTAACTCTACTGTGTGTTACATCAGTAAGCGACAGGTGAAACATGTACATATGGTATTTCAAAACTGGACAAGGAGGTGGACTAGGCCCCAGGATTAAAAACCCATGGGGTGGACCAGAGAGAAGCTTGCCAGCTCAGTCCAATCTGCCCCAAAGGCATGCCAGCCCCACAGCCTGCCTGCCTTTGGCCAAATAGGGAGGCAAGCTGCAATCCACATCTTGGACCTGCGTGAAGCCAGGTAGGACATGGACTAGGGTAGGCTGAGAGTGTAAATAAACATACTGATAGTATATGACCCGCCTGTAATATGGCACACCTGCTTCTTAGGAGTTCATACCAAGTTGGGTTGTTATGGCTGCAGTCCTATATACACTTACCTGGAAATCAGTGGGGCTTATGTCTGAGTATAAGATTGCGCAGTATGACATGCTAGCAAGGATATAAAAAAGGGAATGAGCATAAAGTCCTATATTCTACCTTTTAACTTTCCAAAAGAAACAAAGCCACACAACTTGAGAACATGGGATTTAGTGTCATGCCAAAACCTGTACTCTAATTTCTAAAATGTTTTCTTACACCATGAAAGAAGCTTCTGTTTTTACGTTTCATTCACAGGATGCTTTAGAATTTTGTTATAATTTTGATGAGTGTGGGCTTGCATTATCATTGTGTGGTGGTCAAGGCAATTTATTTTCTCATTAACTGACGGAGAATTGTCAAGAAATGCAGAAAGAAAATTTTGGCAGACCACTAAGGGGAAGTTCAGAGTTCAGGTTGCAATGACTGAAGGTTCCATGCAGGCACACAGACATACATGTGCATATACGCACACACATACACCTATCCATTTAACTATGTGTAGTTTAATAGAAAAGACTAATGTTTATTAATAAAAAATAACAATAACAATAATAATAATAAATTTTCATTTATACCCCGCCCTCCCCAGTCAAAACCAGGCTCAGGGCGGCTAACACCAATAAAATTACAATAAGACATAAAAGAAAAGATGTTGTTGTTGTTGTTTAGTCGTTTAGTCGTGTCCGACTCTTCGTGACCCCATGGACCATAGCACGCCAGGCACTCCTGTCTTGCACTGCCTCCCGCAGTTTGGTCAAACTCATGTTCGTAGCTTCGAGAACACTGTCCAACCATCTTGTCCTCTGACGTCCCCTTCTCCTAGTGCCCTCAATCTTTCCTAACATCAGGGTCTTTTCCAAGGATTCTTCTCTTCTCATGAGGTGGCCAAAGTATTGGAGCCTCAGCTTCACGATCTGTCCTTCCAGGGAGCACTCAGGGCTGATTTCCTTAAGAATGGATAGGTTTGATCTTCTTGCAGTCCATGGGACTCTCAACAGTCTCCTCCAGCACCATAATTCAAAAGCATCAATTCTTCGGCGATCAGCCTTCTTTATGGTCCAACTCTCACTTCCATACATCACTACTGGGAAAACCATAGCTTTAACTATACGGACCTTTGTCGGCAAGGTGATGTCTCTGCTTTTTAAGATGCTGTCTAGGTTTGTCATTGCTTTCCTCCCAAGAAGCAGGCGTCTTTTAATTTCGTGACTGCTGTCACCATCTGCAGTGATCAAGGAGCCCAAGAAGGTAAAATCTCTCACTGCCTCCATTTCTTCCCCTTCTATTTGCCAGGAGGTGATGGGACCAGTGGCCATGATCTTGGTTTTTTTGATGTTGAGCTTCAGACCATATTTTGCGCTCTCCTCTTTCACCCTCATTAAAAGGTTCTTTAATTCCTCCTCGCTTTCTGCCATCAAGGTTGTGTCATCTGCATATCTGAGGTTGTTGATATTTCTTCCGGCAATCTTAATTCCGGCTTGGGATTCATCTAGTCCAGCCTTTCGCATGATGAATTCTGCATATAAGTTAAATAAGCAGGGAGACAATATACAACCTTGTCGTACTCCTTTCCCAATTTTGAACCACTCAGTTGTTCCATATCCAGTTCTAACTGTAGCTTCTTGTCCCACATAGAGATTTCTCAGGAGACAGATGAGGTGATCAGGCACTCCCATTTCTTTAAGAACTTGCCATAGTTTGCTGTGGTCGACACAGTCAAAGGCTTTTGCATAGTCAATGAAGCAGAAGTAGACGTTTTTCTGGAACTCTCTAGCTTTCTCCATAATCCAGCGCATGTTTGCTATTTGGTCTCTGGTTCCTCTGCCCTTTCGAAATCCAGCTTGCACTTCTGGGAGTTCTCGGTCCACATACTGCCTAAGCCTGCCTTGTAGAATTTTAAGCATAACCTTGCTAGCGTGTGAAATGAGCGCAATTGTGCGGTAGTTGGAGCATTCTTTGGCACTGCCCTTCTTTGGAATTGGGATGTAGACTGATCTTCTCCAATCCTCTGGCCATTGCTGAGTTTTCCAAACTTGCTGGCATATTGGGTGTAGCACCTTAACAGCATCATCTTTTAAAATTTTAAATAGTTCAGCTGGAATATCATCACTTCCACTGGCCTTGTTATTAGCAGTGCTTTCTAAGGCCCATTTGACTTCACTCTCCAAGATGTCTGGCTCAAGGTCAGCAACCACACTACCTGGGGTGTACGAAACCTCCATGTCTTTCTGGTATAATTCCTCTGTGTATTCTTGCCACCTCTTCTTGATGTCTTCTGCTTCTGTTAGGTCCTTACCACTTTTGTCTTTGATTATGGTAATCTTTGTATGAAATGTTCCTTTCATATCTCCAATTTTCTTGAACAGATCTCTGGTTTTCCCCATTCTATTGTTTTCCTCTATTTCTTTGCATTGCTCATTTAAGAAGACCCTCTTGTCTCTCCTTGCTGTTTTTTGGAAATCTGCATTCAGTTTCCTGTATCTTTCCCTATCTCCCTTGCATTTTGCTTGCCTCCTCTCCTCCGCTATTTGTAAGGCCTCGTTGGATAGCCATTTTGCTTTCTTGCATTTCCTTTTCCTTGGGATGGTTTTCGTTGCTGCCTCCTGTATAATGTTACGAGCCTCCATCCATAGTTCTTCAGGCACTCTGTCCACCAAATCTAAATCCTTAAACCTGTTCCTCACTTCCACTGTGTATTCATAAGGGATTTGATTCAGATTGTATCTTACTGGCCCAGTGGTTTTTCCTACTTTCTTCAATTTAAGCTGGAATTTTGCTATAAGAAGCTGATGATCTGAGTTACAGTCAGCTCCAGGTCTTGTTTTTGCTGATTGTATAGAGCTTCTCCATCTTTGGCTGCAGAGAATATAATCAATCTGATTTCGATGCTGCCCATTTGGTGATATCCATGTGTAGAGTCGTCTCTTGTGTTGTTGGAAGAGAGTGTTTGTGATGACCAGCTTGTTCTCTTGACAGAACTCTATTAGCCTTTGCCCTGCTTCATTTTTAACTCCAAGGCCAAACTTGCCAGTTGTTCCTTTTATCTCTTGATTCCCTACTTTAGCATTCCAATCCCCTGTAATGAGAAGAACATCCTTCTTTGGTGTCATTTCTAGAAGGTGTTGTAGGTCTTCATAGAATTGGTCAATTTCACTTTCTTCAGCTCCGGTAGTTGGTGCATAAACTTGGATTACTGTGATGTTAAAAGGTCTGCCTTGGATTCGTATCAAGATCATTCTGTCATTTTTGAGATTGCATCCCATTACAGCTTTTGCCACTCTTTTGTTGACTATGAGGGCCACTCCATTTCTACTACAGGATTCTTGCCCACAGTAGTAGATATGATAGTCACCCGAACTGAATTCGCCCATTCCCTTCCATTTTAGTTCACTGATGCCCAGGATGTCGATATTTATTCTTGTCATCTCATTTTTGACCACATCCAGCTTACCTCCATTCATGGTTCTTACATTCCAGGTTCCTATGCAATATTTTTCTTTACAGCATCGGACTTTCCTTTCGCTTCCAGGCATATCCGCAACTGAGCGTCCTTTCGGCTTTGGCCCAGCCGCTTCATCAGCTCTGAATCTACTTGTACGTGTCCTCCGCTCTTCCTCAGTAGCATGTTGGACGCCTTCCGACCTGAGGGGCTCATCTTCCAGCGTCATAACTTTTATATGCCTGTTGTCTTTGTCCATGGAGTTTTCTTGGCAGGGATACTGGAGTGGCTTGCCAGTTCCTTCTCCAGGTGGATCACGTTTAGTCAAAACTCTCCACTATGACCTGTCCATCTTGGGTGGCCCTGCATGGCATAGCTCATAGCTTCTCTGAGTTATTCAAGCCCCTTCGCCACGACAAGGCATTGATCCATGAAGGATCTTTTCATGAAAAAGGATCTTTTCATGAAAAGAAAAGATAACAATTGATTAAAATACAGATTAAAATACACTATTAAAATTTAAAATGCAGCCTCATTTTAAGTAGTCCATAAATCCAAACCATGAGGGAGGAAAACACAGGGGTCCGAATGAATCCAATTGAGCCATGCAGAAGGGTGATACAGTGGTACCTCGGTTTACGAATTTAATCCATTCTGGAAGTCCGTTCTTAAACCGAATCCGTTCTTAAACCGAGGTGCGCTTTCCCTAATCTGGCCTCCTGCCGCCAGTGCCCTTCCACCATTCAGTTTCCATTTGTAGACCGAGGTAAAGTTCACAAACCGGAACACTACTTCTGGTTTTGCAGAGTTCGTAAACCAAATCGTTCATAAACAGGACTGTTCTTAAACCAAGGTACCACTGTATCTTCTTGATGGAAACAAAGCCATTTCCCCCTTACAGGTAGGTAGCCGTGTTGGTCTGAGTCGAAGCAAAATAAAAAAATTCCTTCAGTAGCACCTGAATTAGTTCCAATTCAGACTGGAACGAGAAGTTGCTGAATTGGAACTCATTACCAAGCTTAAAACCATGGAGCCACCTGGGATGAATAAAGACATTGGATTCTTATTTCATTATGCATGATCAAGCTTTCTTTAGCACCTCAGCCCTTGCTTTTTTTCCCCAGGACCAATTGCAGTCATCAACAGTCGTTAACAGCCATCTACAGGTTTACCACTCCCATCAGCCCATCACCCATTCCCATCACCCCCACCCTCTGAATATACATAAGGGTCTGGTGGATTCTGTTTCAGTGTATCTGACAAAGTGTGCATACACACAAAAGCTCATACCAAAATAAAAACTTAGTTGGTCTTTAAGGTGCTACTGAAGGAATTTTTTTATTTCATTTCCCCCTTGTTTTTGACAGTCTGATTAGGTTTTCACAACCGCCGCTTCTTTATAGCATTCCCTGTCAACACAGTGAACAATGCATGAAGTGCCTCATATTTTTGTATTACAGTATTTTCTCTCTGCTGTTTTGGCTATATGAACACACATTTGCGGGGAGGGTGAATGTTTTCCCTATCCTTTTTTCTTCCATGTGCCAGTGTCAGCAGGAACAATGAATGTTTCTTGGCTTCTTGATTTGCTTATTTTACTGGCTTCCAATTGGATTTTTATTTTGTGAAAGTCAACGTAAAAACTTCCAAAAGAAGGGCTCTCGCATAGAACAGGGCAAGATTTGTCAGAGGGCAGAAGTAGACCTAATGGGCCCAAGGTAAACGAAGGTAGATTTCCATCAAATATTAGTTGAAATGTATTGACAGTAAGAGCAGTTTGACAGTGGAGTCACCTGCCTCAGTCTAATCCAACATTCTAACCCAAGGGAAATCAATGTGTGTCGTCCTGATGTTGTATGACTACAACTACCATCATCCCCAGTCCACATGTTCATGGAGAATGGGAGTGCAATGGAGCCAATAGGGTGTTCTTGAAGGTGCATTTGCCACTGCACCAACCTTTCCACCACCTTTCCCCTTCTCCTCTCCATTCCTGTAAACAATAGATGGATGTGAGGGACAGGAGCTATAGACTGCCCCCATCGTGACAACCAGTTCTTCCCCGAGCACAAGCGGGAGCGGGGAAGGGGATGAGTCTAGCGGGGAAACAGAAAGTAGAGGGCAGGGCTCTGACAGGTTCACAGAGCCCCTGCGCCGACCGGGAGAGGAAGGAAGGGAGAGGGAAAAGGGGAGGCAGGAAAACACGGCCAGAAGACCTCTCCCTCCAGTTCTGGAGCTGCGCATGAAGAAACGGGGGAGGAGATTGGGGATTCCCAGACTACTTTGTTGGAAAAAGACGCGGGAATCACCATTCCGGGGTACTGACCCAGACTGAGAACATGTACGTTGTACAGCTTCTGCACTGTAAATAGTCTGCACATAATAAAAGCATGAAAAGGCAACGTGTCAGAGAGTCGTTACTCTAGAGTAGCCGCCAGCGCCCCTGTGACAGCTACCCCGGAATCTTTTTGGCGATGTTTTTATTGCTGACTCAGATTGATGATGATATGTAAAATCAAGCACTTGTACACATCCTGTTGATGCTGCTACTGACCTTTTTAGAACTACCACTGGGCTTGTGATGTACAACCCATTCCTTAGAAACACATAATCATAGAGTTAGATGATACCTTTGAAGTTATCTAGTCTAATTACCTGCTCAGTGCAGGAAATCATGCATCCCTAACCGTCTCTGTCTGAAGACCTTCAGAGAGCAACCACTGAGCGAACTTGGGCCAATCACTATTTCTCAGCCTAACCCACCTCACAGGGTTGCTTGTCAGGATAAATAGAACAGGGGAGAAGAGCCCTGTGTTGCTTCATTGAGCTCCTTGGTAGGATATTACTGTAAGAAACAAAGACATAAAATGTGTAGGCATAGCATGCTCTCTCTCTCTCTCTTTCAATTATATTGTATTAAGTTTCAACTAAAGTCAAAGCAGAATTTCATCTTCTCTCTTATTTTTGTCGACTTTCCACCCCTTTCCCCATGGAATTGTTGTTTCCCTCCTTCTGCTGCACCCTATCTTCGAGGTATAGCGTGCTCTCATTGCTCCTGAGAAAAATCAGATTTCAAATTCTTTAGGGAGTTTCCCCGCTTTTCTATCTAACCTAAGAAATTCAACAGGGTGAAATGCAACAATGAATGGACTTCTCAGGGAAAATCTCAGTAGAATATGAGAAAAAGGCAGTGTACAGTTAGCCTTTGCAATAACCTGCACTGGGGAGAGTGTCAATAAATTGTTAACACAGAAGGAAGACAAACAACAGCCAATGTAAACTCAAATTAGGAAAAAGAACAGTGTTCTGTTGGCCATTATGTCAACTTAAGATGCCTCCCAAGTGTGATTTCACTTTGGAGAGGAAAAAGGCAGTTAAACAGAAACAGATGGAGTGTTTGCTCATTCTCATGGCAACCTATATAAGGAAGATAGTTTTATTGCATTATCTTCTTTACTTTTATGACTCTGCTAAAAGCAATGGCAGCTGCTGCCCTACATAAGTGATGGAGCTCAATGCTATAAGTTGCTCTGCAGCTTTTCCCTTTGTCATGACTGTGGATTCCAGCAGGCACCAGGGCACTGAATCAAAGGCTGCAGGGTCACTGCCTGAGGAGGTGGAGCAGATTCCTAGCTTTGAGCCTGATGTTGGTGATCACAAACCCATTGAATTTGAAACCACCAGAGCCAATGGAACCAGAGGCAGGTTCCTCAAGGTCAAGGGCACCTTCCTCTGGACCTGGGAAAGCAAGGACCTCTACTCTTATCTCACCAGGGAGTATGTCAGGTGGAAGGTCACGTAGCACGGAAGAATTGGCCATCTTCTGGCCAGAGGCTCAGCTCTTTATAAGCCTTCAGTTCTCCAACAAAAGAGGAGGAGCATAGGAGAGGTGGACAGACCAGACACAGAGGGATTAAAAGGCCCTAGTTGTTGTTGTTTAGTCGTTTAGTCGTGTCCGACTCTTCGTGACCCCATGGACCATAGCACGCCAGGCACTCCTGTCTTGCACTGCCTCCCGTAGTTTGGTCAAACTCATGTTCGTAGCTTCGAGAACACTGTCCAACCATCTTGTCCTCTGTCGTCCCCTTCTCCTAGTGCCCTCAATCTTTCCCAACATCAGGGTCTTTTCCAAGGATTCTTCTCTTCTCATGAGGTGGCCAAAGTATTGGAGCCTCAGCTTCACGATCTGTCCTTCCAGGGAGCACTCAGGGCTGATTTCCTTAAGAATGGATAGGTTTGATCTTCTAGCAGTCCATGGGACTCTCAAGAGTCTCCTCCAGCACCATAATTCAAAAGCATCAATTCTTCGGCGATCAGCCTTCTTTATGGTCCAGCTCTCACTTCCATACATCACTACTGGGAAAACCATAAAAGGCCCTAGTTAACCTCCATCATTTATTGGAGAAATTTGGCTACTCTGAGCTCTACTTCGTGCTGGGATAACTGACCTGCCTCCCTATGCCCTGTGGAATCTTCCTTGGAAGGAAAATGGGACACCTTTCTGTTTATACGGTTACCCTCCCCTAAGGTTTTATTTCATAATGGTTTTATCTTATTCGTAGATTTTTAATTTTAAAATTGAATTTTAACATTGTATTAATCTGCTTTTTAACTGAATTATTTCTTTTATACTTGTGTTGATATTATTTGTTGTTAGCCGCCCTGAGCCCGGTCTTGACTGGAAAGGGCGGGGTATAAATAAAAAATAAAATAAATAAAAATTTATTATAGACCTAAAGAAAGTGTCTTATCCTAGGAAAGGATAGATCATGGAAATAAGATTGTAAGGTCTGTCAGACTAATAAACAGAGTGGATTGCAATGTAGCACTAAGTGGGGTATCACATGGGGTATGAGGTCTACTCATGCAATAGGACGTTCCCCCTGTGCATGCCTCCCTGAACCTATTCTAGGGTTTCCGCCCCCCCCCTGAGCAGATTTAGGGTGTGCAGAAGCATGCAGGGGGAGGAGGGAGGGGGAAGTCCCAATGTGCAAGCAGACCTCCTTAAGTGCATGCAACAACTTAGTGGAATCCTGCCCATATACTACTTATAGAACTATCTTGATAGCCCCCACCCTTCCTGCTAATATGTAGGCTTTACCCAAGAGCAGAACACCAGCACAGGGCTCTGGTGTTTTGACTATGAGATAATCTTCTGGGGGAGAGATTAATTAGAAAACTAATTCTGAGAACTTTTTCCACATGTCTGCATTCGCAGGCCCACTTCAAAAGGAACTGGTTCCATAATGCATTTGTCAGTCCTGAGTGTTGCTGGCATGTGGAATTCAGTGGATAAAAATGCCTTTGTGGGACCTGGGAGTACTGTCTGTCACAAAGGCAATTAGGTGCACCATATCCCCCCCCCCCCGACCTTGAGTGCAAAAGAGCAGTTCAGCCAAAGCGACTTGAATATTCCAGGAGTTAAAAGCTTCTCTGAATGGGGACCCTCTCTCCCTCTCCCTCTCCCTCTCCTCTTCCTCACACACAAACACACATACAAAAATAGGAGAGGAAGTGTCTGACACACACACAAAAATGACTACAATTGGGGTGAGGAGGAAATTTGAGTCAGTTCACATTCAAAGGCGAATCTACCTAATTTGCAGTTTCCACAGCAACACTTTTCCAAATTTCATACTTTCTGAATTTCATACTTTTCTGAATTTTGCAACATAAATCTCCAGCCGAGTAATATGTACCAAAATGCATAAACTGCTGTAAAGTGTGCAAAACAAAAACATAATGCATTATATTAGGGGAATTTGTTTGCATGGCAAAAGTTCACACATTCATGAGGAATCATAGAATTATAGAGTTGGAAGAGACCACAAGGGCCATCCAGTCCAACCCCCTGCCAAGCAGGAAACACCATCAAAGCATTCCTGACAGAATAGAATCATGGAGTTGGAAGAGACCACAAGGGCCATCCTTTTAGTACCTTGACTAAAAGGCTGATAAATGTTCAGGACTTTAAAACACACACACACACACACACACACACACACACACTGATGAAAAAAAAAGGACATCACACACTCCTTGATTAGGGACAGCATTCACAGGAGATGATTGCTGTGAAAAAGATAATCCCTATAATCCCTTTATCATAGTAATCTTCCAATTTCTTTGGATTATGATCGCCATTTTATAATCTTACTTCTAATTTATATCAAGGCTTCGGGTGATGCCTAAGGGACCCTGGACCTACATTGTTCTCTCCAGTAATCCATCTCTCTCCACCATCCATGCTAGCAAGAGGCATGATCAGACTTCAAAGACATATTCCAATCAGGCAAAAGCAGCGTGTAGCTGTGTGACATTGGGAGAGGAGGGCTACCTGGGTTCAGGGAAAGTCCCAAGGTCCAGAAAGAGAAGCATGGTGGGCTGCTTTTGGCCTCTGGGGCTGAGGCTTCCTGTTCCTGGTCGAAAAGAACCTCTGATGAGTAGTGGCATGTGGTCAGTAGACTAGGGGGACTAGGCTAGTCCCCTAAATGTTCCCAATAAATTAGAGTATTAAAGCATTAAAGTCTGATGCCTCCTTCCCAAAGCCCGGGAAGCTTCTGCCCGGCTTAGGGAAGAAGGTACAATGCTCACACATGCAAAGTCATGGTCATCACACACACGCATTTCCCTTGCAAGTTGGTGCCTCTGACTCTAATTGTTCCTCTACAAAAAAAAACTTTCACCGCACACCATTGCTGATGAGTCTAATCTGTCTGGACTCGGACTGGCTTAGCATATCATGTAGAGCACTTTAGCAGAGGATATATGTGTAGCAGAAGTTTATACAGAAAAGGATACAATCTGTTGCTTAACATCTCTCACATGTGCTCAAGAAATTAAGGACCATTCTGAAAGTGTACAACTTTCTGTATGCCTGCAAGTTTAACTTTGATATTTCCTGCTTTTCTTTCTTCTGAGTATGTGTTTCCCTTCGTGCTGTGAACATGATATTCCTTGGTATGGAACATATACAAATGCAGATTGGCTTAATATTTCTGAAACTTGGTACCATAAATTAGAGTGATTTAGCAAATGTTGAAAACACATTCTTCTCATTAAATGGAAACAGAAACATTCTTTTCAAAGTTATTGGGCCTCAGCTGAATTATACATGTGTTGAAACATGTTTCTAAATGTTGGCCTGAGCCTAGCAGAAAATATCCATTGCCTTCCGGGTCATTTGATCTTTTGGACATGATGGATGCTGGGACTAGAGCAGGCCAAATGGAGTAGGCATGACAAAGGAAGCTCTGCAACACGCTTTCGTGGGCATTTCTTGCCTTTCCATCTTCCTAACTCCATGCATCTGGACCAGTCATGGCTGCTATTAGTCATGGAAGGAGTGCTAGGTACTCTTTGCCCTATGACTTGAATGCCAGTACTGAAGAGGTTGCATATACAGATCAACAATGGTGAATTACTAGGTAATAAATGAGTGGGAGAGAATTCCAGGCTGGATTGGTGATTGGTTATGATAATGGACTGGATGAGGCCCAATGAAAAGAACCTTAATCCAGACGAGACTGAGATTCTGCTTGAGGGTGGTTCCTCTGACCGACTAAGTGGTGTGTAGTCTGCTGTAGATGGGGGTCACATTCTCTCCAAAATAGCAGGTTCATCTGCAGGGGGAGGGGGTTGGGGGATGTGCATCTGTTTTTGCAATTTGAGGCACCGTTGGCCTTGGTGGTGCAGAGTGCAGTTTAAGCTTTGGACAGGGATACCACTGAGCCTCTTGGGCTTGCAGTCGGCGGTTCAAATCCCTGAGATGGAGTGAGCTCCCGTTGCTCTGTCCCAGCTCCTGCCAACCTAGCAGTTCAAAAGCACACCAGTGCAAGCAGATAAATAGGTACCGCTGTGGCGGGAAGGTAAATGGCGTTTCCGTGCGCTCTGGTTTCCTTCACGGTGTTCTGTTGTGCCAGAAGTGGTTTAATCATGCTGGCCACGTGACCCGGAAAGCTGTCTGTGGACAAACATTGGCTCCCTCGGCCTGAAAGCGAGATGAGCGCCACAACCCCATAGTCGCCTTTGACTGGATGTAACCGTCCAGGGTTCCTTTGCCTTTTCTTTTCTTTTTTAAAATTCTCTGGTAACCTCAAGATTGGTCTATTGCCGTGCCTTTTACATGGAGCTGCCTTTGAAAATGGTTCAGAAGCTTCAGTTATTGCAGAATGCTTGACCAATTTCTTTGTGCCATGATGTTCATATATTTCCCCATTTATCATTTGTTCATTCCATGCTTTTCAGTACCCTTCCCCGTCCTTTTCCTAACCTCAAAAAGTCTGCTTCTTTTTTTAAAAAAACGTGGATTTGTTGCACCAGGGTGATGGGGAATCCACTTCATTTGCACACGCCCAAATTTCCCAGCATGCACTTGAATTCCTCCTCTGAATTAATGACAGCTTGGAGGGTGCCACAAAGAGAGAGGGGTGATGGGGGAGAGAGTTCTCTTTCACTTTAATATCCTTTGAAATTGCAGTCTTAATACAGTTCTTTCATTGTGCTTTACTTTACCTACAGTGTAATCAGTCATTCCCCACTCTTCATAAAAGTTATTACAATCAGACTAATTAACTCCTTCATGACCACTTTGCAATTTGGTTTAAAAAATGTGCAGGCCTCTCAAAGACGTTGTTGGCATGTTTCACTGGGGCAGTAAGTTATAACTAAATAATTAAATGGCAAGGAGTTCATTTTGTGCATATGTGTGCACGTGCAAGAGACGAAGCAGAACATTCAAGTCTAAAGTTTGTTGAAATGTCTACATTACCTGGAAATGAGACTAAGGCAATGTTTATTGCCAGCATAATGCTGACAGACTCTAAGGTAAATAAGCAGGAAAGGTGATGAACACCTTTTGATTTGATTTCAGCCCTGATATCTTTCTTTCTTTCTACTTATAATAAGTCCAGGCAACATTATTTTACTACCAAATGAGAATTCCTGCGATAAGGAAGGCTGGGAGATGGCCTGAACACCCATATAAAGAGGGGGCCTTGTTTGCATTTAAGTATAATTAGCACTGGGGCAAACATAATGCTGAAAACCCTGAAATGATCATGATGGTTCACAATGCAATGGCGTGGTGTAGTGGTTAAGAGCGGTAGACTTGTAATCTACCGTAGGGAACCGGGTTCGCGTCTCCGCTCCTCCACATGCAGCTGCTGGGTGACCTTGGGCTAGTCACACTTCTCTGAAGTCTCTCAGCCTCACTTGCCTCACAGAGTGTTTGTTGTGAGGGAGGAAGGGAACGGAGATTGTTAGCTGCTTTGAGACTCCTTAAGGGGAGTGAAAGGCGGGATATCAAGTCCAAACTCCTCCTCCTCCTCCTCCTCCTCCTCCTCCTCCTCCTCCTCCTCCTCTTCTTCTTATCGCATCTACTCAGAAACAAGTCCTATTAAATTCAGCGGGGCCTTACTCCCCAGCCTGTGGCATTAGGATTACAGCCTAATGGGCCATTCCAGCTTGAAGGGTCCCATAGCTTAAATTGATAAATTGTGACTCTATCACAGACTTACTTCAGTTATCAACACTTTCGAAACCTTTTGTGTAGATTCTTGCAATGTATTGTATGTGGACCTGCTTTTGGAAATGGTCCAGAAACCTCAGCTGGTCCAAAACAGAGCAACAGCAGGGAGAGGATGAAATGACCATATTGTGCTCATACTTTATGTTCTGTGCTGACTTTCAGACACAATTCAAATTGTTGGTATTAACCTCCCAAACCCTAAATGACTTACCTGAAGAATCAACTTATCCCACATATAGCTTTTCAAATGTCAAGACTTTTGACTTCTCCAGCTGTTCTGGAGGTGTGACAAGCAGCTACTGGCTAGAGGGTCTTCTCGGTGGTGGTGTCCATTGATTGTAACCCTTTCAGTGCCAGGTGAAGATTATTTCCACACATGCCCCAACTTTTTCAATCTTAAAATCAAGTAGTTTTAAAATACTTTGTACTAATCTTCTTCACTGTTGCTGGGTCTTCATGCTGCTGCTGCTGCTTTTATTCTGGTTAGGATATCATGTAATTTTATATTTGAACATTTCAGTTTCCCCGTGTTAATCACCCAGATAACCTTCATCATTAGGTGGTATATAAATATTGTAAGTCAGGAAGCAAATACCCCGAAACATTTGATGCAACTTTGTACCCTTTTGTGCCGTATGCATTAGGGCAACAGAGGAGGAAGTGCAGAATATCACAAATCGATATTTGGCATTTCATGATTTATGAGTGGAGAGAATAACCCTTTTTACTGTAGATTTCCTCTTTAGGAAATTTAGTGCTTTGGCATCTTTGTATAAGGAACCCTGGGGTGCCTTCAGGCTATATCCTTAGCCCATCCTGCACAAGAAATTAAATGAAATGAAGAAAATGATTTCTCTCAGCCAGCTTGTGCTATCTGGGAAAATGGGATTTTCACTTCCCTGCTGGTATAAGAGATGAAAACAAAAGGTCGGCTAATATGAAGGCTGAAGCTGAATATATTTTCAGTCCACGTCCTTTCATGTAACAAAATGTCCTTCTGGAATTTCCACACTGTATTGACTTATCAGAATAAACAGCCCTTAGTTAAGAATGCAGAACACATGGCCCTGTTTTGATAAGCACGCCCCCTGTGATTTATGCCATTCAGTTTAAACAATATGGCTAGTCATGGTTCCCCCCCCCTATTATTATTCTCTACTGAAAGTCTTTGGGCAGCTTGCATTAATTTATGGAATACAATGATTGTAGGGTGGGTTTTCCTCAGTTCTTTAGCAATCACAGGTTGAAGGCAGCAACAGTATTTTCAAGAGAGCTGGATGGGGTTTGAGAGAGACATGGTGTCTCGAAGTGTACAGACATCACAAGCATTTGAATATGGCCACTTAGAAAAGCAACCACTCGTGCTCAAACGCTTACAAGCAGAGGTGAGGTGAGCAGGGTGAGCGGGGACCCAAGCTCACCTTGAATGCTTGGGAACTTACCTAAGGGAAGGTAACAGAAATGGCAGTTGTTCCCTAGGGCTTGGCTGAGCATCCTTTCACCAGGGGTGGGATTGGAGCTAACAGTACACTCTTAACCATGCCTGCTCAAAAGTAAGTCCTACTGAATTCAGCGGGACTTATTCCCAAGTAAATGGGATTAGAATTGCAGCTGTAACCATTTCTGTTGAGAAGAATGGCCTTCTGAAGGTCTCAGAGGGTCTTCTCCCCAGAAGAAATTACATGCATAGCTGTTTCTCCCTATGAATTCTGGGACTGGCAAATGATGCTCTGCCAAGGCCTGAGGAGCACCAGTCACTTCTGCCTTCCCTTTGCCCTACTCAAGGGCGTACCCACCATGCGGCAAGTTAGGGCAGCTGCCCTACTCTAGAAGCAGGGCTGGTGGGCAGAGGCGGAGCACAGCCCGGCGGAGCGCGAGTTCGCCATTCCCGCCGCACCGCGCCCCACCCTCCCTCCAGCTCCCCGGCGCGCCCTCAGGCAAGGCCAAGCGCGGCGGGGAACCAGGGAGCGCGGCGCGGTGGGCGGGAACGCCGAACTCGCGCTCCGCTGGGCTGGGCTCCGCCTCCGCCCACCAGCCCTGCTGCTAGGGAGGGGCACAGCCCGGCGGAGCGCGAGTTCGCCGTTCCCGCCCGCCGCGCTGCGCCCTCCCTCCAGCTCCCCGTCGCGCCCTCTGGCAAGGCCAAGCGCGGCGGGGAACCAGAGAGCGCGGCGCGGCGGGCGGGAACGCCAAACTCGCGCTCCGCTGGGCTGGGCTCCGCCTCCGCCCACCAGCCCTGCTGCTAGGGAGGGGCACAGCCCGGCGGAGCGCGAGTTCGCTGTTCCCGCCCACTTTGTGGCCCCTCCCCTTCCGTGCCTTGGCCCCTCCCCTTGCCCCCCCCCTAGTTTTGATCCTGGGTACGCCCATGGCCCTACTCCCAAGTTAACGGAGCTTCGTGGGAAGAGAACACTTCCACCAAAGCTCAGCAACTTGGTGGAGGTTATTTTAGGCTTGGCACCTAAGGATATGTACTGAAGACGCCAGTTGAGCCTCCCTGGGGGGAGAGCATTCCACAAATGGGGAGCCACCATAGAAAAGGCCTGTTCTCATGTTGCCACCTTCTGGACCTCTTGTGGCAGAGGCACAAGAAAAAAAGGCCTCAGAGGATGATCTCAGGGTCTGAATCGGTTCATATGGCAAGTTGAGGTGGGAGGGAACCTTGGCTGAAATCCTGGAGAGCTGCTGACAGTCAGTGTAAGCAGTAAAAATAAATAAAATAAATAAAAAATTGTCCAGTGGCACCTTAGAGACCAACTAAGTTTGTTCTGGGTATAAGCTTTCGTGTGCATGCACACTTCTTCAGATACACAGTGTAGGCAGTACTGAGCCAGGTGAATCAATGGTTTGTGCCAGTATAAAGCATCTTAATGTATTCCTACCGGTACATGGTCATTCTAACTCATTCCCCACCTGCCAAGTATATCTTTAACAAAAGAACTGTTTACAGATATGAGTTAACTCCTGGCATATGGATCAATGCCTGGATCCATGATCATTTAATGACATAATTTCCTTTCCTACTATCTAATACAAGCTTCTCTGGATCTGGCTTCAGGAATTGTGGATCATAAGGAATCCATTATTACATGCAAACTATGGCAATTTGCCAGCTGAAAAATGTTTGTCCATATTTATTCATCAGACGGAGATCAGTCATAAGTTTGTAGTTCATACAACCAAGCTGGTTGAAGAACAATAAAGCAGATAAGATATTTTCGATTCATGTAACTGGCATTTTAAATGTAGCTTTCTTTTAATTTACAGCCAAGAGAAGAGGAAACCTTCCTGGACATGTATTTTAAAATAAATGCTCACATTTCCCTCAGCTGGGAAGAATCAGCCACTGCTATTCTACTAAGAGACATTTTAGAGGATGAATTTTGCTATGTATTTGTGTCACAAATATATTTTCAATTTACAATAACCTGTTCTCAAAATGGGGAGTGGGGAAATGTTAGGGTCCGTTTATATTTAATAGTTAGAGAAGCAACAGGGATTGGGAAGCAATTGCGCAGAAGATTTAAAATATATCACATTATTTGTGAGAGATGGAAGGACTTGAAAGGAAGGCACCTCATTGTTGCAGCATTAATGTGAACTGAAAAGTTGAAGAAGGTGGCAAGGACATGCAGGTGTAAGAATTCCACATTTCATGCTTGCTTCACAGCAGTTTTAATAAACTGTTTTCCTTCCATGGACTGTGTTCTTCTCTTCCTACTGTGAGAGACAATAGACATTTGGGGCTGAAATGAACACTAAGCTGCGGGTCAGCTTGTATATGCTGATTCGTGGGATTATAACAAGAACTCGTCCTGAATTTTAGATTGAAATGCCCACTGAGATCTCATAAAGAACTATTTAAAGCATCCACAGTAACTTTGCAACACAAAGGTCAAATAAGAATTGCAAGCAGGGAAGCTGCTGGAGATCTGCAGCAAGATTGAAATGAAGAAGGGAAAACAAGCCACAGACAACAAGCATGTTATCAGCCTCCCCATCTACTTGGGGAGAATTGATAACAACTTTGAATGTCCCCTGCATAGGCTGTAATTCTGGAGCAGGTTTACTTTTCACAAGGCTGTGACTAACTTGAAGGTTAAACCCAAGACATTCCAAGGAAAGGGCAACTTCCTTTTTTGCCACCAGTGCAATTAACAGTTTGGATTACAGTTTGCACCTCTGACCAGGATGAATGGTTAACACCTTGGGGATGTTGAAGGCCTCACTGAGTGAGGTAAATAAAAAATGTCATCATCAGCTGTAGGTTAGGTACCGTAACTTTAAACTTTAATGGTCTTACAGCAAACCCCCCTTCCTTAGATGGCAATGTGAATTCTCTTACTTCAAAATGTGGCAAGGCAGTCCTGCACTTTAGGCAACTTCCTGCTCATTCTGTAAAATAGGCCACTGGAAATTTGGGGTCCCCACTTGGTTGGAGTCTCCACGACAAAACCTGCTGGTTCATGCTCAGCCATTAACCATGGTTTACTGTGATGTGCAAACCAGCCAATTAATTGTTTCCATGTCAGAGAATCTTGGTGGAGGGTGGCAAAAAGACATAGGGTTGTATCCAGTCTCCAGGATCTAAAGAACAAAGAAATAGTTCATCTGCGCATTCCTTTCTCAGATATGATGCCTCCTGATTTTGATCTATGGAATATGAACTTCATTCCTAGCCAGACTGAGAATTGCAGCCTAATTGCAAAAGCAGCACGCTCATAATAAAGGTAAAGGCACCCCTGACCATTAGGTCCAGTCGTGACCGACTCTGGGGTTGCGCGCTCATCTCGCATTATTGGCCGAGGGAGCTGGCGTATAGCCTCCAGGTCATGTGGCCAGCATGACAAAGCCGCTTCTGGCAAACCAGAGCAGCACACAGAAATGCCGTTTACCTTCCCGCTGCAAAAAGGTAAAGAGCCCCCTGACCATTAGGTCCAGTCGTGACCGACTCTGGGGTTGCGCGCTCATCTCGCATTATTGGCCGAGGGAGCCGGCGTATAGCTTCCAGGTCATGTGGCCAGCATGACAAAGCCGCTTCTGGCAAACCAGAGCAGCACATGGAAACGCCATTTACCTTCCCGCTGTAGCGGCTCCTATTTATCTACTTGCATTTTGACGTGCTTTCGAACTGCTAGGTTGGCAGGAGCTGGGGCCGAGCAATGGGAGCTCACCCCGTGACAGGGATTCGAACCGCCGACCTTCTGATCAGCAAGCCCTAGGCTCAGTGGTTTAACCACAGCGCCACCTCTTGATATCTTGACTCTAAAACTGCCTGAAGCTGTTTTATCCTTCCTTTGTTGGGAACTATGATTTCTGTGGTGGAGTCTTCACGTTATGGCAAATAATAAATTTTCGCACTGTCAGTTCCATATTGTTGAAACCTTTCACCCAGTTAGATCATGTTGCCTACGGCTGAGCTATATCACAAGCAAATACTAATTACTGAAAGTAAACATTGAAATAGGTTGTCATCCATTTGCAGAGAAAGTTTAAATTCATAAAGCAATCTTTACTTGTTTTACTTTGTTCTTTTTAAATTAGGCATGAAAACATAAATCCGATGTGCGATCTCATATATTTATCATGACTATGTCTGCCTTATGTTTATGAGCACGCTAGAATGATTATGTAATGTTGTTGGACTGTCTGCTCTCTGGAACAAGACAGATTAATTACTTTCTATCAAAAGGCTGTGATCCCAAGAATGTAAACTAAACCGAAATCAATGAAAAACACTTCTGCTTACACGTGCTTAGGATTGACACAGTGATAATCAGAGTGGGCCCTCCAGATATTGTTGAACTTCAGTTTCCATTATCATATAGCCTATATGATATAGGCCATTAACATAAGACGTCCCTTGCTGGAGAAGACCACAGGCATGTTCTTATTCACCACTGAGTTCTAACAGTGGCCAACCAAGTTAGTGTGGGAAACTCACAAGCACAGCATGACCCCAACAGCACTCTTCTTACTCTGCCTCTGACACAGGACATAGCCATCATGGCTGGTAGTCCGTGGTAACCTTATCCTCCATGAATTTATCTAAATCTCTTTTAAAGCCATCCAAGATGGTGGCCATTGCTACTTCTTGGGATAGTGAATTCCATAGGTTAACTATCCACTGTGTGGAGGAGAGATTTACTTCCTAAATCTCCCACCTTCCAACTTCATTGGATGTACGCAGGTTCTAGTATTGTGGAAGAAGGAGAAAAGTTTCTCCTTACATCAGTTTTCTCCACAAGATACATAATTTTATAGACCTCTCTTGCTTGCCTTTTTTTTCCTAAACTTTTTTTCTTACATCCCTCCATTCTGAGAACATGGACGGATTGTCCCTCTTACTAACCTTCCTGTGCCACTCACAGTCACAAGAGAGCACCGAGTGCATTTTAAAGCCAGCAGGCCTGACCAGCGATTTGTGTGAATGTGCACCTTGAACAATCCTCTGCAATGCACAGAGATCCTTAGCAAAGTATTGTGAAAAGTGTTTCCCAGTTATAGGTAGGTAGCCGTGTTGGTCTGACGTAGTCGAAACAAAATAAAAAAATTCCTTCCAATAGCACCTTAGAAACCAACTAAGTTTGTCATTGGTATGAGCTTTCGTGTGCATGCACACTTCTTCAGATACACTGAAGAATACACAGATACTTCTGTTTCAGTGTATCTGAAGAAGTGTGCATGCACACGAAAGCTCATACCAATGACAAACTTAGTTGGTCTCTAAGGTGCTACTGGAAGGAATTTTTTTATAGTGTTTCCCAGGTCAGCAAACTCTGAGAACTACTACTGTAAACTACTTGCACATCTTTTTAAGAAAACACTTCTCATAACCCTTCTTCCCCAAAATGCTGATTGAGTTAATAGTGATTTGATAAATAAATGTTTCCATGTGTAATTTGCACATGTTTAAATCTAAATTTGAGATCCAAAGTCCAAACATTAAAAGAGCCAATTGGGAGAGTGGAGGCGGGGATGCTACCGGTATTTTCCCCAGTATGTGAGAGATCATCTGTATGTTTAGGGAAAGATGCCTAATACAGCTTCTACGGTGGACAGTATTTCAATTTTGGTCAGAATAGCTTGCCACACAGAGATCATAAAGGATTCTTAAGTATCATATGCAGTAGTGTGCATTGTCCTTTTCTATACACCAGAGGAATCGGGCCATCAATCGTTTCTCTCTAGTGCCGACTCTTTCACTGTTACACAAGACTACAGTACATAGCTTCAAAGCAAGAGTTCTGCCCTGTTCTCTTTTTGAGGGTTTAACTTGCAGATGCACAAAGACTATTTAGCTGGCTCAGTATCTAGTCACTCATCACACTGTCAGTATTCAAGGTTTACTCATAAATATACAGTACTCTGTGCAATTGCCCTGCATCCCATCTTAGCAGGGTCAACAGGTGGGAATTGTGATGCTAATACTCCCAAACATTTATTCTGCTTGTCACAGGCAGAAGGTTCACTGCCTGTTCTGAAAGCCAGAAGCCATCGCCTTGTACATGCCTAAGCTGGTGTTGGACAACTTGCACTTTAACAACAACAACAACAACAATTTATTCCCCACCCATCTAGCTGGGTTTCCCCAGCCACTCTGGGCACCTTCCAACAGAAGTATTAAAATACAATGATTTATTAAACATTAAAAGCTTCCCTAAACAGGGCTCAGTGTTCTCGAAGCTGCGAACATGAGTTTGACCAAACTGTGGGAGGCAGTGGAAGACAGGAGTGCCTGGCGTCCTATGGTCCATGGGGTCACGAAGAGTCGGACACGACTAAACGACTAAACAACAACAACAACAAACAGGGCTGCCTTCAGGTGTCCTCTAAAAGTCTGGTAGTTGTTTTTCTCTTTGACATCTGGTGGGAGGGTGTTCCACAGGGCGGGTGCCACTACCGAGAAGGCCCTCTGCCTGGTTCCCTGTAACTTGGCTTTTTGCAGCGAGGGAACCGCCAGAAGGCCCTCGGCACTGGACCTCTGTGTCTGGGCAGAACGATGGAGGTGGAGACGCTCCTTCAGGAGACTTTGTGTCTACTCCTTCAGTAGACTTTGTGCAAGTTCCGCAGTCCCTTGTTTGTCTTAACTGACAGCATTGTTTGGTTTCTTTATTACATGTGTTCTGGCATGTATGGAGCCTGCCCACTATTACCATGGAATAGTTCTCTCTTGATTCCATGCATTTTGCCCTTGTTTTGTTGCTGTTGTTTCAGATTGTGTTTTTGGTCTTAATGTACAATGTTATTCTTGATGCTATCTGTGTAATGTTTTATTACTGTTTTTTGCTGTTATTCTAGAATCATAGCCTAATGCTTTCATGATCAATCTAAAACAAATGAGCAAGTCTACACTTGCACTTGTGTAGAGCTAGGCTAGCTTGTACCTGTGTTCAGTATAATATGTGAACAAGTCTTTTGTGAATACAGGTAGAGAGATGATACACTTGTTTAATGTATTTATTTGTTTAACAATATTTAAACACTGCTTGATTCTTTTTTAAAAAAACTCTAATCAATTTACAAAAATATAGAATAAAACATTTTATTATTATTATATATATAGACACCCCTGTGATGATTTAGCATAGGGACTTTATCACCCTGACCTAACAATATTTTAATACATTTTAAAATTATTACTCAAAATCAATTCCTGTTTGACATAGGTCACTGGTAGAGCAATTGCTTTTCATGCAGAAAGTCCCAACTCTACAATGCTATGATTCTGTGATTCTGTATGTTCCTATGTACAACTAGAAGCAATTAAAATAGTAAACTCTAATGAAGTAGACAGATCATGCAATGCTATTTTGAAGTGTTTTGATGAGTGATGAATAATGAAAATCATCTCTTAGATTCCAGAAGTGGAATTTATAGTCAAGAATTCAAGTTAATTCACGTGTTAATTTGTGGGTTTTTTGTGTTTTTTTATTAAAGGTTTTCTTGGTTTACAAAGATATGTGCAATGGCTCTCATAACATTTTTACAAGTCAGTTTCATTTGTTGAGACATTGGGAAGAAAAGGGAAACCGCATTTGAAGGAAGCAATGGTAAAGGACCCTTTATCTAGCTTCTGCCAACCTAGCAGTCAAAAAAGCATACCAGTCAGGGCAAGTAGATAAATAGGTACCACTGCGGCGGCAAGGGAAATGGCGTTTCCGTGTGCTCTGGCTTCCGTCATGGTGTTCTGTTGTGCTGGAAGTGGTTTAGTCATGCTGGCCACATGACCCAGAAAGCTGTCTGTGGACAAACGCCAGCTCCCTTGGCCTGAAGCGAGATGAGTGCCACAACCCCATAGTTGCCTTTGACTGGACTTAACTGTCCAGGGGTCCTTTACCTTTTACCATACGGATTTAATGTTCAGAAAGCTGCAGACTGAAGGCTCTTTTTTTTTTACAGTTCTAGTGAAAATATTGAGTTCTTTCAAATACAATCAAACCCAGTTTCATCCCAGACAGTGTAAGATGAATGGTATACCCCCACCAAACCATCCATCCTTCTTTCCCATACATTAAGTAATTTTAACACATGTGACAAGAGGTAACAGATTATTGCATGGAATCGAAAAGAATAACGTGCTAGTGACTTTTTCATGAAATATATTTGATTCGGATTCTCTGTGCCTCCTACTTTTTGTGTGGCCTGGACAAACTGCTTTATGGAAGAAAATATAGTCGAATTAAAGGAAAATCTGATTCCTGGTAACTTGGCTTTTGCGGCTGACATAATATCTGGCATAGAAAAATACCATAAAGTATGCCAGTGTTCAACCATAACAAATACCTGAAAAGGAAAAAAATAATAATTTATAGAGCAACGAGTTTATAGGACAAGGAGAGAGGAACTTTTTATTGTTACGATGCTACTTTTAAAACAATTGCCAAATATGACCTTACATTGACCCCTGGTGGCAGTGATAGGAGTAATCATCATTACAACAAATGTGCAGAGTCTGATCTGTGTTGGAAGGGAGTCCCATTATGGTAAGAGATAGAGTTGTACCTTGGTTTTTGAACAAATCCAGAAGTGACTGTTCCGGTTTGTGAAGTATTTTTGGAAGCCGAACGTCCGACGGGGCTTCCTCGGCTTCCAATTGGCTGCAGGAGCTTCCTGCAGCCAATCAGAAGCCATGCTTTGGTTTCCGAACGTTTTGGAAGTCAAACAGACTTCCGGAACGGATTCCATTTGACTTCCAATGTATGACTGTACTTGCTTGCTAGTAAGCAAACATAGCTTTGCAGCCAACGCTGGATCAAGTCTGAATTGTTCCAAATAAGGGCCACTCATTGGAATAATAATAATAGTAAAAATAATAGTAACAACAAGAACAAGAACAACTTCTACTACTACTATTAAATTTATATACCACCCTTCATCCAAAGATCTCAGGGCAGTTCACAGGAGCTAAGCATGACAAGATCCTCTTATATAGCAAGACAAGATGCCTGGAGTAGATACACTTTGCTCCTCACCTCAGATCTTACATTTATAGCAGGGATAGGGAATCATTTTAGTGGGTCAGACTGTTCTATCCCTCCACCACCTTGTAGACCAAGTTTGATAGGTGGGTGGAGCCTCACCTGTCAATCACCTGAAACCACAAGGATGTCAGGTGACCTCTCTCCTTTTTTGGGGGGGGGGACTACGGAGATCTTCAGAAGCCCCCTTCCAAGTGCTATTTTGTGCCATGCTATGAAAAGGTTGTTTTCTGCTGCTCCAGAGAAGCGGACACGGAGCAATGGATTCAAACCACAAGAAAGAAGATTCCACCTAAACATTAGGAAGAACTTCCTGACAGTAAGAGCTGTTCAGCAGTTGAATTTGCTGCCAAGGAGTGTGGTGGAGTCTCCTTCTTTGGAGGTCTTTAAGCAGAGGCTTGACAGCCATAGGTCAAGAATGCTTTGATAGTGTTTCCTGCTTAGCAGGGGGTTGGACTGGATGTCCCTTGTGGTCTCTTCCAACTCTATGATTCTATGATTCTATGAAAGGGAGTCCTGAAGGTCCAACCATAAGCTTTTACAGAATTTGGTTGAGCTGGGGGTCAGCTGGGTGTTCCAACAGGCGGTAAGGATTGTTTTTCATCTCACCAACTAATGCGGACGTGTTGACTTTCACTTTGATTCTGCTGATACACAGCGATATATACAGCTGAGGCTGAAGGATGCTTTCTATCCCATTGACTGCAGCATGAAAACATGCACTTAACTCTGCTATAGAAAAATCAGTGGGACTCCAGGCGCTGAACCTTGAGCCTGGAACCCATTTACAGAGTTTTGCTGCTAACAAAGCTAATATAAATACCCCCAGGGCCTTTTTGCCGGGAGAGCATTTATTTCAAATGGAGAAAGCCAATTATCTATTGCACAAGAAAACTGAAAAACAGTCACTCTCCATTAAAAGATAGATAGTAACTTGCACTATTTATTCAAGTTAAACAGCATCTTGTCCATGGGTCATATTTATTTATTTATTTAAAGTTATTGGGATAGAAGCTTACTTCTGGTATTTTTTAGGAATGCCTACTCCATGTGAACAGGATCCTCTCTCTTGTTTTCAGTTTTTTGTTCAGTGGAACCAATGTGTCTCCTATTCGGGGGGGTGGGGGCAGGGGGGGCAAGCTCAGCCACCACCAGCATACTAAATGTCCCAGCTCCCGCCCCTGAAATAAACTAGCATCTTAAGGTCAACTTTCGCATGGCAGTCACAAACATCAAACGTTACTTTACTGCAAGCTATAAAGCTGTAACGAAATATATAAAAAAGGGAACCATAAAGTTCCTATGAACTTAAGCTAGAATCCAGATCTTCCTGAGTGAAGTCACTTTCCAGCAGGCTGCAAGGAAACCCTCAGAAAACCAGAAAATCCTCAAGGTGTTACACCAGGCCATGTCTTGTTGGGATGAATGCAGCTTGCTCTAATGGAGTAGTCTGAGGATTGGAAGCATAGATTTTATTTTCCTAGTTCATCCTTATTTTGGCCAGGAGTGAAGTAGCCACCTCCACAGTTTTGGCAGGAAAAGTCTCTTTACTGGAAGAACAGTCCGCCTCCTCAACTGGATTTTTGGCGAGAGATCAGGAAAAAGTAATATCTGATTTCCTTGACACTTGACTTTCCTCTTTCTTTTGAGCTTTCAAAAAGGACTGTTTTTATCCTTCAAATCTGCCAGCCCAAATAGAATAGCTCTGTGGGCTCTTTTTTATTTCTTCATTCATTCATGCAGCCGACCGTTTATGCCTGCCTTACAAATGGGAGGTATATTTTATCATGCTGAAACCTTATATCTCTGGAAGTCATTCATTGTTGTCTTGCTCGCCTTACATTTTCAGCTGAAACACACACACACACACACACTCTCACACACACACACACAAGTCAAATAGTAAACTAAGCCGGAATTTGATTGTTCAGGATGTCCAACATTTTTGGGTAATGCCCTTCCTTTTGGTGTAACTGGCCCAAAATTTCTCCTGTTACCACCACGCTCATTGGCTTATTTAAGACCTAGTGTGAAGCCAATTTCACACAGTGTTCTGTAAGCCATGGCAAGATGGTAGTCAGGTTGGGATGGATAACAAGCGATGCCACCAATCACTTACTGTCTAGTTGTCATTTTGTCACATATTTAGGGAACACACACTATGTGTGTTCAGACCCACAAAAGGTCCCTTTCTGCATTAGCAAGTTTCTAAATTTAGGTTGGTGTTTTTTTCAGAAACAGCCTTCTTTTTCAAAGGAATTCAATTCTGAAACAAAGTTATAAAATGTAGGTGACAAAAAGGAAGAATATAACAATAGAAGCCCCCCCCCCAATTCTTAACAGGAAAAGGAGACTAAGGAAAAGCTGGCTATTGAATTTAGCTATTTCATAATACAGTGGTGCCTCGCAAGATGAAAGTAATTCGTTCCGCGAGTCGCTTCATCTTGCAATAATTTCGTCTTGTGAAGCGCGGTTTGCCGTGGCAAAAAAAAGCCAAAAAACTTCGTCTTGCGAGTCACCAAAAACATCGCAAAACGTTTTTGTCTTGTGAGTTTTTCGTTGCGCGAGGCATTCGTCTTGCGAGGTACCACTGTATATGTATCCATATTGGAATGGAATATTATCAGAAGCTGTAATAGCTAAACAATGGCATCATAATGTATATTTTTGTTATCCATATTTTTTGATCAAAGGCTCTTGTTATTCGCATTATAAGTGTTTGAAAGGACAAAGGCCAGCTCATGTCACCAACATGCACAAATGGCATTGGGTTTAATCCAGACTTATTTGATTGGATTCAGGCCTCACTGAAAATCTTGGGACAAGTCAGTCATGAATTAAGTCTCATTGACTTCAACGGGAACTATATTCAACTAACATAGTCTGGATCCAACCAAATATGGTCCTGGAGAGAACCATACTACATATGTCACCCATACAGTTCTTTTCTACAGACAATACTGTAGAAAATTGGATCCCCAATGTAGAAACAACTCCCATGCCACTCTGAATCAATATTGGTCCTACTGAATGGAATGGAATGGGATTTAGACTCATCAAAGTTCTATTGAAATCAATGGGACTTGTGAGTAACATTCTGCAGGATGATATCTTAAATCAGGGGCCAGCAAAGTTTTTCAGCAGGGTGCCAGTCCACTGTCCCTCAGACCTTGTGGGAGGCCGGACTATATTTTGAAAGGGGGGGGGATGAACGAATTCCTATGCCCCACAAATAACCCAGAGATGCATTTGAAGTAAAAGGACACATTCTACTCATGTAAAAACACGCTGATTCCCGGACCGTTTGCGGGCTGGATTTAGAAGGCGATTGGGCCAGATTTGGCCCCTGGGCCTTAGTTTGCCTACCCATGTCTTAAATCTTCTGTACGGTAATTTAGGGTATGGAGGAGACAGAATGGCAGCCTCTAGTGGTGGCCACCTAAGATGGTCACTGTTGATTGAGAAGAAGTTTTTTTGGGGGGGTGGGGGAATTACTCTTTTAGTGATGGTCTGGATACCGCCTTCCATTTGTGGGAGATGCACAAACGAAAACTACCAGATGGAGGCTATTTAAAATTTCTTCCTAAGTTGACTGCCTCCAGATGGCAAGCTGTTGTGTGCAGCAGCATCTTAATTTAGTATTTATAGAAGCACTTAAATAACTAGGTACATGGATAAATGACACAAGCTTCTTCCTACTCATAGGCTCACAATCTTATTGAAAAATGTAGACTCAAAAGAGAAGAATCCTTGGACCCTATGGGGAAACTTTGTACTTAGTTGGCGAGACAAAGACTTTCTTTACGTTTAGATAGTAAACCTGTGCCTGGGCAGTACCAGACTGCAAGTGAGGCCTTATATGATGAATTGGTCATCTATATGTGTGTACATGCACACACGAGAGGGAGAGGGAGAGAGGAGAGAGAGGAGAGAGAGAGAGAGAGAGAGAGAGAGAGAGAGAGAGAGGGAGAGAGAGAGAGAGCTCATGTTACTTTTCATAAATGCAAACTTTTATATGTATTCAAACTTTTGGATGGCATATATAGAGTTATATGTGTAAATGAATATGGATGTGCTAATGGTTATTGTTTAATTAATGCAAACTGATGGTTTTGTTTTGTTGTTTTCCCTCTTTAAAAAACAACAGCATGCTGGTGCGTGCACACACACACACAACCACATAGAGAACCAGATCTTAGACCATTTAATTACTAAATCAACATCGAGAAGGGGCAACATATTTATGTAGCTTTCATAGACTTATCCTCAGCCTTTGCTTGATAAACAGAGAAAAACTTGGTTCAAATTGTGTAATCAAAGTATTGACAAGAGGTTGCTCATTTTAATTTAACACCTTCATTTACAGACACATCTTAGAGTTGGAGTGGATTTGATTTGTCGTCTTACCAACATGATTCCAACTTGAAGGTGTATAAGTCAGGGGTGTCTGTTAGCCTTTTTCTTGTTTAATTTCTATATAAATAACATTGCCCAGGATCTCAAAAAGCACCAGTATTTTTCTACCATGGTTCTTAATTGTAATTTCTCCATATTGCTCTATGACATGGCCTTTGTTTCTACTGCTGTGGCATCTTCTCAAAGTCCTGGGTTCATTTTGTAAGAGGGCATTTCTTACAATAAATTCTGCCAAAGCTAAGATTGTTCTGTTTGCTAAAAGACTCTGCCCACATAAGTGGAAAATAGATGATACAAATATAGAACAAGTTAAGGATTATAAATATATGGGAATTCAGTCCAACCAGAACCATACTTGGGCAGTACATTTGGAATCCACAAGGCTCTCGACCATACAAGTAACTAAGGCAATATTAAACTTTACTCACCTTTGAGGTGGTAACTCAGTACCTTTTGTACTTCAGATTTCTTTTGGGAAAGGTTATCTCATAAGTGTTGTGTGGTGCAGAAGTGTGGAGTTGGGAAATGATGTTAAACTGGAGTTCGCTCTTGAATCTCCCACATGGTACTCCCACTGTCAGGAGGAATTTTGAGTTGGGTTCTTTTCCATATTGTCCAGAGCTCATGCTGCTTTTCTTCTGTGTTTGTTGAAATTACATCATGTGGGAGACACAACATTGCCCTCCAAATGCCAAAGGTTATTTGGAGCAAATTCCAACTTGTACAAAGTTGGGCCAACCTATGCAAAACCCTTCGAACTTTCAAATTTCAGCATTGCCCTGTGTGGTGCCAAAATTTGGCAGCCTGCTGCCTCTTGCCTTCTGTTCTAAGTCATTTTTTGTGGCACCCTCTTTTGTCAGCATCCAATGTAGACAAACCGGTCACACACCCCTAAATCTGCCTCTGCTTCTAATCAAGTATGAACGGATGCTGGTGCCCTTCGGGTTACTACCCCTATAGTTGCAAATCAGTGGATTCAAAATACAGTTAAAAAGCGGGACCCCCTGTAAGCTAGATGTCATCTCTAAACTATGCCATTTTCACCATTTTATTATTCTGTAAAATCTGTTTGTGGCTTTCCAGATTACTTTTTTGAATTATTGGTTGATGCAATGAAAGCATTTACAGCTTTGAGATTCCAGGCTATGGCAGGAGCATATTTAGATGAGAAGTAGATTGTCATTTATAGGTCTATGACAAGGGAGAACCAGAAAATGTTGTTTATTGCTGCCTGTGTTGGTCCCTCTCTAATTCTACTAGAAACAGATTTCTCAAAGGAGTTCTTCAGAGAGTTTCCTTCTTGAATAGTAGGGATAAAAATTGTTATTTGCTGATGGATAGGGATAAACACATCAGACGGAATTTCACTGTACATCATGGGGGCCAGAGTTGTGGGAACCATCTATGCTAAAATATACCTTAATACTCTTTGTATTTTTGTGATGGCCTATTATTTGGGGGGGGGGGTGACTGAAGCCCCATCTGCACTATATCAGCTTAAAAGGTCATGGCTTCCCTCAAAGAATCCTAGCCACGGTAGTTTGTTAAGGGTGCTGAGAATTGTTAGGAGACCCCTATAACAGAGTTATAAACAACTGGCCTAAATTTGCAAGAGGTGGTCCTGTGGTGAAATAGTGAAGCAAAACTACTGACCCTCTTTTGCATTTCAGAGGGCTATATCTAGTTGTGGCACAAAATGCAGGTTCTTCCTTTAATGGGTCCCCCACTGCTGCTTGACACAATATCTAAGATGCCATAACACTTCTGGGATGACTCTAGATAGCTGTGTCAAAGTGCAGCATCATTCTGATTGAATGGCCCTAGAGTGATAAGATGTTGTGATCAAAGAACCATAAGGATGAGAGTAGGAGCCATGAAGTTGCCCCTATCCAACAGTTAACAGCTGGGCAGCAGGTTAAGCAACAATGGTCACAATCACCTGGTCACAATCCTCCCCACAAAAGTGAAAATTATTGTACTTCTGTTTAAACTGTAGTAAATATTTCTAGATTTGCATCTGTACATATAAATCAGCATGTGAAGATTTATAAATGGGTCAGTGCGTCTGGCTGTTAAGCAGAAAGTTGGTGGTTCAAGCTGACTCTGGGAGAGCTGTGGGCAGGATTCCTGCATTGCATGGGGTTGGACTAGATGACCCTCAGGGACCCTTCCAACTTATAATTCTGTAGTTCTGTGATCTTCCCTTTTGTGTGTGATGCATTTCCTCTTCTTTGCCATTCCACAATGAGCCCAGTGTGCACCTTGAAGCCTCCATAGTGCTTTGGATTGAGTGCAAGATATGTAAGTTTGGCACACTGAAAATCCCATGTTTAATGTTTCCACATATGTATTCTGGTTCTTCGACCAGCTACTTACATTGTGCTGCTGGTTTATTATATTTTTGAGTCGTATATTTTAAAACATCCCAGCCATGATCCAAATCTTTAGTGTCACCTTTCAAAATAAATGATGTTCCATATGGGGACATACATCAAATGACTTTCGTTTCCATTTTCTGTTGATCGCACCTTGTCACACAATGCTTCTCTGTGTCTCTAGACTTAACGTAGGTTAAACTGTAAAACCTCTGTAAACATGAAGTTCAGATGTGCGCCATATGTAGAAGCCTTGTTAAACAAACTCTGCTGGGCAATAGTCTCTCCTGCACACACACACATGCGCACACAGAGAGAATGGCAAGGCAATCTTAAAACACAAGGCAGACAAAGCAAGCTTTTAGTTTGCCTTGCAAATGTGACTATGGCAACAGAATTGCGGAGGAAAGTTTAACCATTCGGTAGTAAAAACAGGATACAGACCTTGTATGGGGCTACCTAATCACATTTCTTTCTCTCTTCAAATGCTTATAATCTAGAAAGACATTTGTGGAAATTAAATAATGGATTCAACACAAATCATTTCTGGCTTTGTGGTGCATATTCTATGTTAAGGTTGGGAGACCTATGGCCCTCTACATGTTACTGGTCTTTATTAATTAATTAAAATATTTACATGCCACGCTTTGGTTCATGGTTTATGCTTATTTGTTGTTACATATGTTTGTTACAATCCGTAATAATATATATATATTTACAATAAAGAAACAACAATCTTAAACTGCCAAGCACATCAGTAAAAGCTGGTTGGCAAAGAATGGTTTGAAAGGCCTCTCTGAATAATATACTTTTTAGAAGATGTCTGAAAATGAGCAGGATGATTCCTGCCACATCTCTATTGGCAAAGCTCATTAACCCCATAGGGAATAATGGGGGTTGCGGCCGGACCCAATAGAAAAGACTGTGTGTGTGTTAGGGGTAAAATAAAAAAAATTCCTTCAGTAGCACCTTAAAGACCAACTAAGTTTTTATTTTGGTATGAGCTTTCGTGTGCATGCACGTTTAAGCTAAAAGAGAAGATGATTGGAGGGCTGAGTGTTGCTGGGGTAAATTGCATGTATCCATTCCTTGATTGACAGGGCTAGTCCTTAAGTACTCAGCGTTTTTTGTTCCCAGATCATTCCTGGCTAGTGATTTTGAATCTCCCTCCCGCCCACCTCCTTTTTCTTTGCAGGTTTAGACTGACCTTGCTATGGCGCCGCCTGTATTCAGGGGCCAGTAGGAATTTTTTCCATTTGGCTGATTGGCTGTTGCCATCTGGTTTTTTGCCTACTGCTTAGCAATAGTCACAACTTGTTAGGTTGGTGGGTTAGGCTTTGGTTGATGAGTTTGGGAGGGGCATCGCATGGAGGTGCATGCCCCTCAGTGTTGCTCTTATAGAAGTATTCCGTTAAAGGAATCTTGGGGCTCCGAGGCTCTAGTCCTTCCACCCCCGCAATGGTGCGGGGCTGGGGCCAATACAGAACACGAGCCTTGGGGAACATTTCTGGTGGGGGGAGATGGCCTGGTCTCAGCTATCTCCTCCACCATGGGGTGTTTACTTGACTTTCTTACCGTAGGAAGTCGGAGCTGGTCCTGTCCCACCGTGGGGCAGAAGATTAACCAAAGCCTAAGGCCAACACTCAAATTAATTTGTAATTTTGAATAAAGTTGTGGCCAAAATTATGCCAAAAACAAAACCTAAAATGATGTGTCTGTCTGAGTTATTGGTGGGGATTTTCTGAGGGGTCTTGGTACGCAAGGAGTTCCACAAGGCATGAGCTGCCACACTAGAAGCTTGGCCCCTAGGAAACAACAGCCAAACTTCAGGGGCCTGGGGGACCAGGAAAGTGCTACATCATAAAGACCTTGGTGATTGAAGCAGAGCATAAGGGCTCAGGAGGACCTTAGCAAATCAGGTGGTCTGCAGCTCTCCATCATCCCTGATTATTGGCCATGCCGGCTTGCACTCATGGATGTTGGAGTCTGACAGCATCTAGGAGGATGCCTGGCAGTGATACTGATTAGAATAGAATGACCTTATTTCCATCAGACGAATGTTGGAGAGTGTGCAACTACAGCCATCTCCATCCATTGCTCCTTTCACCAGTGGCGCTGGGCCTTGCCTCCCCACTCATGGAGGTCAGCAAAGGACCTGCCTTGTGAGAAGACCTGTCCCCACTATTTTAAAACTGGAATGGGAGAAGAGGTGGCCACTTGTGCATCCTGCCTCAAAGAGGAAGTACCTCACCCCCCCAAAAAAGGAGACATTTATGCAAAAAATTTGCATCTACTACTTTTTATGTATAGCTGCAAACTTCAAAATAATGACTGTAATCTAAATAAATACGCAATGCATCTCACCACAGTGGGGAAGACTGTGAACAGGTAACCCGAGTGCCTGCGTACACACGCCCATTTTAGGCCCTAGCAAAAGTTATTTATTTATAAAAAAAACATCTGCAAACTATTGTGCCATAAAAAAAATCAAAGCTGTTTACAGCAGTAAAAATATAGAACCATACAATAAATGGCGAAAAAATGTTAAACGGGTATCAAGTAACCATTGTGGAAGGGATGCATTCTGAATTGCCTGCATAGGCCTAGTCAAATAGAAACTTTTTCAATAGGACTTTAAAAGGTGGCACAGAAGGTCACTGCTGAGTCTCTATTGGTAGAATATTTCACAGGACTGGGCCAATGACACTAAAGGCTCTGTTTCGTGTTGGAGCTCTGACATTGATTGGGCCAGGAATTTGAAGGAGGTGCATGAGACAGGTGTTCTCCAACATCGATATCCTACTCCCATATTTCTCAACTGTCCCGTTCTAAGTGGGACATCCTAGAATTACAGAAGCCATCCCGACTTCTGATTGGATTCCGTAACATTCTGGTTTTTTTGGTCTGGTGCTCGGGTGCGAGTCAGCTGGTTCATGCCAGAGTGTCAGACCAAAAGACACTTGTTATTTGGTCTTGCACTCTCACATAGTTCAGGATTAAAAAAAACACGTGTCCTGATTTTGATCAGTGGAATGTTGGAGGGTATGCACTCCAATGTCAGAGCTTCATTTCCAGCAGTGGAGGGGTAGATCTGATCTATCCAATGGCCTCTAGGACACCCTCCCAGAGATCATAGCCTTGCACCCTAACTCATATGGTAAGATATAATCATCCATCATTTCTCTGCTTGCTTCTGATAACACAGAAGTCAAAGAAGTGACCACATATGTAGAAACTTCCAAAGAAGCAGATATTTGGCACTGGATGAGGAACCCACGGGGGAAGCACAAGAACAGAGCCAAGTGATGTAGCCACCAGCTGTATTTACATGGAGAAAGTGTGGATATATATTGAAGGAACCTTCATTGCCTTTTTGCCATCATTCATTTTCTTGGCCCATTACCAGTTTCCTTATACTGCTTTCTGACTGAGCTGACTGTAGCCAGAAGTAGTCATGTGCATATTTGGAAAGGTTGCCTTTGAAGTCTGGAAAGTCTGCAAAGCGGGTCTTTCTACTAAGTGCCAGGCAAGGATTTGGGCGCCACGAGGCCTTCGATCCATTGTATACCTTATGAATGCAGATGTGCCAGTGGCTCATTTATGCTTCAGTGCTACACATACATGCGAAGAGAAGAATAGAGGCAGGGTGGTGATGTGTCCTACTTTAGAGAGGACAGTCCTCTATATGAAGGGCTGTCAGGGGACAGTGAAGGAGTCCTTTCTTGGAAGGATGCTCCAAGTCTGGTTTAAAGTAGAACCATAAGATGGGAGAGCCTTGGTGTTGCCTTGGTGTTAGCACCTGGGCAACAGAATGTGCCAGGATTGTGCTGGGAAGGAGTTTGGATTTTTCAGATGTGGCATTATCCTGGTTCTCTGTCGTGCCCTCAAACTTTGTAGAAGGACCTCTGGTGAAGCCTACCTAGTGAAGTCAGTGGGCACAAGTCCATAAATGAGGTGGTGGGGGCACTGCTGTTATTAAGAGGTCATCTACCCATGAAGATGTGACTGTATAAATAAAGCTCTCTGAAACTCATTCCAGCTTGCTTCTCCTGGTGACATTTCACAAAACAGATCTTAAATCCTATAGCATCCGAGACTTTTAATTAAAGCTTATCGTCATGTCTAAAAAGCTGATTCTTCCAAAAGACTCCACAAGAATGCAATGGCATAAAAGGCATGGACCAGGACTGCAGAACTTCCATGCAAACTGGATATTTTATCCAGAATGGCAAACCTTCTGCATGTGAACCAGACCTTATGGATCATGGCAGGTGGGTACACATGTACTCTGCTATTAAATAAATAAATAAATATCCATAGCTTTGCTACAAGAGACTTATTTGCATGCACATCAAACAATGTGATTGGAATAACCTGACTTTTTACAGGAAAAGCTTGAATGTTTCTGAAGTATTTATATGTTTCATAAATATTCATAGCTATTATTCACCGTTGACAAGCATTTCTTGAACTGCCTTGGCAAGAAAAATTTACAATCATTTTGAGAAGTAGCTGGAACTGATAACTGGACTGCTCGAGAACTTCTAGAAAAATGAAATATGATCCTTTAAAACACACACACACACCTCTGTGATGATTGCCCCAGGAATGACATCCATGGAGGACAACGAGATTACAGTCTTCAAACCGTAATGAGAATGGCTTATGTTTGCTATTCCTCATGCAAGCTGCAAACCTGTCATGAAAATGGATTGCCTCGGTTTGGTACTATTTTCTGTTCTTGTCATGATAATAAGACATCAGAAGTTTAATGTTCAATATAGCCCGTGAAATACAATAGTATATAAAGATGTGTGGATATTAAAATGCTTGCAAGAGCAACCTCTAGCCTATATACCAGTGTAGCCAAGCTGTGAAATGATCACGAGGACTCCGGCTTATTACCTTTCTCTCTGTGAGATTTATTTTGTGGCTTTAAAGAAGATGTACAAGCGAGGTAAGATGGAAGAAACTTCTACGTTTGCTGGGTTGCATCCCTATTGAAAGCAACAGACACCGAGTTCACCTGACCCAAAAGCAATAGGACAAAGCTCTTTCTGTAACTCTTTCCATAGAGCAGGGACAGGGTGGCCCACCAGATTAGATGTTGCTTGACTCCATCTCCCATTTTCCCTGAACATTGGCCATGCTGGCCAGGGCTGGTGGAAGCACAACAACATCTCGAGTGCCACCTTTGCCACGGAGCTTATTAGTGCATGAGCTCGGAATCCCCAAGGGATCTATTCACTACTTCTTACCCAGACAACAATCAGGACTTCAGTAGTGGGATTCCTGCATTTCCACTGTTGCGATGAACATGAGCTCCATTGGCTATAGCCATACAGTCTCTGTCACTGTGCCAGAGAAACATCAGTTTCACAGTACACAATTCAGCAAGCAATCGTAGAAGATAATCTAGAGGAAATCCAGGCAAAGGGCTACAGTCTCCAAGAGGCAACTATTGCATGTGCAGTTAAAAGTTTATGGCTGAATTCTGATTTTTAATCATAGCCACCAAGAACGTGATTGGAGCCTGCCTGTGTGTGTGGAGGTGCCAATTGGATATTGACTTCTCATGTGAATGACCAGCAGCATCAGAGGCAGGGCAGGTGTGTTGAGTAGACAAGGATAGAATGTGTGCTTTTTGTTCCTCTACATGTGTAGGGAAGCATATCCTATGAACTCTCTGACTTCTCAAAGTTCCACTGGCCCTCATCCCCTTGAATATGAGATACTCCTCCAAGGTGTCAAGGTTCAGGGAATCCTATCCCTCCCCCAGTGGCAGCCAAAGAAGCAGATAACATGAAGAGTCCTTACTACATAATTTATTCAGTATTCACAGAGAGAGACAAAGGAACATAGTCCTTATTCAATAATGGCATTGCTCCGAGTAAAGCCCAGCCCCCTCTGTCTCTCTTATCCTACGTCAGCTAATCTGAGCTTTCTGCCTCTGAGCTTTTTGTTCTACTACTCTCAATGCACACCTAGTCCTGGGAGAGAGGGGCTCAGTGTCTCCAAAGACAATGAATCAGTCAGCTGTCTCTCCCCTGGTGGTGCTTCTTCCTGCTGTTTCTCTTTCAATATTTCCCCGCTTTCCCCCTCTGCAGTCTCTGAACTATGTCCTTCTGCAAACCACTGTTCTAAATCTATACTGTCCTCCTGTTCTTGGGAAGGTTCAGGAGAAGGGGGGGCAGCCCCCACCATTCCTCCTCAGCCCAGCCCCTGACACAAGGCGAAGACACAACATTTTACATTACACTCAGTAAGTTTTATGCTCTGCTTTTTCTTTGCAATATAATATCTTATTTAATAAGAGTATTGCCAGAAGGCTCTGAATTTGCACTTGTGCTGTAAACATGAGATGGTCCATTTGATACACTGCACACCTGGAAATGCAGCACACCTGGGAATTAAAGGAAGCATAGAGAAAAAAGCATGACAATCACCAAATTTGATGCCAGGGCACTGGACTTCACCTCTGCTGGCTTCTGTGAGATCTATGCAACATTGCAGGGGGGGGGTCAGTCAGAAGAAGGATTTTGAGCAGAAAAACAGCAGGCTGGAAAATGGGTAAGCAGTGCTCTCCCTTCCCTAGACTAGACTTCTTCGCTGCTCTAAATTTTCCAATCCTGATATTTTTGTATAGGGGAATCTAAACCCCAGGAGCCAAATGTGGTTCTCTACCTGTGGCTCTGTGAGGGGAATGGGGGTGGGTGTCTAATAACACCCTTAACAAAATACAGTTCCCAGGATTCTTTAGGGGGATTAATGACAGTTTAAAGTCGTACAATAGTGCTTGAAATGTATGGTGTGAATGTGATCGTAGATTGGATAGCCTTTGAAACAAAGGACTCCTTTGAAGAGAGGCCTGTCCTCTGAAAAATAGGACACACATCCCCCCCCCCCCCGCCCAGCACTTGGTCTCAGTTGCACAAATTTGTGTGTAATAAGTAGTTAGCCAGTAAAAGAAAGTTATTTCCCCACTCCAGCAATGATTTTTTTCTGAACAAGTTACAGTGGAAAGGGCCTGAGTACAGACATTACGTTAATTGTGGAAACTGTGTCACTCACAGCCTTAACCATAGGTTCATAAATAAGAGGTTTCGTATGTGTGTATACAGTTTCTAAAAACACCACTAAAAGAGGACTTGTCCCTACATTCTGCAGTTAAAATTCACAGTAGAATACTTGTCCAAGCCTCTCCGCTTGTTGAAATGCAGCCTTTCTGCTTTGATTCCTCGGTCAAGAGTGAAAGGGGGCGAAAGCTTTGGGTTTTATTTACTATGTCACGGTGTTAAGATAAGCCTTAAAATTACTTTTTTTGGGTGCACAAACACTGTGATTTCCCATTTAAAAAGGTTATTATTAAAGGGATTTATTCAGTGAAACTTTGGGGACATTTACTTTTTCGAGCAACCAAACAGTCTAAGTCAGTCTCGAACAGTTTAAACCCCAAGTAATTGGATTTTCTGATGGCTCCTTCCATGATTATAGCAAAAGCAGGAGATGCAAGATAGCAATTTTCACCACTGGGAAAACTCTAAAGCTCAGCTAACACAAGAACTTTCATCTTTGGTACTTCATTTCTAAAATGAGATTTGCTTGTTTGCAGCTGGCTCCTGGTGTCTTGAGTCGCCCTCCCCAAACACCACAGCAAAGCGGCCTCTGATGGGCCTCATCCTACCAGGGTTACTTGCTGCCAGTGGCAGCAGCCCATAGCTCTGTATAGGACACTTGTGACACCCGCCATTTTAATTTCTCAGAGGGTTACACCAGAGTGCTGGACCTTCAGAAGCTCTGGTGCGACCCTGCTGAGAGCACCAGAGTGAGAGTCTTTTGGAGCAATCACTCTGGCACGAGGACCAAAGAAAATGGGACATCTGGGAATCAAGCACAAGCCAGGATTGGCTTCTGTGATTCTGGATGTCCAACTTAAAACCGGGCAGTTAACGGGTATGAAAGCAGCAACGTTTGAGAGCAACATTTGATTTCTGTTTGAACCCAAGGCTGTGTGGCTTTGGGAGAAACAAGACCCTTTTGGGGGGCTACTTCTGTGAACCCCCTCTATTGCAGGTTCAAGTTGTATATATGTACTGTATAAGTAAACCATATGTCATAAAGACACCACACTCTCTGCTGTACCTCATTCCCAAAAGGAAACACGGACCCTGGGTGAGCGCCTGGGACCCCTGAAATCTCACACAGCTCAACGATTGGGGTACCATGCAACAGTACTGTGATACCCCTTTATATGCATCCCCCCAAGAAGTCTGAGAGCTGTAGTTTGTCAAAGGTGCTGACAGACCCCTAATCCCTTCCCATAGCTACCCTTCCCAGAGTTCCCTGGAAGAGAGAATAACTATGAAACCACATCTGAGATATTTTACTCTTGTGAGGGGAATAGCAGGTCTCCTAACAACTCTCAGTACCCTTACAAAATACACCTCCCATAGTTATTTGGGAGAAGCCAAAACTGCTTAGTGGTAGTGATATCATAGTGCTTTAAATGTATGGTGTGACTGCGGCCTGAGCTACACTCAGAGTAGGCCCATTGAAATGTATATAGTTGCCAGTGTATAGGGTGTTGGTCACCCCTTGCCTGGCATTTTCAGAAGCTGGAAACAGGCGCTGAAGAACTCATCAGGTTCCACTCACCCTCCATATTCAGTGAACATGTTTTGAAGTGTGAATTGGGATTTTGAGTTTTTTTCTTATCTGTGCAAAACAGTTGCTTAAACCCAGCAACACAGAATATCAACTCGCACAGAGGCTAAATCCCAAAATTAGAGTTACTGTGCTGAACCCTTTTAAAAAAGGTCACACCATCAGACCTGAAATTCCTGCAGCCAATCCTGGATTTTCTAGAGAGGTTGTGCCTCTCAGTGGCAAGGGCAAATCATTCTGCACATGCTCAGAGAAACCTTCTTCATCACTTATGTATGTCTTCTATGGCTGAGGTATGGTTGGAAAAAAACAGGCTCTGTTTTGAGCCCTGTCTCAGACTGGAGCACTGAGTTTGCAGTGGTTTCTGTCCATATTTACTCTCACAGTGTTAGGAATTTTTAAAATATATGTTTCATTGCTTTCTTCCCCTCGGAGACAGCCATCCTTATTTTTAACTCCCTTTTCCCATTTGGAATCTGTGTGCATTTGGGTTTTTTCATTCGTTCTCCTGTGTAGGTCAAATGTCACCTTTATTCTTACCTTCAAGGAGGTTTACTGACCCACTTTAGTTATTCTTGATGCGCTCAAGAAGACAATGTGCCAAGTGAATCACAATTTTTAAAGACGAATCCCCATCAGCAACACACACGTGTCAGTGTTAGACCCTCTCAACTTGGTTTCTCTACCTGTGGGCAATCTGTTAACATCTCTTCTTCCTGGCTTTGCTCATGTGACGTATTTAGTTATTTATTTATGTTAGCTGTTGTTAACCCACTTACCCCAACAGCCTTGAGGCATCTTACTATAGAATTTTAAAAGCATCAAAAATAAAATAAAACGCAGAGCAAGACAGCATACAACAACCCTCTCTCTCTCTTTCTCTCTCTCTCTCTCTCTCTCTCTCTCTCTCTCTCTCTCTCTCTCTCTCTCTCTCTCACACACACACACACACGTGGGACCCTAAAAGGGTGTGGTTGTGTATTGTTGAATTATTATTCAGGAGAGTCAGATTCAAACCCCCACTTAGCCATGAAGCCACACTGTGGGTGACCTTGGGCCATTCACACTATGGTCAATTCCACATCATACATTTAAAGCACTTGTATAGCACTCCAACATGCACAGAGAATCCCGAGAACTGAAGTTTGTTAAGGGTGCTGGGAATTGTAGGTCTGTGAGGCCAACATCCATAACAAACTACAGTTCCCGGGATTCTTTTTCGGGGGGGGGGGAGAAGTGGTATAATAGGAGTGCTTTAAATATATTAGGTGAATGTGGTCTCTCACTTATCCTAACTTACTTCACAGTGTTGCTGTGAGGATAAAATGGGAGGCAGACAGACCCATGGACTTGAGCTTCTTGAGAGAAATGGCGAGATACAGTAGAATAAAGAAAGAGAGCAGGTCAGAAAGTATTAAAAGCCAAAGAGAACAACAGACTTTGCTTGGTACCTGAAATAAAGGAGAGAAGGCACCAGATGGATATCCCTGAGGAGGGCATTTCACGATTTGAGAATAACCTCTGAAAAGGCCATCTCTTTGGTACCCAAACACCAAGCCTCTAAGTGAGCTGGATGTCTCCGGCAGCTGAGTCTCATGAGAGAGTAACAAATTGTGAGTCATTTCACATGTTGTTGTTGTATTTTTACTGCCAGGGAGGGAGGGAGGCACTTGTGAAACTTTCTGCTTTAAGTACCAAAATAATTTGAGCTGCCATGGGTACTACCGTATGTATCTGGACACGAAACGTGGGAGATACCATGTGCTACTGCAGGAGCCATCTGGAGAAGAATTTCTTGAGAAGATAATAACTGGAGGCTTTATATGGAAGGTGGATTTAACTTCTAACCCTGTATCCCCTCTGATGCCCATGTCTCATATGCGCACCTCAACCCATCACGGCATCTTACTGCCTCCTATCAAACAGAGCAATGTGATCTGGGAAAGGTTGACCTGATCAGGGTAACCACAGCATATCATCCCACAATTTTTATAGCCACAATGAGTGATATTTTCTAATGTGCTGTGTTATTTATTCACCCAGATTACAGCTATTTTATCTAAGCCTTCCCATTAGCAGAGATTTACGGGGACAAGAATTCAAAGCTTATATTGCCATCTTGTGTTGGGCAGCAGAAATAACAGCCCCGTTCCTTCTATCAGTACCATCGGCTACATATAACCAACCTGAGGGCATGCTACCCCCTTCAGATGCTTCATACTCGAATTATATTTGATTGTCACCCTTAAAGGCTTCATGCCAAACACTCTTAGGCTGATCATGCATTGGAATCAGGTGGTAGAAACTGAGGTGGTGACAAGCGTCATCTAATCCAATGCCCTGCAATGCAGGAATCTTTTGCCCAACGTGGGACTCGAACCCACAACTCTGAGATTCAGAGTCTCATGCTTTACTGACTGAGCTATCCCAATGATTTTTTTTTAAAAAAAAAAATCACTGTAAATTAGCAGAGGTAAAGTTTCTCACCCAGCCCATCCCCTGCTATGCTAGGTTTTTTATTGTTATTATTTCTGTTAAAGGTAACTTTAAAAAATAGCCTCTCCCACCTGCTGTATGAAGCAGAAGAGTCTGTTCTTCTGCATCACACTGCTAGAGAAGTGAAATTTTTCACAGGGGAACGGTTAGGGCCAGAGGCACCAGCTTGCGAGGGCAATTGTGGGAGGGGGACAACAACATCATGTACGTGAGCATCACACCTCCCTCCCTAAACCAGGCAGAGGTGTGTGATTCCTCAGCTGAAGTAGGCTCAGGACAGGTGAGGTTCACATGCCTCATCAAGCCCAGATGCTGCAATCAGTAGACAATGTATAAAAAGGAAGCAGAGCTGAGGTACTGTGTTTTCTCAACTTCCTGTGTTGGTTGGAGCACAGCTTGGACGTTCCAAGATTGTGCTTATGTGGGACTGACCTCCAGGTTTCCTGCCCCTGGATTGGCTGCAGAGTTGGATACCTGGCCTGGTGAGATTTTGGATTTCTTGGTGTTGTCGAATCGTACACACCAGTGGGACTTGCTACCAGGTACCCCGTGATTCCGGGACAGCAAATGCATTTGAATTTCAACTTGCTGCTTCATTGGCCTAATCCTTGCTAATTATGTACAAGATAGATGGTCTTTTGTGCCTGCCTTCCAATATGGCAGTGCCCTCTTCTCCCTTTACCTTAAGAGGGTGCACAAAGAAGGGGAAGGGTTGAACCTCTGTTGTAGAGCATCTGCTTTGCATGCCAAAGGTCCAGGTTCAATCCCTGGCATCCCCAGGTAGATTGGGAATGTCCCCTCTGAAGCTCGTTACAGGTTCGTAGCCGTGTTGGTCTGACGCAGTCAAAACAAAATAAAAAAATTCTTCCAGTAGCACCTTAGAGACCAACTAAGTTTGTCATAGGTATGAGCTTAGTTGTCATAGGTATGACAAACTTAGTTGGTCTCTAAGGTTCCTCTGAAGCTGTTCCCAGTCAGTGTCAGCAATGATGGGCTAGATGGACCAGTATAAGGGAACTTCTGACGTTCTTATATTGCTATGAAATGACAAAAGGATCTTGAAGGAAAGTGATGCACTAAGTGTCCTCCCACCACAGAGCCTTTCACAATGTCAGTCTAGCAAAGTGTCCATCATCATGCCATTGATTTCAATGTGAGAAAGCAGGTAATTGAATGTTTACCTTCTCCCAGAAAGGTCAATTGCAAACATGAACTTACGGGTCAAAGGAAAAGTGACTAAAATGTGGGACACCATTTAGGGTGTGTGTGTGTGTGTGTGTGTGTGTGTGTGTGTGTGTGTGTGTGTACGTACGCGCGCAAGCTCCAATGCTGAGATCACATTACAGTGGTACCTCGGTTTACAAACACAATTGGTTCCGGAAGTCTGTACTTAACCTGAAGCGTACTTAACCTGAAGCAAACTTTCCCAACGAAAGTAATGGAAAGTGGATTAATCTGTTCCGGACGGGTCCACGGAGTACTCAACCTGAAGCGTACTTAACCCGAGGTATGAGTGTAATTGGTTCCGGAAGTCCGTACTTAACCTGTAGCGAACTTTCCCACTGAAAGTAATGGAAAGTGGATTAATCCATTCCAGACGGGTCCGCGGAGTACTTAAACTGAAAGTACTCAAACCGAGGCGCACTTAAACCGAGGTATGACTGTACTTGAGGCAGGGACAGGAATTTCTCCACCTTAACTGACTGCATGCCCAGTTAGTCACCAGGAAGCAGTGTGGTGTAGTGGTTAGACTCTTCATACTAGAACTGGGGAAACCCAGGTTTGAAAACTGATCCAGCCATGAAGCTTGCTGGGTGATCTGGAACCACTGAGCACCTCTCAGCTAAGCCTACCTCATAGGGTTGTGAGGATAAAAGGAGGGAGATCATGGCGTCCTGAACCACTCATTGAAGGAATGTTGGCAGGGGGGGGAGAAATATAGTAAATAAAGTATATTTCTCCCCCCACTGAAATAATGGGAGGCATTGTCTTGGAGAAAACCAATACAGTCTGTCAGATTGATGGGCACTTCAAAGTGACCCAAGGTTCTTTCTCAGAGGTTTCATGAGCTTGTGTATATATGCATTAGATCGCTTGTTTGGCTCTTTTAAACTGAAAACTATTTGCCAAGTGCCTTTACTTAATGACAGTGGACACTGACAAGGGAAAGGGGGCTTTCAGTAGAGGCTCCTCAACTGTGCAATGTCCCAGAGAAACCTCTCTAGAGCCTCCATTAACAATACCTTTGTAGTGCCAGGACTAAGGTTCCCAGCTCTCCTTTAAATTGCAATGGATGCCTTAAGAATTGCTCCTGTTATCCCAGAAGGACAAACATCCACATATGATTTGCATCTTCCCTGAAGACATGGGGAGTGGAGAAATCGCTCATTTACCAATAAATCATTTCTATGTGTACACATTTTTTTAATTGCCTAGAAGCGAGAGGCTATGCCATCTAACCAGGTGCACAAACATGCACTGGCTCAAACCGTATAGGACATGGGTGTGCGTCTCCCACAGTACTCTGTAAAGCAACCCACTCTGGCTCCGAGCAATTTGAACGCAGCCTGATCTCACTCAGACTTATCAGTCCAGTTTGTTCTCCCCAACCCCCAGTCACTATTGGGAAAACAAACAAACAACAAATGTCCTTTTGACAGAAGTGGGTGAAAATTGCGGGCATTTTATTCTCCCCCCCCCCCAAGCTGGATGAACCTGCCAAATTACAGACAGATATGTCCAGGCAGAGGTTATGCCTTTTAGAGATCCCATTGCCACTGTGTTTTCTACCTGTGCAGCACAATCCTGGCATGCAGATTCATAAATAAACTGAGTGCATAGGCTCATGCTGTACAGTAATTCTGCAACCCTAAGCGCTGCTCTGTTTCCTCCTTAGCACTTCCCTTCAACTTCCATCACACACATTAAAAACAGGTAAACAATGAAATGCGGCTGGCAGGAACTGCCCATTCTCGGAAACATTATTTCCATTTGAATGTGCAAGGTAGTGATTGGTGTCTGGAAATGGATTAACAATTCAGTCTAACGATGGGCGGTTTAAGGAAGCTGGATTGTCATTTCCCGGAATGTCCACTAGATGGCATGGCTAGGTTTCGGAATACTGTACCTTTGTGTTGTGGCGCTTGAACTTGCAGTTTTGAGGATGCCCAACTGCCTCGGGATGGTTACCAACACTCAAGGCCTTTAAGAGATTGGCAGTGCAAGCCTAGACTCAGTGGGTCTTACTCCCAGGCAAGTGGCTATAGCCTCAGGCAAGCCCTTTCTCTCTGCCTTGGAAAACAAATGTAATAATTCCTTCCAATACATCATAAAAGAATTCTTTTAATACTCTATAGAAGGAATCTCTCCATCATTTTAATAAGGATGGAGAGATTCCTTCTATAGAGTATTAAAAGAATTCTTATATTTTAATATTTTGTATCCAACGTTATCAAATGGAAATATTAAATTTCCATTCTGATCAGTATCTGTTTAAACTGGGAATTGTTCATCCTGCTGATTTCAGCGGTTGGAATTTACCAAGTGTTTTCCTTTGATTGATAATCTGCAACACAGCTAATTCTGGGGTCTTTAGACTAAAATCCCATACCTATTTGCCTGGGAACAAGCTCCATTTCTGAGAACGGGGCTCACTTCTGAGAAGACCAGACTAGGATTGTGCTTGTTGATCTGTTTCACCCAGAAATAAGCCCAATATGTGTGCGTGTAAAAGTGTAATTCCATGAATCCTGTGATCTCTAAACACTCATAGAAGTCAGTCACTGGAATCAATGGCAGGTTTACTTATAAGGAAGTATAGGAACCCTTCTAAACTTTACACAAAACAAGGTTGTAGAATTTTGGACTGTATTACCTCAGAGCAGGGAGGGGAGGATACGTGTTTGAAAATACCTCCACAAAAACAAAACGGGACAGAACCTCCACTCCCTGCGCGTGGTAATCTAGCCCATCAGGAACAAAAGTAGCCTATGATAAATCTTCCTCGCAGATGGGGTAGTTCATGGAGCTAGAGTGTGTTGTTTTGGGGGGAGGAAGCTCAACATCTCTCTGAGAATTCTACCACTTCAGCCTGACTTCCCATCCTGTGTGTTGTTGTTGTTGTTGTTGTTGTTGTGTTAAAACACAAGAACAACACGTGCTTTCTGTTATGGAGCATGAAACTAACTGGATCCTAGCTGTTTTCTGGGAAGCGTCACGGCAGGGCAACCGATCGATCTCACGCCCTCACTAAGGTCTTCATCCTATCAGCGTATTCCCTCGGACAATAAACCTCGCTGAATCCGGCTAACTTCTGAAGCCGGCGACATCCGGAGAAATCTGCAGTCTTGCTGCAATCCTGCAAATAAACAAGGCGGGGTGTGGGTGTCCTTCTTTAATGGAGACGGGGGCTACTGTTTCCAAGGAAAGCACGCACATAGCATTTCCTTGTGTTGGCTGGCGGACCTTCCCCCGCGACTGCTGGGTGTGGGGGCTCGATCCTGGGGAGCTTCGCGAAACTGGCCCGCTGAGTTCAGCCCCAGGGCGTGTCCCGCTCCCAGATAGTTGCCAATGCACGTCGCCGTGCTTTGCATTGCGCCTTGAACCAGCCTGCGCCTGTCTCCCGGGTGCTTTATTGCCCCTGCAATAAAGGGGGTTGTAAAAGAGAGAGAGAGAAAGAAAGAATACAGCCTGCTAGTTCAGAGTTTCTGCAGGTGCCTCGACAATTGTGCTCAATTTGAGAGGGTGGGGTGGGGTTAAAGAACAGTTAAATTAATAGGGGAAAGCAAGCCCCTTTGCCAAAGATATTCAGAGAACTTGACATCCGGACCACTTTCTCACGATGGAGGGCTTTTCTGGCTTGCAGGGATCTAGGCAGCGGGGCCCGATCCTTTCCGGGTTGACTTGGAAGCCACGTGCTACCGCGATCCAAGGGGATGACTCCCAACTCAAGCTGCATAGGATCGCAGCGCTCAGGGATCAGCACCTGGCGCAAAATGAGATGTACCCTGGGCCTGCCGTATAAGAATTTTTTTGGGGGGGGAAGGGTGTGAATCAAAATTTCCTATGCCTTATAGTTTTCCAGTTCTGGGGTGTGTGAAAATTAGGAAAATATATACATGCGTGACTAAAGTTGCTTTTAGGCAGCTACTACAGGCATGACTGCCTTCCGCTGGAAGCTGCTACAAGCACCGGAACCTGAGGGGCTTCATCCGCAGCATTGCTGGTCTTTTGGATGGGGCTTTTTAAAGTGAGGGATTAAAGGGAAGTGTTCAGGCCCACGCTTTCTGTTCAGGTCTTGCAGCAGGATCATAGAGGTCCTTACACAACGAGTTCAACGTGACTCACTCCCTAGTCCCTGTGTTTAGAATATGTAACCTAGAGGAGAGCAGCCCCGGTCTTAATTCTGCTTCCTTCCTTCCTTCGAATTAAGCCCCGCGCCATTCAACAGGGCAAGGCAGCTACAGTACTTGGCATCCTCCCTAGCTGCTGGTCTGTTGAAATTATGACCACGGAGTGGACCTGTCTCAAGAAGCGGCTGAGAAATCGGCCTCAATAGGGACTGGGAACCTAGGAGGCTATCTTAAGAGGAGTCGATAATGTGTTGACAATGGCAATTCAGGGTTTCAGGAGACGCATTTCCCCAGATCCATCAGAATTGTACTGGGAACTTTTTGCATGCAAACTATACGTTCTACCATAAAGGCTCTGCCAATCCTAAAATGCCATATAGATTATAGAGTGGCACCAAATCCTGCTATGTTGCGGGTGGGGATTGGGGACCTGTTTATGGATTCAGGAAGGGGCAACAATTGAGGCAAGGTCTTCTCAGATGGTGCGTTCTCCCCGTATTTCACGCCTCCGTCACCTAACCGTCTGTGTAGGGGATACAGTCGTTTATACATAATTACCGGTAGGTGGGGAGGGGTGTTTGTGTGTTTTCAACATTTCCCAAACGATATGAGGTTTATATGAGCGCCCCTCACAAAACTGGACCATCACAGCATCCTCGGTTAACCTCTAGTGAAATTAGGCGTTTGGCTCTTTCTAAATCAAGCCTTTAAATGTGACTTTTTCTAAAGACAATAACACTAGCGAGAGTGGCTGTTGCTTAACTGCTGGAGATTAATTTCGCTTTAATTGCTAGTCTTATTTGACTGCTCCTCTGGTTATCCAGGACAGGGGTCTGCAGACTTCAGGCTTGCGGGGAGGGGGATCTGCGAGCTTATTGGTTTTGCTAGAACACCAAGATCCGCCTGGTGTCAAAAGCCAGATCCTTAAAAATTAAAGGACCCAGAGCCTACGGATTTGCTTCGAGTCCCAAGAACGGACCGGAGCTCGCAGTCTCTTTCCAGGAGAGAGGGAGAATGCCAGCTCTGGTTGCCCCAAGAGCCATTTAAAACCGGAGTGGGTGAAGTCATTTCTTTAAGCAGAGGCTTGACAGCCATCTGTCAGGAATGCTTTGATGGTGTTTCCTGCTTGGCAGGGGGTTGGACTGGATGGCCCTTGTGGTCTCTTCCAACTCTGATTCTATGATTTAGCGGTTGATACAATTGGAAGTCCAAAATGTTTGCAAATCAGCAACTAGCTATAGAGCCAGATCTACCTTGCGGACATTCTGAAGATACAGTATCTAATGAAGAGAAGGGGATACAAAATAGCGTGATTAGACTCCATACAGGATCCCTTGGAAGGCGGAAGTCAATTCCTTTGTGATCCATGGGACTTCATTGCCATGTAAACTGGGAGGAGAGGGGAAGGAAATAGGGCCGTTGATGTGAGTGGGTATTTAGTTTGCTTCTGTGATGTGTGGTTTCTGTGCAGTCCCAGTTGCTGACTTTCAAACGTTGTCTTTCCGGGGGGGGGGGGTGTATGTGGGAAGGTTCATTTGCAATCTCCTTTTGAGGAGACCACGAATTCACGGGGTCCTCGTGAAAGGGGAAGGGAACTTTTCAAGAATTCCTTCCTGGCGCTAGCCTGTTGTTGGTGTTCTCTATGAAAATATGTCCTTTTAAATGCCTGTTCCCATATCATTAAGAGACACAGGAAGGCTTCGCTAAACCCCGATGAATTGTCCTAAATTACCTTCTAACGCGACTGCTGCGACTAATAACCTAACAGTTCACGACACGTCCGCATTGTGCGCTGGTTTCGTACAGCACGCTTTTTGCTGCCTTGCGTTCCCGCAGCCCGATCCTACGCATGTTTGCTTACCAACAAGCCTCGGTGGGGTTTTAATACAAGCTGCACATGAGGCAAGTTGTACATAGGTTCGCGAGCTCCAGTTCCATAGGGTCCGGCTGCGTTGGCCCGCGAGCGCGCAGTTTGAGACGCTTAGGTTCGTGATTTGCAGACCAATGAAATAGTCCCGCGGGGAGATGCTTTGCCAGTCTTAGGATCGGGATCTCATTCGGCCTCCTTGAAGCCCCTCCCCACCCCCGCCGGCATCCCCAACCATTAAATGACAATTCTCCCGTGACCTCGCTTAGAAATATATGGAAACTCAACCAGCTGCATTCTAGTTAGAATTTAACTGAGTTGCAGAAAGAACTATAAATATGTACGTTGGCCCCCGCTATCAGCACCCGGTGCTCGCTTCTCCCAGCATATCCCGGCAGTGAAGCCTTTAAGATCTGCATCCTAAATAAAAATGAAACAGGTAAAGATGCAGCTCTCAAGAAGGCAGTGACGAGGCAAGTTTCACCTGTTGAGTTTATACTTCCAGACCGTTCACTTTTCTTCTCTCCAGGAACTCAGTTTAATTTCACGAAGTAGGCGATACATTCGCAGCCTGGACCCCGGACTCAATTCTGTTCAGGGGTTCATGGCTTTATTTAAAACCATACGGTTCTGTACAGTGAGCAGAACCAAACCCGAGTATAGAAACCTATCCCACCGCCAGCAAAGGTCCTATTTCTCCCAGGGATTTCTATTGCCGCCGAAATCCTAAAATAGACCGAGACCACCCTGCCACCAAATTCCCATTCGTATTAGTACAAGTTTAGGATCGCTTCCTCTAGTTTCACGTGATATGGTTTAGGCTTGGGATGGCAAAGCAGTAAGTAATGTCTCTGGGCATATGCAGAGTGCCTTCTCCGCCCCGCTGAGTAACGAAAGCCTCCCATCCATCTTGGCAGGATCCGGCTTTCTGGGGAAAAGGTAACGCTTGAAAAAGAGTATTTCTCTCTTAAACTAAATTTACCAGCGTCCCATCCCAAACAGCATTTCTTAAAAATGAACACCATTCGGCGGAATTTCAAGTTTGTCACGCGTTAATTGCCAAGTTTCTGAACGAAACCCGGACATCATTTGCGAGGATTAATGAGGCTTCCTTTTTCTTCCTCGGAACATGACCGTGTGTTTAGGATCTTTGTCAATATCGTCGCACAGCCTAGCCTAGAATTTGCTTTGCTGTTCTATCCTCTGTGCGTTTACACGGGATTAAGACTCCCCCGCGATCAAAGATACTTCCTCCGGAATAGAATAGAATCGCAACCCGAGTCCCAGTGGGACTTTAACAGGGGTGTAAAGGGAAGGGGCTGCGGATCCGGCTGAAAAGAAGGCGCTTCGTTGTGGTGGCATCCAAATATCTCCTCCCTTTTGCTTTTGCATCCTCTCGTTTCACACGCAGCTGAATGCAGCGGCAAAGTTCTGAATCAAGGATTTAAGCAGTCGAGCAGCCCTCTGCTTTTGTCAATCTTCCTAAAGTAGAAAAGCCTGTTTCAGGTTTAATTGTTGTTGAATGCCAGCCACGATTATCTTTTTAAAAAGTGAGTCAAGACTCAACCACAGCAGATCAAATAGCTATTTACTGCTGTGGTTCTGGTTTAATTCCGGCCACCATCCCGTTGGTAAGGCTTCTCCTGCATGTATTCGACACACACGAAAGAAACGACCAAGGCAGGCTTTATTTGAGGACGTTTAGCTCCTCAAACCTACACAACACTCTCCAGATTTCAAGTACGGAAAAAGCTGAGGAGTTCTGTAAGACCGGAAAGCCTGCTCATTGCCACGCGCCAAAACAAGCTCGTCCAAGAGAACGCGGGGTGAAGGGGGGGGGGAGAGAACCGCAAGTACACACACACACACACACACACACACACACACACACACACACACACACACACGGTTCTTCCCCCCTTTGCCCCCCATTTGTATGTGTCCTTCCTCCCATGTTATTGGGGGGGCAGCAAACGACAATCTGAAAGAGTATGCATATAATAGGCCTCTAGGTCTGCGCGGTTCTCCCCTACCCATGGCAATCTGGCTAATAACTCTCTGCCCGAACAGGAAACTGCAATAAGCCTCCATCTTGAGAGATCCACCGCCCGATCCTATGCAGAGTTAGGCGTGCAGACTTTCGCTGGTTTCAATCGGTTTAGGCGCAGCCAGCTCTGCTTCGCCTGCTTCTTTTACATCCATTGCCTTGCTGAGACAGGGATCATGTTTAGCTTCCATTCCTACCTCAAAAGTCCTCCTCTTCCAAGAATACTTAGCTGAACATTCAGATCGTTTCACCTGTCACAGAATGCGCGCAATTAATATTCTAATGGGGGGGGGGCATTTGGTCTTTGACAAAAGGCAATGGCGGCAGCCCCCAAATTATGTGTGGCGCATCCGGGGTTAGTGCATCCTTTGCTGCTGTAGCTCAGTGCCTAAGCATCGCACGCAGAAGGTCCCGGGTTCCAATCCTCGCATCTCCCGGTAGAGGTGGGGTTGACCCCTGCCTGAAACCCTGGAGAGCCGCTGCCAGTCAGTGAGGACGGTACTGAGCTAAATAAGCCAACGGTCAGACGTGGAATTAGAAAGCTTCCTATGTTCCTGGGCAAAGCTGAGCTTCTCAATGGAGGACGAGTTTTATCTAGCAGGTAAGCCAGTACCATAGCTGCCAAGTTATCCCTTTTTTAAGGGAAATTCCCTTATGCTGAATAGGCTTCCTCGTGAGAAAAGGGAAAACTTGGCAGCTATGGCCAGTACAGTATAGTATACTGTATAGGCAGGAGAAGACGGGGCAATTGTTGGGTCAGAGCCGGACCCGAAGGCCTATAAATGCAAGAGATGGTTAGGAAAAGCACAACAGAGAACAATATCCCGAGAGAAAGAGAAAGAGAAAAAGGTCAGTCAGGCTGCAATCCTATGCGCCCTCAGCTGGGAGTGAGCGCCATTGAACTAATTGGCACTGACTTCCGAGGAGGCCAGGCAGAATGAGTAGAAGCCACTCCCAAGCGATGATGAATTAGGAGAGCAAGATTGAGGCTGCCAACTGTGCTTCCTCCTCGGACATCGTCTCTATTGAGGCCAAGTCTGACACTATCAAATGTGGAAATGATTCCACCGCGACCCTTCCAAGCCTCTTGCAGATTATAAACCGGGGAAATTGAAATGCTCCTTTCACTGAAAGTTACTCTTGTGAATTATTTGCGGCCGTTTATTCTACGGAGGGATCTGAATTTGCATAGCTGTCAAGATTTCCCTTTTCTCGCGAGGAAGCCTATTCAGCATAATGAAATTTCCCTTAAAAAAAGGGAGAACTTGACAGCTATGTGAATTTGGCCTATGAAAATGGACGCGAGCGTGTACAGTATTAGCTTTGGAGTGAGACAGAATTCTTGGAAAGGCAGTAGACTTTTAGGTGGGGGGCTGGAGAGGTTCGTTTGAATTACCGTACAACCAATTCAGCCTAGGCGGAACACGGTTAGGTCCTACTCATTTGAAGACAATGTTAAAATCCGCGCTTAAATTTATTTCTGGAGGGAAGGGTTCGCGTTTCCTTTTAGTACAGCCCTCACAGGGTATGTGAAGGTCAAAACAAGAAAAGCAGCGCAGTGCAATCCTAGACATGTCTACTCAGTCAGCAGCCCCTCTGAAGCCACTGGGACTTACTCCCAGTAAGCAAGTACTGTACAGAATTGCAGCCTTACTGAGTTTAATGTAACTTTCTCCTTACCGAGCAATTCACTAAACCGCAGCCCCAAAACAGATTTCACAGCACAATTATAACCATATATCAACTCAGACGCAAGTCCTATTGACTTCAGTGGGACTTTCCCCCAAGCATGTGGGGTTAGGATTGCAGTCTTGGATGCTCGCTAGTTTCTGGTGGAGGCGAAATGAGCTGCTTTTCGTCAGCGAGCTACAAGAATACGAATCACAGGAAATCCATGCAAGTTCTGTGGCATTCATATTCTGGACACAAATGCACAGGATCGCGCGCAGAGTCTGAAAACTGCCACCCTGCCCTTGAGAGTGAGCACTATTGATCGCAAGCGATCCTCAATTGCCTCGCTAGTACTAAAACCTTGGTGAACTGCAGGCAACCTCATGCTGAGGAAGCATGCGCGGGATCCTGTAGGTGACAGGAGGTCGCTATCAGTTGCACTTCCCTCCCCGCCTTTACTTATGGCAATCCTTCTCATTCCAACCCGGAGTCATAGCTGCCAAGTTTTCCCTTTTCTCACGAGGAAGCCTATTCAGCATAAGGGAAAATCCCTTTAAAAAAGGGATAACTTGGCAGCTATGCCCGGAGTAGATCCCCTCGAACGGAACGGGGCTCGCTTTCTAATAAGCACGCACGAGATCAGGTTTGGGAGACAGGACGAAAAGCCTGCCTGGCACTCGAAACCCCTAACCTTTCAATTCCCTGGCTAATTCGTTGGTTGGGAGAACTGCACTCTGCATGCGCTCAGAGGCACGCTCGCCTCCGTTTTTCTCAACGCGCGCTCGGTCGTCGAGCTCTAGCGGTCAAGGCAGAAAGCTGCAGGGGACGGGGAAACCGGGCCCTGTCGTGCGACGAGGAAAGGTAGCCCTGCGGCGGCCGCTTTCAGTTTTCCTCGAGGCTCCTGGTTACTGTTTAACATCCCCACCCACGTTTCAGTTTGTTTAGTAAATCGATCTGATGCCACTGGGGCTCCGTCTCTCGCCCCGTCGCCATTGCGCCAAAGTGAACAGATTCCCCTCCAAGGCATAGATCTCTGCTCGAAGGAGCTGGGCGAAGCCAAAAAAGCAGCCAAAGGCCCAAGAGGGAGGAGGAGGGAGACGAGAAAGTGGCGCGCTGGGGGCGGGAGGAGGCGTGGAGATGCTCGGCAACCGCTGCTAAACTGACCCGCCCGAGGGCCAAGGAGCAACTCGACCTGGTAGGTAAGTTTCATTCGTGCCGCTGGCGCCTCCCGGGAGAGCGAGCGCAGCGCCGCCCGCCTCGCACCGCCCTTCCTGGCCGGGACGAGACGAGGCCAGCGCGCAGCCAGATTCCTCCGCGTGCTGAGGGCGAGCTGTGCCAAAGCAGAGGATGTGACAGAGCGAGCGAGCGAGAGCAATGGCTTCTGGACTCCAGAATCTGGAGATCGGGGGTTGTGTGTCACGTGCCCGCCTTGCCTGGTGGGCAAACCTGCACGCCCACCACGTGCGATCCCCTGAACGAGCTTCGTATGGATGGGCTCTTGATTTGGGGAGGGGGCAACTTCCCTTCCTTGCCCCCACAAAGGGTAACTCGCCAGTTGCTATTCTGCTCTTGTTTTACTTGCCCAATTAATACTGAAATGATTTTAAAGTTCACGACAGACTTTAAAAAGAAAAAAGAGTTTGGACCTCCTGCAGCGTGCAGAGCTTTTCTTTCATCCCACAATGACAAATCACACACACACAACTCCTGCTGGGTGGGCACGGCGAGCACTCTGAAGAAGCAGGCTTCCCCGCCCAGTGGCTCCAGATAGTCAACAAAGAGGCGTGGCTTGAGACATTCTTCCTTGTTGATCACGTGATTACAACACGAAGACAAACTGAGGACTTCTGGTGGCAACCAGAGATTCTATACAGGTAGGGGATCCACTTTGGATGTGACACAGAGTTTGTGTCTGTAACAGATGCTGGGAGTGGGGGGGGGGCTTCCAATCACAACCAAACAGGACTTCAGGGTCCCAGTTACCCAGCAATGCCCCATATTTTGGTTTTGTTTCCCACTGACAGCACACAACATCCTGTGGGTGCTAGGTCTTCATTGGGCAGGATTGTTTTTTGGTGTGTGTGTGGTTCCCCATCAGTTTAAATAATAATAATAATAATAATAATTATTATTATTATTATTTATATGCCGCCCATCTGAGTGGGTTGCCCAGCCACTGGGCGGCTTCCAACAAATCAAAACGTAGTAATACATCAAACATTAAAAACATTTTAAAAAATTCTCTCTCAAGTGCAAACTTCAGGGTTGCTCTGAGCAAGCTGATAACCCAAAATGACACTCAATTCCTGAGTTCATTATTAGAAAGAATGCTACCCATAATCTCCCCCATTTTGAGGTGGAAGGTTTGCAGGAATAGGGATTTCTCCACTTCAGAGCTTGCATTGTTTCATGTGGTAATAAGCATGCATGCAAAGCCACATGCCACTGTTGAGCGCAGTATTCCTAGCTAGCTTATTTTGTTTAAACAAGTTGGTTTAAATCTGGTTGGTTAGTTCAAAATCAATAAGTGAAATTCAACCCTCCTTCTCCTCAATGCATCTTTATTATATCTCTATCCTGCCTTTTTCCTCCAAGGAGGTCAAAGTGGCATACACTCACAATAGGTTATTCCTTTTATCCTCACAACAACCCTGTGAGGTAGGTTGGGTTCAATGAGCTTCATGCCTGAGCAGGGATTAGAACCTGACTCTATTAACCCCATCACAATTACCGGGCCTTTATGCTTCAGCTGTGGTAGCAGTCAGTGGAGTGATTAGAGCAGGCACCCCCAAACTGCGGCTCTCCAGATGTTTGGGCCTACAACTCCCATGATCCCTAGCTAACAGGACCAGTGGTCAGGGATGATGGGAATTGTAGTCCAAAACATCTGGAGGGCCGAAGTTTGGGGATGCCTGGATTAGAGTGTTAGACTAGAACCAAAGAGGCCAGGATTTAAATCACTCGGCCATGAAGCTCATTGCATGACCCTGGGCCAGTCACCTCAGCCTAGCCTCCCTCACAGGGTTGCTGTGAGGATTAAATGCAGAAACAGAATCGTGTTCACCACCTTAAGCTGATTCAAGGAAAGGTAATAATAATAACAGCAACAAATGGATGGGACTTCTGCACCTTTAATAGCTGTGTTTCAGCAGAGTTTCAGCACAGCTATTAAAGATGCAGAAACCCTGTTCTTCTGTTTTCCTTTTGCCCAGCAACCCTATGCTGCACTCTTTTTCAGCCATGTTACTGTATTTCTTGGGTTGCTAACCCCAACTTTCCTACCTTCTAGGATTGGTTTCCTAGTTTTAAGCCTGCTCCACAAAGTACTTCTGTCCTTAGGGCTTTGGTGTGGTTTTAATTCCAGCCAAAAACACAATTTCATCAGGCATGTGGTGCTATGTTGAGAAAGCTGAACCTGCTTTCCAAATCTCCTCTTTGACAAAACTGATTATGATGACCCGGAATCGGCTCACTTGTTGGCAACAGAGTTAAACACAGTAAGCAGTACCTAATAAATTACTGTGTGTCCTATGCACACCTGCATAGATGTATGCCCATTCAGTTTAAGGGGGCTTATTCCAAGGTAAATGGGAACAGAATTGTGGCCCTAGATGCATTTTACAGCCTAATCCTGTGCATGGTTACTCTGAAATAAGCCATACTGTGTTCAACAGGGGTTTACTGTTAGGGATGTGTGGATAGGATTATAGCCTTAAAGTATGATGTTTGCATTTTATGCAATATACACAAGGAGGGGGGGGGGAACCATGACAATGAAATATTCTGTTAAAGCCAGATACGGGGAGAATATTGTGAACATTTTATTGATAATCCCTTTCTCTGTTTCTCTTCCCGTGTGTGTGTGTGTGTGTGTGTGTAAAGGGAGTTAAGGTGGAAAGCACTTAAAATGCTCTTTTGTAACCTGCTCCATACTTCCCATGATTCCTCTGTCGCTCTGCAGCTTTGAGGAAGGAAAAAAAAAACACAGTTAAAAATGCTGTTTTCATTGCCTGGTACTCAATTCCCTGTCCCTTTCTTCCTGTCTCACAGATGCATGGCAGCTCTGCCTGAGGCACACCTCATACACATTAAAAAAATCAGGTGTAGGACAAGATCCCAATGCAGTTGCCTTGTTCAGAATGTTGTCTTTCATTTTAGTGGCTCATGCAACTGGAGCACACACACACACAAACTTCTCTTCCTCGTCTTTCTCAACTTTCCTTAAGTTTTATTGAAATAAATCCTATTTCCCTTTCACTGTTGGGTAAATGCAGAGTAGCTCGCCATTGGGTAAATGTTCTTTTCATTTCTGAGGCCACAGGGAAGAAGTCTGTTGTGGGAAGAAATCCTAGGTGGGGTGTGTGTCTAATGTAGAAGTTATCACCTTTGGGAAATCAATTGTGAAACTCCAGGGCTGTGTACATAACATGCCTTTAAAACACATCACTTCCCTCAGACTCCTAGCCAGGGCTTTCTTTCAGCCGGAACGTGCCGGGACTTGGTTTCGACACCTCTCAAGTGGCAGAACCTCAGTTAGCTATGTATTTTTATAGCTGCCCCTCCCTACCCTCCCTTCGCTACTCCCATGGCATCATTGCCATTATAAGGGTGTTCATGGTGAGTTCAGGCACCTCCTTTTCTAGAAGAAACAGCGCTGCTAGGAACCATAGTTTAAGGGCGCTAAAATTGCAGCTCTGTGAGGGGGCAAACTATGGTTCCCAGGATTCTTTGGGGGAAGTCATGTATTTTAATTGTGCCAGTAGGCGTATCACACCTCAGTTTTTTGAAGTTAGTATTGCTCCAACACTCTGCATTAGTAAGGTTTTATATCTGGGAAGCAGACTTCATATTCTTATGTATCTCGGGTTAACAAGGATGCTCTTAAGGACAAGGTAGGCAAAATACAGACTGAAGAGGAGTTCAGAAAAGGAGCAAAATAGATGGGGAAATTGTACCACTAGTTTCCACCTGCCTGGTAGGAATCAACAGCACTGTGAATAGGGTGGGTAATCCACTGCATTGTGTCCCCCCTCCCACAACTCAGAGTTTATCTCTAAAATTGTATTGCAGACCACTGTTCTGGCTTTCTCCTTTGCAGTCTGCCACCTTTGTTTCTATAGGAATGGTGTAGTAGTGGATCAAAGTCTTGAATTGGGAAGTCGTCGGATTGAATGTTGCTTCTGCCATGAGTTCCTTAGGTGGCCTTAGTCAAGCCACTCACTTAGCCAGGGGCAGAGGAAGGAGGGTGAGGTGGGTGCAGACCACCCCGGGTGTTACCACTGTGTGTGTGTGTGTGTGTGAAAAAATGCGAGCCGGCACTCACCGCGGGGCCTGCAGTGTGCCCGAGCCATGCGTCTCTCCTGGGAGAGACACAGTGGCTTTGGTGCGTGCAGGCTCCACGTTGCCCAAACGGCATAGCTGCCAAGTCCGGATCGTAAAGATCCGGGATCGGCAGCGCGCGCATGACCGGAAGTTGCGTGACGCAACTTCCGGTGGCGCTTCGCCCTTCTATGGGCACTAGAAAATGGCGGCACCAGCGCCGGAAGTCGCTTCCGTGCATGACCAGAAACATGTAAAAGCAACTTCCGACGCCGGCGCCGCCATTTTCTGATGCCCATAGAAGGGCAAACCGCAACCGGAAGTCGCGTCACGCAACTTCCGGTCATGCGCGGAAGCGACTTCCGGCGCCGCCATTTTCTGGTGCCCATAGAAGGGCAAAGCTGCACCAGAAAAATGGCCGCCGGGAAGAAGCAAATTAAAGGGACAATGTCGGGATTTTCCGCCAAACGGGAGACCGCCGGGAAACGGTAAGCAAAAAGGGGTTTTCCCGGCGGATACGGGATACTTGGCAGCTATGCCAAACGGTCCACTGTAGGGCAGCTGAGTGGGAGGAGGCACACAGACTCCGGCGGCCCCTATGGACGGCTCGCCCTGCCCTGCCCCTGGGCATGCCACCCCAGGCTCCCGATGGCTTCCTCCACCGCTGCACTTAGCCTCTTGTCAGCTGCAATATGGGGGGGGGGGGTAACTCTGACTTACTTAACGGGGTTGATGTAAAGCAGTGGTGATGGAGAACTCCTTCCATCCTGGATCTGCAGAGCCACAGGTTCCCCACCCTTGTTGTAAGGATCAAAATTAGATGAGGCATGTAAAGTGCTTTGAGCACTTGAAAGCACTATAAGAATAATATTGGAGCTTCTGCAGGATAGAAGGAAGCAATGCATTTGGAAGGCATTCCAAACCTCAACTCTTTTTGCACTTGGTTGCAAGTGAACAGAGGACCTGAAACTGAATCCGCAAAATGTTGACCCTCTTGTTTAGCTTAGTGACATGAAGTACCGTATGTATGAATATAACAGTGCTTTCTAGCAACACTTCTTTCCCTTTATACTGCACTTTCAGTATAGTTACATAAAATTACTTGTTAATTGTTCATTCCAGAATAGCAGAGAGATGCTACTAAATATATTACTGTATTGTGTACTGCAATACTGAAAATAAGTTATGTGTGGAAATCATATGCAAACCTGCCTCTTCTTTGTATCTTATGCAAACAAAGAACAATTTGTATCTCCATAAGTTAAAAGTGGTTTGTACAGAAATACTGTAGTATCTTCACAGTTTATCACATTATGGATAACAACTGAACTTATTTTTACTAGCTGATTAAATAGTTTTTACTCTGAAGTTAAGTCCCACTGAGTCAGATGGGGTATAGGTCTGTTAAGAACTCTTAGGAGTTCAATTTTAGACTTGCAGGCAGCAAATCACATGATTTATTAAGTCACATGATAGCAAATGAAAGAGAGGGATTCAGATGATGCGAGCCTTGCTTCAAGATTCCCTGAGTCATTGATCTTTTAACTTTAATTTTTCAGTAGTATTAATGGTAATTTTATAGGAACATATACAATTGTATAAATGTGAAGATTAATTTCTTTTTGACGCCTTGTTTAACTGAACCAATCAGATGTACAAAACCCCTTTCTTGCATCCCAACTTAAGTTGAAAAGCAGGTAAAGAGATTCCCTATTACAGTGACGCTAAGCATGAAATGTAAGCAGGGTTACATATCCTGTATCTGTTATACGGAACCAGTTCTTGTTGCTGCCTAATTTATTGTTTTTGATAGCTGCATTGTTCCAGTGCTTATGCAGAGCCCCATTGAAGGTAAGGAATGCTATTTTTTGGCGATAGATACAACTTATCACAAAGGTGAATTTTATAAGGTCTTTTATGAAACTGCATTCTCCTAGTAAATTATCTTGGTAGCATAGCATGCGGCAACTTCCAGCAACGCAACACACATTGCACCCACTTTTATTTGCATTGCATCTTATTCAAGCTAAGGCTGAAACGTGATGCAAGCTTAGAGGGAATAAGTTCCACTGAAGTTTGTAAGATTTAATTCTGGGCAAACAGACATTCGGTTGGACTGTGAATGTTTTACCATGGTAAATTAGCACAGATGTAATGGTGTTGGGGCTGAATCAAAAACAAAAATCGTGCTAAATTTTAGATCACTTTAGAGGCATTTTAAAATGTAATTCAGCAAATCTGATTGAATCAGGTTTTTCACTTTGCATTTTCATATATATATATATATATATATATATATATATATATATATATGTTAAATTCAGGTTGGAATAACACGTATAATGTCAAAGCTGAAATCTATCAAACTGAAAGAGCTGGGCTACATTTTCAAACCTTTTCCAATTGTCAATTTAAGTTAATTGAAAGCGAAAGGTCTTGGTTTCAGGATTGGGCCATTTAAACACAGGCGTGCTGCTTTCATTTCATAGAAGGGCAATCTCCCTCCACACACGTATTTTTAAAAGGTTCATTCATAATTCTCCCTTCACACTTCTATTGGAAATGACAGAATTCATTATTTTTGAGCTTCGAACTATTTTCCTCCAACTTGGGTGATGAATTGTATGAGATTTACTTCACAACATGACATGGCAGCCCTTGAGATTTTAAAATACTATGGGCTAGCTGCCTGCCCTTTGTAACTCCTCGGGAGAAAGAGTGGAGGGAACTTTAGACCAGACTGCATGTCTCACTACTCTGTAAGTAACAGGAATGGATTGCTATGTAGTGCTTGCAACAGTTTTGGGGGCCTGAGGATCACTGGAGCTCTAATAGGAAACAAACAGACTTTGAGAGACAAAGAAGCAGGCTCCCTTTTCCTGCTTTATCTCCAGGCACATAAACCAATTGGTTATCTTTCCCCCCTCCCCCACTTCCATATATTCGAAGCATATTCAATAATAGAAAAGCCAGTTAAGAAATTATATGTATGCAATAAGTGTTTGTCTTTTTAAAAATGTGCATATCGCCTATTGTGCTAGTGTTAGTTTCACCGGTAAAGCTGAATGTGCCAGAATACAACAGGTGAAGTTTATCATCCAGGTTTGGTTCTGTCCACATTGTGCCATAAGCAACCATCATTGGGCAAAATCCAGAAAAAGTTATGCACTGAAATCCTATTAATCCTTGTCAAATTTAGGATTGTGCTTCTGCATTTTATTTATTATTGGATTTATATCTCCCTTTTCAACTCTCAGGGCCTTTACAAACTTTAAAATACAATTTTAATTACTCACTCCTTCTCCTCTTCATTCTTAAGGTTATGGTGATAGAATCAACATTCTTGTAAGCACTTGTGCATTAAAGAGTGCATGTGAATTTTTCACTGGCCGTTGGCGGTCATTGGGATTGGTAGAGCAGAAGGCAGACAGACCAATAGTAGTGGAGCCAGAGCCATTGACAGTGAGAGCTTCTACAGCTTCTGTATTTGGAACAGGGTTGGGTGAGGACATCGTGCATCCTTCACAACTGGCAGAGCATCTTAGGAATGGACGAATCTGTCAATGTTGGCTTCTTTCAGTTTCTTATTTCCCCAGTTTCTAGATCTCCCCATTTCTGCACCAGTTTGCGATTTATTTGTTTTAAAATATCCTTATGAAAATCCATTCTGGATTTTTGTGCACATTTCTGTATGTAATTTTGCCTAACAGCATATTCTTGTGATATTCCCTTAATGCATTTTATATGTTATATTTACTAAAATATACACATTTGCACATTCCCACCCTTTTTACTTGCATTCCTCTTCACATTATTTGGTTGGACAACTGCATCACAAGTTTTAGAAAAGTCTGAATTTCAAAGGATAGCTAGCTGCGTTTAAGTTCATATATTGTTTCAGGTAGTGCAAATTAGCTTTGCTTGTATTAAAATGCAAACTAAGCTCTCCCCATTCCTAAAGCACATGCTTACTGTATTTTGTCTCACTTGCTGGATCATCACCTTGCTGTGGTGAGTGGGAAGGTCTCACCTGAACAAGAACATTGAATACATGGAGTAGGCTTTGCTATCAAAAATGATCTTGTGAAGCTCTTGTCAGAAGTCCCTACCAGCATTAATGAGCAACTTTCAACCCTTCGAATAAAACTCACCAAAAACCAATGGGCTACTATAACACTGGATGCTGTTGAAGACATTAGAGAATTTTTTTTATTCTCAGCTGGATGCCATTCTATCAGAGATTCCTAAGGAGGATAACATTATCCTCCTGGGTGATTTTAATGCAAGAGTTGGGTGAGATTTCAATCTGTGGAACTATTGGGAAAGAAGGAATTGGCAACAGCAACCAGAATGGAATCTTACTTTTGATGATATGTGCAGCGCACAACCTTGTTATTACCAACACACCCTTTCGACAAAAAGATAAATTTAAAACATCATGGGGGCACCTTTGGTTGAACCACAGACACCTCTTAGACTATGTAATAGCTTGAGTTGAAGATTGCTGTGATGTGCTCCTTACCAGAGCTATGAAAAGTGCTGATGACTGCTGGACAGATCAATGATCAATACGTTCCACGATGACTATCAATATTATACCTCAATACAAGTTTCAAGGAAGGAAACCAAGGTGCAAAATGAACACTCAAGCCCTTCAAGATCCCATTAAGCGGGATTGCTTCCAAATGACTCTTAAGGACCATCTGCTTTCAGAGTTCCCTCACTGAGGAACACTGGACCAAGCTAAAACATCCATTATTGCAGCCTGCAAACAAACTATTGGATACCAAACCAAGAAACACCAGGACTGGTTTGATGAGAATGATAGTGAGATTGAACACATTATTGACAAGAAAAGGAAGGCCTTTCAGATCTGGCAAAGAGATAGAAACTGCACCACTAAGAAAGAAACATATGCTAACGCTAAGGCTGAGGTTCAAAGAAGAACCATAGAACCTGGTGAATAAAAAAAGCTCAAGTGATCCCGCACTTAACAGACACTCTCCCAATTGAAGTGCAGAGTGTTTGAGGCCCAGGGAATTTTCAGTGAAACCAAAATGCTTGTTTACAAAGCTATTGTACTACCAACCTTACTGTACAGTGGTACCTCTACTTACGAATAACTCTACTTACGAATGTTTCTACTTACGAATGGAGCTCCATCCGCCCTCTTGGATGCGGTTTAGATAGGATTTTTTCTACTTACGAATTTTTAGATAGGGTTGCTTCTACTTAAGAATTTTTTCTCCCAATGCATTCCTATGGGGTTCGACTTACAAATTTTTTCGACTTACGAATGTGCGTTCGGAACGCATTAATTTCTTAAGTAGAGGTACCACTGTACGCTTGTGAAATGTGGACCACTTATAAGCACCATCTCCAACTCCTTGAAAGCTTCCATCAATTGTGTCTCTGAAAAAGTCTACATATCACTTGGGAAAACAGGTGAACTAATGCCAGTGTACTGGAAGATGCTAAGATCAGTGCCGAGGGAATGATTTTTCAACATAAACTTCATTGGACTCGTCATCTTCGGTTGCCTGATTATCGTCATCCAAAGCAACTATTCTATTCCAAACTTAAAAAAAATGGAAAGTGTAATGCTGGTGGTCAGCAAAAGAGGTTTAAAGACTTTCTTAAGGCAATTCTAAAAAAAGTAGGATAAACACCAACAATTGGGAAACAGTGGTTTGTGAGCGCTCCAATTGGAGAACAGCCTTTACCAAAGGTGTCATGGACTTTGAAGATGCTTGAACTCAGGATGAAAGGGAGAAATGTACTAAGAGGAAGGCACATTTGGCAAATCCTCACCGTGACCAACTCCTGCCCAGAAAACTATGTCCCCATGTGTGGATTGAGAATTGGCCACACTTACGGACTCACTGTTTAGACCGTGTTCATGGAAGACAATCTACGGTAACTTGGCTACGACTGATTGCCAAAGAAGAAGCTTATTTTGTACCTGATCAAGGTCCCCATGATTACCATTAGTCTGTAAAATGTAGAAAGAAAAGCTACTGTATGTTCTCTTCAGAGACTATTGCTGTGCTGCAGGAAGTTGGTTGTAAAAAAGGATCTATGGGGAAGTTGCCTTTTAAGGACAGACTATAGAATAAAGTCCCAAGGAAAGCCAAAATATTGGACTGTAGCCAATACTAGTCCTACTCAAAGGAGACCTATTGCAATTAATAAACATGACTAGCTTATCTCTTCAGTTCTTCTCTGAATATAACTTAGTTGGATAAAACCCTTTAAAAAAGAGAGAGAGAGTGTGTGTGTAGAGATATAATTTCCGTTCAGGTTCAGATGCATTTCTTTTGTCCTGTTCCACCACCTGTTGTCAAACAGGTTTTGCAGGGTTTTGAAACTGCAGCAAAATATGTTTGTCAGGGTGGTCATAGGATAAGGGTACAAACTATGGATACTGAAATTTCTGTGATACTTTTCTCCAGAGTACTGAAGGTATTGTCTATTGTCTAACCTGGGCTGTCCTAATTTTTTTTTTATTTTAAGTCTAGAAATTTCTAGTTGACACTGTCCATTGCCTGCCCACTTATTGCTGGCAAGGCTTCCTTGTTTGTGAAATTTTATTCTTAAGGAAGCAGAGAGCCAGTTGAAATGCTGCACAGTATTTTGTATTAAATCACACTGAAGACAGAGGCCTTGAATCTTAATCTGATGGCCAAATCTGCCAGTTCTTGTTCTCTTTGATGCAGGTAAAATGGTTAAAAGCAAATTTTGAAATGTGGGTGCTTTGTATCTTTTAGAAACTTGGCTGAGAGGTCCACAAATGGATCCCAACTTCTTGCAAAACTCAGTGTTGAATGTTTATGCTAAGTTGTTCCATTGTTCTGTGCTGTTAAGCAGTTAGGAATCTGTCTAATCTTCTCTGGGCTCCAGTCCATTTGTAAGTGGAATCGAAGAAGTGAAACTGACTAGTCTTTGTGACTGGGAACCTAACACACGGGGGGGGGGGGAGGAGACTAATAGTCCTGAAAAGTGAAACCAACTACGCTACTCCAGTGGCTAAATATCTATTCCCATACAGTTGTACCTTGGTTCTGGAATGCCCTGTGACTTGAATGTTTTGCCTCCTGAACGCCACAAACCCGGAAGTAAGCTTGCAAGCATTTTTTTAAAAAAAATCTGAACGTCCGACACAGTTTCCGAAGCTTCCAATTGAATGCAGGAAGCTCCTGCAGCCAATCAGAAGCTGCACCTTGGTTTTCAAACATTTTCGGTAGTCAAACGGACTTCCGGAACGGATTCCATTCAAGAATCAAGGTACGGCTGTATTATGTTTTGGACAACAAACATGCAGTTGGAAGTATCTAAATCCAGATAGCATATCACAGAGAAATGGCTTTTTACCAACATTTATGATATTTTTATTTAATTCTTATATGATATTCTTATTTAATTCAGTTTATTTATACACCTCTTTTCCACAGCAAGCCATGCTCAAGCAACAGTGAGCTGTGCCCTTGCAACAGATACCCACTTATTATCAAAATAAAAAAATTCCTTCAGTAGCACCTTAAAGTTGGTCTTTAAGGTGCTACTGAAGGAATTTTTTAATTTTGTTTCGACTCAGACCAACACGGCTACCTACCTGCCACTTATTATCAGAATACAGAACATTTTGCTGGACCTGGGAGAGAAATCCGTTAATAAATGAAAATAGCTTCTTTTTTTCTTTTTTTTAAAAACCCCCAACAAACACAGAATAGGTTCAGCATTACAAAGAAATAACCTAGGCTTCACTTTCATTTTGCTCTGTACTTATGTATAAACAAACAAATGAGCGTTACATGAGTAAATACCGTTCAGAGGAGGAAGAGACTTCTTGCCGGGCTAGGTGAGTGACAGCTGACTCCCTCCTTCCTCCTCCAGAGGGGTCCGACAGATCTCCAGAGGTTCTAGCTGCATTCTTGAGTGGATAGAAGCATAAACTTTGGGATGGAGCTTCCCAGTGGTCCTAGCTGCATGAGAAGAGTGTGCAGGTCCTGCTTTGGGAGCATCCCATAAGCAATCTGGTTGGTCACTGTGAGGACAAGGATCCTGGACAGTGAAGGCACCTTCTTGATCTCAATAGGAAGGGAGTTCCAAAGTGTAGGTGCCACCACACTGAACGATCAATTTCTTACAATTGTGGCCTTGTACTACCCCAGAGGACAGGTCTGGATCTAATGGGCTTAAGATGCAAGAGGGAAGGCTTGGGTACAATATGTTTTGATGGTAAGAACACTTTGACAATGGAACCAAATACCCACCAGCGTGGCTGAGGAATCTCCCTCCCTGGTGGCCTTTAAGCAGAAGCTAGGTAGCTATCTGTTAGGGAGGTTCTCACTCGTTTTATTTCCTGCTTCAAATTGTGCCCGCCCTGTGGAATGCCCTCCCATCAAATGTCAAAGAGATAAACAACTACCTGACATTTAGAAAACATCTGAAGGTAGCCCTGTTTAGGGAAGTTTTTAATGTGTGACATTTTAATGTATTTTAATCTTTGTTGGAAGCTGCCCAACAAAGATTTATTATTTATTAAATAGGGGGTGGACTACATGATCTACGAGCCACCCTCAATCTCTAGGTGCTTTGGGGCTTCTAAGCAGTAACTGCTGTTGTTGCATCACTGTTGAAGGTGTCAAGGAAGAGGTTGGTGTCACAAATCCAAATTCAGCGCAAAATGGTTCACTCGGATGCAGGAAGCAGTTTGTATTATAATGCTATCTGGTAGTTCCCAGCTCATTTCTAATTCTTCAACACTGACTTGTTAAAACAAGCCCCTTGTTTTTACACTCTGAAAGGAGTTGCATAACATCAATTTCCTACAGGAAGTTGTCCTTTCATCCGTGACTACCCCTGCAGCATTATCTTAGTGTTTTCTGATGCAGCCAAGGAGTGTGTGTGTGTGTGTGTGTGAGAGAGAGAGAGAGAGAGAGAGAGAGAGAGAGAGAGATTTGAAGAATTTTGAATTATCCATAGCCGGATGGAAATCTGATGTGTGAGATGGGATTGTCAGTAGCCTATCTCCCCATGCTGACGAGAAGCATTTAATTCTGTTATTGGGATATGACATTCTAGATCACTGTTGAAAATCGATAAGCTGCTAAAGGGCAGCCTTACAGCTTGACCTAAATCCATTTAGAGCCACTTTATATACCTCATTAGTAATGTAATTTAAGGGTAAAATGCCTTACCCACATACTGTTATATAGTGTCATTAGTATGTTTATTTTTATTTTTCCCGTCACACAGCATCTTGATAACTGCGTATGTGCCTGGTGGTCTCTCGACGCGCACATTTGCAGAATAAATAGATCAGAGGTTTTCACATTGTGGTCCAGAAAGCTTTTCCGGGTGGTTTGCAAACAACTGATGGATGACTTGATGGTATATCGTCTTCCTTATTTACAGAGGCTAAATTGTATTAGTAGAAACTAAAAACCCATTTAAATATTTCCCCCCTCATATTATCCACGTGAGTAATTGCTGTAATTTCAAAATGATCTTATGCACTTTTGGGAGTGAGGAGTGAGCTTGTGCAAGAATGCCTGTCTAGCAAATAATTTATGGTAAAGTACAACCCAGAGAAACCTTTACAAACTCAAAACATTTGAAATGTCATTTGACATCAAATGTAAAACAAAGTTTCTAATGAGTTTACTGAGAATTCTGCTCAGAATAATCATCTGATCAAGTATGAACAATTGCTAATGATCACTGTGTGTGTGTGTTTTCCTACAATCAATTATTTTTATTCAACTTCTAATAGATAATGCTTGTTTGTTTTGGCTTTAATTAGTAAAACTATCCCAAGCCTCCCTCAGTTATTCATTTATGCAGCGATGGATTCTGTAAAGGCAGGAAATTGGCACAAAACAATTTCTCAGACAACCACAACACTTTCTTTACCCTAAACTCAGACAGTAGTGCTTTAAAGGTGATCAAAGGACATTCCTTTATATAGTAAGTCTGGTGTGCCATTTGTAAATAGCTTCAGGAAACCTTTAGAAGAGAAAAGAAAGAAAGGCGAGGTTTTTTTCCATGGAGAAAGGAACAGGTGCTGTGTTCACCCAATCACCCGAAAGGACATAGTAGGACTCGGGTTATGCGAGAGACTACAGGCTAAGGTGGTGCAATGACTTTTCCTTTTAAAGTAAGGATTCTGAAGTCTCATCGCAGGCAGAACCATGTGAGATTTGGACTCTGTGATGCCTGTTCTTTTTATGGTTCCTTAAAAGGGAGGGAAGAGAGTGTTATGCTAGATGTGGCAATGGGAGCTGTCCCCTGCCAAGGTGAATAGATGAGGGGGGGGCACAGAGGGAAGATTCCAGTTCGAACTGCACTGGCGGCAAAGGGGTAGAGCCCACTTCTCCTATTTCCTGGTTATTGATTATTTTATTAGAATATCAACTATGCAAGAGCAAAGCATCTGACAAATGTCACTTGTAGTTTGACCCTAATGAGGAAATCTTTACTGGACCCGCAGACATCAAAGGGGAAGCTATAGATAAGACTTGGGAGAGGCTGGGATATTTCCTGTTGTTGTTATTAATATTATTATGTTTTATAAATACATCTTATTATTGAAACAAGACTTGAGTGGGACCGGGAGATTTCTTTTTATTATTCATTTCATTTATTTAGAAAAATAAATTCCAGGCTGCTTATTATTGAAACAATCTATAAGCAGTGCGCGTCAAAAGACAATGAAATTGCCAGTATAAAATTTATCATATGAATAAAAGCTGTACAAAAGGTATAGGGCCCAGCATTACAGTGCTGGGAAAGCTCAAGCACCAAGGTATGTCTTCAGGAGATATCTAACATACATATAACTGATGATACTTTCCCTAAGGGAGAATGTGTGTGTGTGTGTGTGTGTGTGTGTGTGTGTGTAGATAGATAAATAGAGAGATAGATAGATAAAACGTGTTTGGGTATTTAGTAGAAAGTTACTGTGTTTAGCTGTGTGCTGAGTTAACAACCAACACATAAGCACACACACACACGCAAACACACACACACACAGGCTTTCTTGGAAGATCTTATTTTGTTTAATCCTTTTGTTGTTAACTCTGCAGCAGCAGAAATGGCCACCTCTTCAAGCTCAGGTCTGTTGATGAATAAAAAAGAATTTGCCGAACCTGTGAGAATGGGACTCATAGGATTGGTTGTGGTCCACTTTCTCCCCCCTCCTTTGCTTCCCCCCCCCCGCTTCTTTTCATTTTGTTTGAGATTGAATTTGAGAAAGAGCTTTGTTCCAGACAGTTGCTTATGGCAGTGGGTTGAGATGAGATTTCGTTGAATCATAGAACTAATACACAAACAGAAAATATGTGAAAATTGAAATGACAAGGTAGAGTAGCTTGTTTGTTGAGGTAGATAAAATAACTAGGTTTGCAGGGAAATGAGAAGGTGTGTGTGTGTGTGTGTGTGTGTGTGTGTGTGTGTATGAGAGACAGATATCCGAACTGGATTTAACCTGAGCCAGAGTTTGTTCTTCATATGCTTATATTCTAGAAACACTTGCTAAAATGAAAGAAACCTCTTCCCCTCTCTCATTCTGATTATGCTAACAGATAATGTTACTATTACTTCGCAATTGTGTTTGCAAACAGTCAGAAAGAGATGGCTAAAGTATTGATATATATATCATCTCTATCTGCATTTTTAATCACTCTGTATCATTTCTCCATAACGTTATTCTCCAAACAGCAAACAGGCACAAGGGATTACGTTGCCCCAGACAGGCAGGGATGTTGCTGATTTCCCACTCCTTGACTGTCCACTTTTCTCTTCCTGGTTATTTTCCCCCTTGTTTTTCTGTGACATTAGCTCTCTGCGGGGCTCTTCTCAAGGACAGGGTGGAAACTGGTGCAGAACCCAGCAGCCAGGTACTGGTAGGTCTCGCTGGCTGGACACATACAGTGGTACCTCTGGTTACGAACTTAATTTGTTTCGGAGGTCCGTTCTTAACCTGAAACTGTTCTTAACCTGAGGTACCACTTTAGCTAATGGGGCCTCCTGCTGCTGCCGTGCCGCTGGCGCACGATTTCTGTTCTCATCCTGAGGTAAAGTTCTTAACCTGAGGTACCACTTCTGGGTAAGTGGAGTCTGTAACCCGAAGTGTTTGTAACCCAAGGTGTTTGTAACCCGAGGTACCACTGTATTACACCTGTCTTGAAAGAGCTACAGTACACTATTTTAAGATACAGTGGTACAAACACAATTGGTTCATGAAGTCTGTACTTCACCTGAAGCGTACTTAATCTGAAGAGAACTTCCCCATTGAATGTAATGGAAAGTGGATTAATCCGTTCCAGACAGGTCCGTGGAGTACTTAAACTGAAAATACTCAAACCAAGGTACTACTGTATCCTATAGTAAAAGGTAAAGGGTAAAGGGACCCCTGACCATTAGGTCCAGTCGTGACCGACTCTGGGGTTGCGCGCTCATCTTGCATTATTGGCCGAGGGAGCCGGAGTATAGCTTCCAGGTCATGTGGCCAGCATGACAAAGCCGCTTCTGGCAAACCAGACCAGCACATGGAAATGCCGTTTACCTTCCCGCTGTAGCGGTTCCTATTTATCTACTTGCATTTTGACATGCTTTCGAACTGCTAGGTTGGCAGGAGCTGGGACCAAGCAACGGGAGCTCACCCCATCACAGGGATTCGAACCGCCAACCTTCTGATCAGCAAGCCCTAGGCTCAGTGGTTTAACCACAGCGCCACCTGGGTCCCTCTGCCAACCTATAAAGTCCTAAATGGTTTGCTATCCATGTTGGTGCTCGCTAGGGCTTATGGGAGTCGTAGTCCCAAGCATCTGGAAGGCACCATGTTCACGAAGGCTGGGCAAACATATTAAGCTTCCCAAAGAGGTGGCGTGTCGGTGTGTCTTTTATATACTATTCAGCTTTTCTTCCAAGGAGCTCAGTGCAGCATGCAGTGGTGCCTCGCTTAACGAATGCCCTGCTTAACGAAATTTCCGCTTAACGAAAGGATTTTTTGAGCGGAGGTTGCCTTGCTAGACGAATTCATTTTACGTAAAATTCGTCTAGCGAATCACGGTTTCCCATAGGAATGCATTGAAATTCAATTAATGCGTTCCTATGGGCAAAAAAAGATTTTAAAAAATTCAATGCATTCCTATGGGATTCGGTAGACGAATTTTTCGTTATAAGAAAAGACCCGTGGAACGAATTAAATTCGTCTAGTGAGGCACCACTGTACAAGGTTGTTTCCTCTTCCCCATTATAGCTTCACAACAGCCCTGCAAAGGCCTGAGAGACAGTGTGACTGGCCCAGGGTCATCCGGTGGCTTGCATAACTGAGTACGGTTGACTTTATATTTGAGAATAGTTGTGACTGTGTCATCTTGGTGTCACAGCAGCCATCCAATTCATCTCAGTTCCCTTGAACAGAAGCACATACTCTATGGTGGATCTGCATGACTGGGGCCCATGAGGTAGATGGGCAACACGTTTTCCATGTTATCAGTTTGTGATTGCCGGGACAACATATTGGAAAGATCTCATTTGTTGACTAGAAGCTGCTGGACAGTGTTTGAGGGTTCACAGTGATTCCAGTGATGCTCTCCAGCTAAGCTTATTGCTGAGGTTTATGTGGGTCTCCCCAGCTCACCTCTGTTACTAGGCACTGCTAGGATCTGTCAGTACTTCAACAGCACAACTTGAACAGAATGCAAACAGCAGAGCGTGATGTAATGTTTTCATTCTCTTGGTTGTCGTGGGCAAGTTATTCTACCCCCGTCAGATCTCTCAAATCCCCATCTCTAAAATGGGAATAATACAGTCCCACATCCCCAGATTGTTTGGACAAAATTAAAGTTTGTACAGTGCCCTCAAAGTGGAGAGTGAAAGTCCTGATCATTCTGGGTGGTTTAGCACAGGGCAGTGTAACCTTTTCATACCAAGTGGGCCACAAGAGTACTTCAGCATGGAACTCAGAGGCCACACACTGCCTAGTCATGCAGTGAGGTGGGGGGCAAGGCCAAAATTTGACGCCCCCTCAGCCCTCAGCTTGCCTTCCCAAGGCCAGCTAAGTGAGGCAACCAGTTTTGGAAAAGAGGCGCGAGGCTCTGGCAGGGTCCTAGAACCCTCCCACTTCCTTCCCAAAGCTGGAAGATTGCTAACTAGGCTTTGGGAAGCAGATGGAAGGACTCTAGGACCCTGTCAGAGTCCTCATGCCTCTTTCCCAAAGTCCAGCACCTCACTTACCTGGCATTGGGAAGACAGAACAAGGACGGGGGAGGGGGAGATCAAATATTGCCAAGGGCCACCCAAAAAGACCTCAAGTGTTGCGTGCAGCCCTCGGGATAGGCATTGGACCACCCCGGTTTAGGGTAACTAGGTACATTTGACACATTGTGTGTTGGTGCACAGGTGTGTACAAAATATTTGTGTAGCTGCAATATTTCTCCATTTTGAGTCATTCATTTTACCATATGAAACAACATTCTTTTTTTAGAAAGGTTTGGCTGCTTTCCTTATCAGTCTGTGGGGCTTTCCAATGTCAGGACACTTAGGTAGGTGGAGACTTCTCAGAACAGAGAGCTTATCAGTGTTTGCTTAGGATCTATTGCCCCCCTTTTGCCATAAAAAAGAACTATATTGCCTACAGGTGCCATAAACCTTAAGATCAAACTTTTCTCAAGCAAGTTTGAATACATATCCTCCGCTAAAACAACAGGAGTCAGGACATTTCTTCTTCAGCAGAGCACTTCCAGTCTCCAAGCTCCTCTGGTGGCAGTAGTTATCATTACCGTGCTACTACAGTGAGATACTGCTGTGCTGCTTATTAGGAGAAAAATAGCTTGCACAGATAGATTGGGATAGAGCTATCTATTGCAAACATAACAAAATTCTAATAGTCATATAAGCAATAGACTAATAAAAATATATCATTAATAACTATACAGTAAAATTAAACACGATTCATAATAAAATTTAGCAATAAAAATATAAGAACATAATCCAGCAAACTAAAAGTTTAGCAATAAAACTAGTAATCTACAAAACTAAATATTAACCCCAGAAAAATGTATGTGTATTGTACAGTATATTGTTTCTTTCTGTGAGCTGTAAAACTTAATTGATCTGATTTTTTTTTAAAAAAGCTTTAGATTGAATGAACTTTTATTCTAAACATGCAGACTTCTTTAAAAAAATAAAAACAAACCCAAATATGTTATTTTTATATGCATACTAAAAAAACTGGAAGTGGCAATTGCCATTTTAGAACAGGCATTTGATCTGTGCTTTCGTAGAACAAGGGAGTGCCTCTTTTCATCCCATGGGTAATGGCTATTTCTTGCATATCTGCACCAACCCTGCATGCTGCACTCTTGCCTTGTTCAAATTATCTTCATATTGTGTGGGAGACACAGCAGAACTGCCCCATCCCACAGCACAAAGGTGACACACCAGATCACATGGGAAGGGCTCATGTCAGAAACATGACAAAATGGTTTTAAAGTGCCCAGGAACGGCTTGATCACCAGCCACCTCAGGTGGTAGAAGCTGGAGAGCAACAGAACATGTGTGCCATAAGGCCTGCCCCAGCCAACAAACTAGCTCCCCAACCACAGGTGTGGTGGAAGACATTGCCTTGTCCCCAGTGCTGAAGTAACATTCAGTTGCCAGTCTAATCAGTTTTCTACTGGGCAGTGGGGAGACGCATCTTGTACAGGCGGCAAAATTCCCTGAGTGAAACTGGACAAGTACGTGAATTCTAACGATTCTACATTAGAGAAAAGCTCTCTAGAACCTCTGGGCTGAGGTGGGTGTGGGAAAACTGGTTGTGTGATGCTCTCCTTAGCCACAGGCATTGCCTGGTACGAAGGTCTGTCATTAAGAAGCACGGTTAAATAAACAGGTTGGGATAGGATTACTTTAGTGCCCTTCCCTTCACTTTATGCCATTTTATTGTTCTACTAATGGTTATTAGATTAGGTGTATAAGAGCTCACGAAATATATGCGGTGGAAGAAGTATGCAAGAAAGTAAATGTTTCCCACAGAGAGTCTAGCTTTTCTGTATTTGATGGAGAGACTAATTTACCTTGCATAGATAAGTGATGGTATTGGAGGTGGGTTTAAAACCCGATACATTCCATGCTTTTATCATGCTCAGTGCTGTGCAGCCATTATTTTTAATGTAAACTTATAGAGGCCCCTTTGGGAGAAAGGCCGTTATTACAGCCAATATTTTTGTTCTTGTTTTTAAGATTTACCCATTTTTGATCCGTGTGCTGTGAAAGTGCTCGGTATTGAATTGTATTTTATTTTAATTTTTAAATACAGTCCTTCTCGCCATTGTGGATATTTCCAAAATAAATCTGGGAGATTGGATTAGCAACATTACTCCCAAGGAGAAAGAACAATGATGGCCTACAGTAATTTTTGTTTTCTATCTTGCATTTGCTGCAGGCAATGATAATGATAATAGTAAAAAATAAAATAAAAAAGAGGAAGCTGTGGATGCATAGTCAAGTTATTTGTTTGGGGGGGAGGGGGTGTACAACCTACCTAAAGTTAGGCCATTAAATTAAATTTTATTAAGAGACAGTGTAGCCTACATTAGGATGTCTGAGAACTTCAGTCTTCATGCATACAAAATGACCTGATTTGCATCTCCCTGGCTAATTTGCAGATCTGAACATCTCTAAAAATTGGATTTTGTACTTCTCCAAATGTGGGAGTGCAATTCTTGGCTTTAAAAAAGTATCAAAGTGCATTTAAAGTGCATGGTTTTTCCAATAAAATAGAACATTTTGACAAAACGCATTGTGAAATGCATGTTTTAAATAAAGTAAAATATATGCAAATATGTTTAAATGATTTTGTGGCGTGGATTTTCTTTTCTTTTTTAAAACAAAAATAAGCCATAGATGTGGGAATAGAATGAAATAGACTGAGTGGATGCATATGAAAGTAATATGGAACAGAAGCAAACTGGCTTGTTCAGTCCTACTCTAGATGTCATTCAACAATTTCAGTGGTGGACTCTTAGAGTGAGATCCATGTAGGTTAGAACTAAAGATAAATGGCAAAAACCAGTGTATTTTAAGACAATTTATCATGATTTCCCCCTGTGTGTGTGTGTTTGCACAAATATATAGGGCCAGATTCAACTAAACAGTTGCTCTTGTGGGAACCGGTACAGTGGCTTTCTTCCCTCCCCTCCCCTCTGTGCACCCCAAGCTTGCCCCCAACACAGAGAGGAGAGGGGAAACCATTCCATCAGGCATGCAATGCCAGAGCAATCTTCTAATGCTTCCAACCATAACTCCTAACTTGAGCAGTGTTACCAACAGAGAATGAATTGCTTTCTGACATTTTTTATAGCATAAGTGCCTATGGCATACGCAAGTGGTATAGGTCTACTTCATTGTTCATAACACTAGTCACTCAATGTATAGCACTAGCGACTGCCCAGTAAGGATGTACAAAGGCATTGATTCATCTTCCAACCTGTATTTGTCACATGCAGCGATGCTTCCATTGCACCGCAGTTTGGCTTCTGACGAAACTATTGGTCATCTCACTGTGATGGAAAGTTGCCTAGTTAATTCCATTACGTTGGTCTACACAATTCATTTCAATGCAAAGGAAGAGCTATGCAAATGCAGGGAAGGGAGTCATCAATTACATATTGTTTGCAAACTGAAAACAACAGTGACTAACAATTGTGTTCACTGCACTGATTTTTGTTTGACATCAGATGGAAAAAGAGACACCGGCAATCTCTCCTCCCATTTCTATCATAATTCCCTGACATCCCTACTGACCAGAGATGCAAATTTTCCTGAGGAATAGTCAAATGGTCTGAAAAACAGAGGAGGGGGAGGATGCTTCCTTTGATCTCCTTATCTAGTGAGTAGAGGTTTGGAAATAGAAGGCCTGGATTTGAATTTTACACCATAGACTCATTGCCTGAGCTTGGCCAAGGTGCTGTGCGTCACTCCTTGTTCCTCATGTCATCATTACTCCCATTTTATACATGTTGGAAACTGTTTCGGAAACCAAAATTATCCTACACTTTCTTAGTAGTAACAGCTGCCCTATACAGCCTGATCCTAAGTACTTTGGATACAATCCAGTGCAGGTCAGAAATGCCGCTGAAATAAATTACAGCTCTCAGCTGCAATGTGGGAGTAAAGAATGCCACGTGGTAAAGATCAGGCTTGCAAGATGAACTAATTGGCTTAATGGGGTTTGAGCTAGCTTTATGTGGATTGCAGTCCTTGTGAAGAAAGGGGCTCCATTAAAATCACTGCAATTTACCATTAAGTACATGAAGTGCCAATCTAAATGAAGGCAAATTAAAATTTTCTCCTTGCACCTATGGTAATCACCAGTACTCAGCATCTTTTAATACATTTCCATGTGTTTACTAAGGAAAAGAGTGTGGTAGATGGTCTAGGAGTTCTAGTGAAATAAGCCATATCTCATGGTCACAGCTAGCTGAGTTTATCACAGAACAATCAACCCCCACCCCACCTTTGGGTTTCCTACAGGATGTGTGTGGTTTGGAAGGAGGTCTCCCTTCACTCAGCTCTGCCAGCTACCAAGCAAGTGATGCAAGCATCACTTTGGCGTTGTGAGATTCCCTTTTTCAGGGGTGGACTTTGTTTCAGAAATTGCAAATTAGGTAAATTCACATTAGAATGTCAGCCAAACCATTTGTCACCACCAGTGCAGGGTCAGTGTTATCCAACCAAGTCCCAGTTTGCATGGTTATCAAGAGTTTCCAACTATGGCTTTCTGTTGGAAAGCTCTGAAGAATGTAAGATAAGGAAAGCTGAAGGGGGAAAAATAGTAAGAGTGTGGTCAGAGAAGGAAACCTCCACTCTGATGTACAAGGATGCTGTGTTCGTGATCAGAGGCCAACAAGCCAACCCCCTCCCTGCAAGGTTGTGGTGCTTCTTCCCTTTACAGGGCTGCAGTTGATGTGCACCATATAATTACAAGCAGGCATTTATGGTTATTGTTAAATCATATGTTATGCTTTGGAATGGAAAAAGGGCAGAGGCAATGAGAGAGATTCATTGTCACTGCTAAAGTCATTGGGATTAGAAGCAGGCATTTCTAGCTTGAAACAGCACGGGAACTCCTGACTCACAGCATCTGGAACACAGAGTATTCATTTCAACAATTCCTGTAGCCTCGTAGGTTCATGACCTATACAGAGATCTTTAGACCTCTGGCTATGTTTGCCCAGTTTGGCTGGGGCACCACAGGGCAGAGGGATGTAGCCCTGGAAGCAGAGCACATGTCGCAGTCTCCGAGATCTGAGATTGTTGGATCAAATACCTGCTGCCTCTGATTACAATCCTTTGAAAAAACAGTCACCCCCCCTTTCATCTGTGGTGTCTCAGCACAGAAGAGGCCTTTTGTCTCTTTCCCCCTTTCAAAGCTTTACAGGTTATATTTTAGGACATAACTGCCCGTCCCCTGCTTTTCTCCCTACTAGAAGGAAATCAGGAGACACAAATACTTTTTTGTGCTTTAGATTTTGTGTGCACCTGATCATATGGCCCAGGAGTAGTGCTAAGCAAATGGCAGGCCCACAAACTTTGGTATAGTGGGGCTGTGCTCAGCTTGGTGTTTCAAAAATTGTGCAGGTATGCAATAGAACGAGATACCACAATATTTTAGCTATGATTTGCATGGCAACAAATCCCAAGAAGGCTGGAAAAAACCAAGGATGGAGAAAGTGGTCTAAACCACAGAGCCTAGGGCTTGCCGATCGGAAGGTCGGCAGGTCGAATCCCCATGACGGGGTGAGCTCCCATTGTTCGGTCTCAGCTCCTGCCAAGCTAGCAGTTTGAAAGCATGTCAAAGTGCAAGTAGATAAATAGGTACCGCTCCGGTGGGAAGGTAAATGGCGTATCCGTGTGCTGCTCTGGTTCGCCAGAAGTGGCTTAGTCATGCTGGCCACATGACCCGAAAGAAGTACGCCGACTCCCTCGGCCAATAGAGTGAGGTGAGCACCGCAACCCCACAGTTGTTCGCGACTGGACCTAATGGTCAGGGGCCCCTTTACCTTTAAGAACATAAGAACCTGCTGGATCAGGCCAATCATCCCTCTAGTCCAGTATCCTGTTCTCACAGTGGCCAACCAGAGGCCTGTGGGAAACCAGCAAGCTCTTCTTCTCTTTGGCGATCACTCATAGCTGAGTAAGATTGTCTTCCATAAACACGGTTTTAACAATGAGTCCGTAAGTGACTGTGGAGGCCATTTCTGGATCCATACATCCTTCCACAGTGGGGACATTGGTTTCCGAACAGGAGTTGATCACAGTGTGGATTTGCCAAGCGTGCCTTCTTCTTAGCATATTTCTCCCTTGTGTCCTGAGTTCAAGCACCACCCAGCCTTCCCTTAGAGCCAGCCCTGTAAAGGCTGTTCTCCAATTGGAACGCTCGCAGACCAGTGTTTCCCAGTTGTCAGTGTTTATACTACATTTTTTTATATTTGCCTTGAGACACTCTTTAAACCTCTTTTGTTGACCACTAGCATTACGCTTTCCATTTTTAAGTTCGGAATAGAGTGGTTGCTTTGGAAGACGATCATCAGGCATTGGTTTCTAACAACTGCTATTATGTGCTTGAATCAACTGTGAGAAGTGCCATACATTGTTGCTCTTTTGTGTATTGGAGCAGGGCGGAAGTGGTGTAGGACAATTCAAGGCTAATCTATAATGTAGTTCATGCTTAGAATTCATTTTGATTTCCCCCCTCTCATTTCTAAAGCATTTAAATTGAGCAGTTCTTTAAACTTTTTGGGGAGCAACTTTTTTCACTGAATATTCTAATATGGGACAAATTTCTTAACGGGTATAGCTTTCTTTTGATTACAAAGCAAGTACAAACTGGTTCTTTGAACTGAGGCCATGTGAAAAAAGAACCAAGGTATTAGAGACACCCTCCTCTCCATAAATTGTTAAAGGAATTGCCACCAAGGGGTAGTCTCACAACAAACTACAAATACATTTTCAAAGAACGTCTTTTCATATTTAATGTACAAAGAGTTCACGTTTTCCTAGAAATGTCTGGCGGATTTTCTTTGAACTTAAGAAGTTGCTAACTTCTTCTGAATCTTGAGTTGCACCTTTGGCAAAGGCTCTTATATTTTCAAAGGTAAGAATCAAAGTAATAAAAAAACACCCCAAAACCTGGCATACATGATAGTGAAATCATCAGAGTTTAAGGTTTGAAGGAACCCCAAGAGTCACCTATTCCGATGATTTGTGCTAGAGAACTCATACACCAAAACCGTTTCTTACAGATGCTTGCCTAACACCTGTTTGAAAACCCCTGGAGATCAGGATTGTACCACCACTCTTAACAACTTAACCCAGCCAACCTGCCAGGTAATGAGTTTCCTTTGCCTAACATTTAGCTGAAAACCTTCTTTGTGGTATCGGAAGTGGTGGAGAGCAGATCTTTACTATATGTCTGGCAGCCTGAGTGATGCAGTTACCAATGGAAAGGCTTTTCAGAAAGAATGGAGTATTTAAAGGCAAAGAAGAAGTTGGCTTGATGGCTATAGTGTGTAAGGGTGTTTATGGCCTGCCTGTTGCAATGGCCTTCACAGAACTTGCTTCTCCTTGAACTTGCTGTTGCCCAGTAGGACGATCCTTTTAATGGTTTCTTCTCACTCATACCTGCCTCTCCTTCCTGCATGTCGTCCTGCCCCTTGACAGTGCCAGATGTGTCTGGGCTGCTCAACTGACCTGGAGTGATTGGGTCAGTCTCAACCCAACCTGATTGGGCTCAGAATCTGGACCTCAACCAAATCTGCTTCACAGCCCTAGGTACAACATATGATAGAGACAGGGACTGGAAATATATTTCTCCATCGCTGAACATCACTGCCAGACTATGCTTTGGGTATAGTATTCTCTTGGTATTTGAAGAGTGACTAGGGCATAGCTGCCAAGTCTCCCGTATTCCCCAGGAAACCCCCATTTTTCCAGCCGTTTCCCGCTGGCAGCCAGGATTTAAAAAATCCCCGTAAATTCCCCAGATTCTTACTGGCCCAGGGAGGCTCCTTTGGACATGTCTGGAGTCTCTGGACATGCACAGAAGCGATTTCTGGTGCTGCGGCCATTTTGAAAATGGGCAGAACATGTGTAGAAGCGACTTCCGGTGCTGCTCTGCCCAGTTCCAAAATGGCCGCAGCGCGACTTCCGGTTCCGCGCAGCTGCCGATCCCGGATTTTTCAGTCTGGAAGTTGGCACCTATGGACTAGCGATGCCTGTTCACATGTGTGATGTCACCACACCTTGAGCCCAGCATTGCAGGAGAAAGAGTAATAAACCCACATGAGCATAGTTCATGCTGTTAGTCCGATTAATCTCATTCATTCAGTTAGTTTAGGAATAGCCCATATTCTGTGTTGATTGGAATGGGGAACAGTTTCCAGCCCAAGGGCTGCATTTGACCCTCAGGCCTGATTTTCCCTATCCCTGATGTAGATGTTACAGGTAGGTAGCCGTGTTGGTCTGACGTAGTCGAAACAAAAAATAATTCCCCCCCCTTCCAGTAGCACCTTAGAGACCAACTAAATTTGTCATAGGTATGAGCTTTTGTGTGCATGCACACTTCTTCAGATACCTGATGTAGATGGTCATCCCTTTCAGGTGTTACAGTTGGGAAGGGGCAACACAAAGATTTTGTTATATACCAGAATATTGTGTTATATACCAGAATATTAGGTTTGCAGATTTAAAGTGGATTAAAGGGCTCTGTTGCCTTAGAGCAACAAGCTGACTTAAAACAACAAAACCTTGACTTTTTAGGGTTTGAAAAGTGAAGATGAAATGTATTAGAGATGTGGGAAAATGTGTAAACACCCCAGAAGCAAATCAGGACTAATGCCTGTTGTATAACTGCCTCCTGAACAAATCAGAATAAATGCTCAATAAAGACTGGGTCAAGTCTAACCTTTGCCTTGTGTGCAAGCAAATGAGAGTGAATGCTCTAAACAGGTTCTCTGGAAAGTCCTAGAATTCCCTAATAAGGAAACTTTATATATAGCATAGGACACGACTGTATTCTGAAGTAAGATATCCTTAGTCCCAAATATACCTTTTCCTGGTTGAGCAGAGACCATATTTCATGTTAATTTCAGACATGTACATTATATGGGTACAGTGCAGGCAATCTAAAACTTTGTTACCAACTCACTTAATGACAAAAAGGAGACTAATTGTGCAGCCAAGCACATGTATTGAAATTCTTATCTCAGTGATGTGCACAAAGCCCTTGGGAAGCATTAAGCAGTTAGTCATGGCTCCTTTGAGCAAGAATCTGCTGTGTCAGTTTAGCTTCTAGTTAAAATGTAAAGCTGTCTTGAGTAGGCTGAAGAATAACAGATCCCACTGTCCCTGATGATTTGCATAGAATATACTAGAGGTACATAATACAGTGGTACCTCGGTTTATGAACACAATTGGTTCTGGAAGTCTGTTCATAAACTGAAGCGTTCATAAACTGAAGTGAACTTTCCCATTGAAAGTAATGGAAAGTGGATTAATCTGTTCCAGACGGTCTGCGGAGTACTCAACCTGAAGCGTACTTAACCTGAAGCATGGGTGTAATTGGTTCCGGAAGTCTGTTCATAAATTGAAGCGTTCATAAATTGAAGCGAAGTTTCCCATTGAAAGTAATGGAAAGTGAATTAATCCGTTCCAGATGGGTCCGCGGCGTTCGTAAACCGAAAATTCATAAACCAAGGTTCCACTGTACTGTAATTAGTAGGGGTAGAGAAACTTAGATTGGATTTTTGAAACCCAGTTACCAACTACTTATTGCAAAAGAATGATTGAATTAGTTTGATTTAATGTGGCTAGCTTGATGTTCCTAAGTGAGGTGTGTGAGTCTGTGTCACATAAAGAATCCAATGACTGATAGCTCATCACTCCATGACCAGCTTGGTCTAAACATGCGGCAGGATCAGTTGGTAGCGTAGACTATGCCACTTTAGAGTACAGGTAGAGGATAACATTTATGAATGCCTCACTTCGTTTAAAAAATCAGTTCAAATACAAAATGAGTATAGCAGGTTAAAGGCTAGGATAGCACATATTCCCTTAAAATACTAATTGGTGGGGGTTAAGATTTTTTGCAGGGGTCAACGTAGGGGAGTGTGCAGGATTAATAGATCCCCATCAGTAATCTGAAGTGGGTCAGTCCACTCTACCATCTCATTCTCACACCCCCTCTGTTGTAGAGTGGGTTTGCCAGCCTGCCTGAAAACTACTGACCTGTCTGGTTTGTGGGATCCTTACCACCATTACTGAAAGGGTGGCGAGACAAAACCCACTTTTTCTGCCCCTGGCTGGTTTTCCGTGAAATAATTGATATTTGAAATTGCTTTCCTCATGCCTGCAGAAACCCACCAAGCACCGAAGAGACCCAGTCACCTAACAACTACATGTTGGTAGGAGAAATCCAAGTTGTGGCCCTAAAGTGTTGCTATGGCACGTCATCTTAAAAAATGATCATATGAAAAGGTCTCAATAGACAAACTTCCATTAGAGGAGAACTGAAGCGAAAGCAGATGGAAAACTTGGAATGAAAATTCGGCACCCCCTTCCATTTTCTATTATGTTATCAAGCTCCAGTCTTGGTTTTTAGCATTCCTCCTCCCTTTTCAGGGGTAAAAAACCCCAAGCCAAGAGTAATTCTCCAATAAAGAGAGCCGTTTATGAATGTATGTGTTTCTCAAGGTAAATGAGGATAAGATGTGTATAAAACTTATCTAATCATCTACATAAAATGTTTATGATCAAACATGAGCCAAGGTTTTCCATGAAAGATTATTAACAAAGTACTAATTGCCTAACTATTCCTCAACAAGGTTTTTTATCATATAAAAACCAACCACAGCATGACATTTATCTTACATGTGAACTCTCTCCTATTTCCTCCCCTTTTTTCACTCTACCCTCCCTCAGTTTTTCTGTCTCCTAAATTGGAAAAAGAATAAGTTACTTGACTTAAGCAATATTTAACTAACTGCACTAGTCACATGTTATTTAACTGTAACTCAGCAAATCTCCACCTGATGATTGTGAATCTATACCCTAGTACACTTTGTCTTCAAGAAAATGAAAATACTATCACCATCCTGATCATATAAACACAGCAGAAATTGAAACATAGGTTAACACCCCCTCTCCCCATTTCTGTTACATACTGTAACAAGAATGGAGAACCTATGGTTCTCCAAACGTTAGACTTTGGAGTTCCCATCAATCTGAGCTCACATGGCCAATGGACATGGATGGTGGAAGCCATAGGCCAATGACATCTGGAGGGCTGCAAGTTCCCCATCCTTGTTCTATACCAAATTAAATAAGGAAGCACAATCCCTAGAGGCAGTGTGGTTCAATGGTCTCCTTAGAGCAGATCCATTTAAATTAATCAACCTTAGGTAAAGGTAAAGGGACCCCTGATCATTAGGTCCAGTTGTGACCGACTCTGGGGTTGCAGCGCTCATCTCACATTACTGGCAGAGGAAGCCGACGTACAGCTTCCAGGTCATGTGGCCAGCATGACTAAGCCGCTTCTGGCGAACCAGAGCAGCACATGGAAATGCTGTTTACCTTTCCGCTGTAGCGGTACCTATTTATCTACTTGCACTTTGACGTGCTTTCAAACTGCTAGGTTGGCAGGAGCAGGGACCAAGCAACGGGAGCTCACCCCGTCGCAGGGATTCGAACCGCCAACCTTCTGATCAGCAAGCCCTAGGCTCTGTGGTTTAACCCACAGTGCCACCCACTTTCCTAAGGCAACCTAAGGTAGTCATGTTTAATAACATTCGTGTGCCTACTCTTGAGTGTGGAATTAAAAATGATGCTCTTCCAGTCACCTGTGTGCATAAGCATTCCAGCTTGACGGACAAAACAATCCTCCTTCCCCCCCCTTCCCCTGAGTGCTATTCCAGAGGCTCTCCCAATCCACCCCAGAGCCAATTCTGGGGTGTGTGTGTGTGTGTGTGTGTGTGTGTGTGTGCGTGCAAGGCATGTGGGGAGAGGAAAGGGAGGAAAGACCCATTGTGTAAGTAGAAGTCCTTGCTCAGAGCTTCTGCTGATGGGTCTGGTTAAGTCAATCCTGCACTTAGGCTGCAGTCCTAACCCCACTAACCTGAAAGTGGGCCCTGTTGAGTTCAGTAGGATTGACTTCTGAGTAGGCATGGTTAGGATTGCCTGGTAAGACAAATTTTAAAGATTGAACACTTTCAAAGTGATTTCAGTATCATCCTCACCTTTTAAAATTGCTCTTTGTCAATTTATAAATGATCACATTAGTTTACACAGCTATGAGATTATTGTTTACAGCCTTAATTTACACATCCCCAGGGGATCGCTTGCAGCAACTTTCCTACATTCAAAATATAATGATAAAACACCAAAAGGATATGCACAGCTATCATTTTAGGGACTGGATGCACTCAGGCAATGTGTCTGGTTTCAGACTATTTTGGTTCCTATCCATTCACAGGGTGGAAAGAAGTAACTACAACCTGAGTGGTCAAAACAATGTTTTTTGGGAGGAAATTCTTACAGAATTCTTTGGAATAAGCCTCAATGAACTGAACTCATCTACTGGAATCCCATGTATATCAGATTCTATGATGAAAGAAAAGTGGGATATAAATAGAAGAAAGTGAAATAATACACTGAGGAAGATTTGTGTACAAATAACCTTTAGTTTATATTTCAGGTAGTCATTAGTCTAATGATGCATGCTAGCAAGTTGGCCACAATTCTGTGTATGGTAGTCATCTTTTCTTCCCAACAGTGTCCCTGGGAACTAGCATAGTCACATGCTGATCCAGAAACCCACCTGAGCTGCCAAGAGGAGCCAGACTGTCATTTGAAGTTGTGGAAGTGTGAGAACAAGATGCTGGAGGAGGAGGAGAGGGAAAGTGTTGGGGACTGGGCAGAGAAGGAGAAGTGCTGGAGACCGCCTCCTCATCCTGACCCTTTCAGGGAGGAGGAAGAGGAAGACAGTATAGATTTACAACAGGGGTTTGAGGGAGGTAGCAGCTCAGAGGCAGATGGGGAAAAGCTGGGAAATCATGGGAGAGCTGGAACAACACCCAGTTGATGTGTTGTCATAAGAAAGCATTCCAGACCCTCCATCTCCCAGAACCCGGCGAGCCTGAAAAGTAGGAGAGCAAAGAGCTCAAAGACAGAGGGCACATAGCAGCACCCGTAGAAGTGATTAATGAGGAAGTGGGAGAGATTCACTCAGGACAATGCCATTATCCAAGAGGCTGGGTTCTATAGCCTCTCTGTGTCAGGACTGAAATAAAAAAGGGCTGTAAGAAACCTTTCTTTGCCTTTATACTTTCCTGGGCAACCAGCCGTGAGCCACTGACAGTACCCTGACCAAAGGAGAGGGATGAAACCCCTGATCACCTTGTATTTAAGGGAAAGACAAATATTCTGAAAATTTTCTCATCCACTGAAGATCAAGCCAATGTTCGGGGAATGCTTTTGCCCCACCTCATTGAAATTTAAGGAAATCGTTGGGTTGATTACATCTTCCCAGTGCTAGTCCTCAATATAACATGGACTACCAGTGATGAGAGAGTTAACTATTGGTGATTGATAGAGCACTGGTGAGGATTTGGCAGTCCCAGAACAGTGATGGGGAAGAAATGTCTCATAAGTATGGTGGATGTTTAAGGAAGGAAGAGAGTTTGATAGCTGTTTCAGGGTGCAAACCTGAAAATTCACAGTGGCTGTTTGAATTGGTTTTTCAGGAAGCTTTTTATAACCTTGATTTTTATTAGCTTGTTTTCTATTTTATATCCTGCTTTGAGTGATCAAACTCTAATAGAAAACAGGACAATTAGCATGCCAAGGGAGCCTTGCAGATAGCACAGGAATGCTTTCTGATAGCATTCTTATCAGCTGGTAATGAGCTGAGAATCTTTGAAAAGTACAGTACAATAACTTGAACTGCCATTTTTCTCTAAGGGTGAGACTATGAGTAATAAGAAAGACAAGGCTGTTGCCAGAAGTGGTGGTCCATCTTGCACTTCTCTCTGTGTGTCAAGGGTAGTATCCTTTAAATCTTCTGATCATTAAGCTGTGCCCTCTTCTATTCTCCCTCTTGTGTCCAGCCCTATCTCAAGATGCACCACTATGTGAGGCCCTTCTGGTTTTGTAGAAGAGCGTACCTCAGGGATGAGCAACTTGTGACCCTACAAGTGTTGGACTACCATCCCCAACATCCAAACGTTTTTCAAAGAGGGCCAGATCTGATGAAGTGAAGGGCTGTGGGGGCCAACCACAGTTGTTGATTTTACAATTTTACCCCAAAGTTGTTGAGCTTTTCTTAGGATTGAAGTTGTTGACCTTTTTCAGGGTTGGAGTTGTTGAGCTTCTTTTGGGATTGAAGTTGTTGAGGAATTTAACCACGGAAATAAACTGCCACAGGGGCCAGATTAAACTGACCGGTGGGCCGGATTAGGCCCCCGAAACGGAATTTGGACATGCCTGATTTAAATGGAAAACCAGAGCCAAGATGTCTAGCTCGAGCAGCAGCTCTGTGTACAGGTCATTTTTTTCCAGGGAGCCAGGCCAGTGTTTGGATTGTCCCCACAAATGGCTGAGATGCCCCTACCTGGTCCTTGTAGCCCCCCTCTCCTTTGCAGAAAGTGCACAACCAAACTAAGTCAACGCAGGAGGCTCCTTCAGCAGCGGTACTGAAAGGGGACAGGGAGTGAGGGAAACAACTGCATACTTTTGGAATCAACTTTGAGACTGATGCTGCTACTAGAGTGTTAAGAGGGTCTATATAATGAGAGAAATTCTAGGCCAAGTGATTTTGCTGAATTAGTTACTTCCTATAACATATGTCTCTCTCTCTCTCTCTCTCTCTCTCTCTCTCTCTCTCTCTCTCTCTCTCTCTCTGGATGACTTTATGTTTAGTTTAGACCTGACTTTTAATTATAGAACCTGGAGCTGATCTTTTAAATTAAAAATCCAGATTTATAGAAAAATCAATGGCAATTGTAAAAAAAAGAAAACTTCTCAAAGCTTACTTTATCTCTTTTTCTGCTGTTCCCAGGAGGAGCTTTGAATTGAATGCAGCTTTCATATTGAATCCTGAGGGATCCTAGACCATTTGGCAAGGAACTCAAAAAAAGTTTTGTTCAGCTGCTATAAGCCTTTCAAGTGAAGATTTGCTTTCGTAGTTTATTTCGAGGAAATCTTAAAAATGCTGTTTGAAAAAAGCAATTAATAAAGTTTTGAGAAGGATACTGGGGAGAGAAAACCGACACAAAACCACACATACACAATGCGCACAGAAAATAGTATTAGAACAACATTCTTAATCCTGACACTTCTTGGCATGAAACATTTTAATGCTTGAGATTGTAATCCTGACAGCTTGGTAAAAGTCCCAGAAATCATAATAGTTTTTTCTCTTCTGCTTCATGGTGCGCCAAGAACATTTGCAGTTATATTGATCACTGCGTGAAAGTCTTTAAAGTGGAAAGTGGGGGGAAGGCATGGCATGGCATCTCCTTTTCTGATATTTGGTTTAGAACAAGATGTTTTATTTAGAAACAAATGTTGCTGCTGTATGAAAACCACAATTGAAGGCTTCTTAAATAAAACCCTTACCTTTCCCAGCCCTACCTGGAGATGGAACCTTCTGCAGGCAAGGGAAATGCTCTACCACTGAGCTAAATCCCACACTTCAGTCGTTCCATAACTGTTTTGAGATTTGACAACCAGAATCACAAGCACACTCCTGGATCTGCAAGTTTAAAAATGCTCAGGCCTGTGGGATTCTAACAAAAGTTTGAAGGCCAGAAATACATTACATTATCACAAACCACACACGAGCAAGAACAGTAGTATTCAGGGCATGTAATTTGCCCATAACCTAATTCTTAAGCAGATTTCCTATATTAAAAAACCCTGAAATATGTATATACCTGTAAATAAAATAGGAATGAGTCGAGAAAGATTGGGGCATGGGAATGTGTTGAATCTGCTGACCAGGGGCTCAGGCCCCCATAGCTGTTACGGTCAAATGGGATCTCAGAGCCGTAGAAAGAACTTTTATGAGTCTCCTGAGGGAGTAAGACAGAAATGGCGCTTCCCCTCTCCACCGCCTCCTGGGTTCCAGGCAAGAGGAGATAAGTACTATAAGATACTCTGAAGAAAAGACTCTAATTGGCTATTGATTCCGTGGATTTAAAGTTAGATGGAACATGGCTTGATATATTTATTTTTAGAAGTACATCAAATGGTTTTCCATTCCTTGCCATACAGTTTCCTGCTGATAGTTCAGGAGTGACGGTTTGCCTGCTCTAGTATGAATGTTTTCTGTTCACAAGTTGGGCTGGCCTTTCTCACCAAGCCAAAAAAAAATGTGGTAACCTACCCCAGTCTATTTGTTTCCTGGTTTGGCCAAGCAGACTCTACTATCCCCTTTTCCTGCAGTAGCAGCAGCTAGGGGAAATACTCTCTCATGTGGGAATGAGATGTGTAGAAGTTCTGTGGGTACCAAGGTGAATGCCTCGATCAAGTGGCAGCCAAGGACATAGGCTGCTTCTCTTTCCTATGAGAGAGGGAGCCTGAGGGCTTTCCCCACTTGACGGCCGTAGAGCTAAGGAGCTCATGCTCCGAAACAGGAAAGTGTGGAGACTTGGCAACGAAACCACTCCCAGCTAACCTTGAAGCTAGGAAATGGGTGGAGGACCACCCATCCGAGCTCCCACAGCTTCAAGGCTCCAAAGAGTGGTCAGCATATTACACTTGTCAGACTGCAGCAGGTTGCCCACCACAGCAAGCATGGCAAGTGAAAATGTGGATGCCTGAATGTAGTATTTGTGGAATTGCAGGATGGCTACTTTGTGCTTCATCAACAACTTCGATTATCTGAGACTCTTTCCCCCATTTGAGCAAGGTTCAGAATACCATGTTAACTATTAATGGGATGCAACAAGTCACCGTTTTACAGCTCTTTCAGGGGAGTGTATCATACAAAGAGTACATTGCCAAGTAATGAATTACTTTGATGTGTGTGTGTGTGTGTGTGTGTGTGTGTGTGTGTGTGTGTGGTGGTAGCTTGTCAGCAAATGTTCAGAGAACACAAAGTAGTAACACTGAACAGAGGATCTAAGAAAGTATTCGTTCTGCATCAGCTAGTGCATTTCTGTGGAATGGGCGCACTTGCAACAAAGAACTGGATTGACTGCTTTCATGGGGGTTGCTAAGAATGTATTTGTGTCTCTCTAGTGAGTAAAGTGTAAATGTGTAGGACCAAACTATGAACTTATCATCATCATTTCCTTATTTATTAATGTAATACAATTTATATACCTCATGAGTGCAGGAAAAACCTCGAAGTGGTTGACAAAAACCTTCCCCTGAACAGAATCTCTAGGAATAATTGAGGGCTAAGTTGGTAAATTCCAACACACAAGCATGGCACAAGTATTTAACCCATTCACTTATTTTTGTGGTAAGTTGTGTGTGTGGTAGAGACTAGTTATGCAGAGAGTACATGTATTAGATGCTGTTCACAAGTTAAAGAGGCTTGCTCCCAGAGCCTGTTATGTTTGCAATCTATATACACTACTGTGAAATATTGTGAACTAGTTTTATCGCTACAGTTCTAAAATTTCAAAGCAAAATACACCAAATTATTCCCCCCCCCATGAGGAAATCATCTTACTTTTCACATGAAGAGAAATACGTATAAACCAAGCTAATGAAAATAAAATTAACATTTCCATTTAGGTGGGTAAATACCAGTGCTTTCCTGACTAGGATAAATTATTTAGAGAAATTCTGTCCTTACAATGTATGTAACGGCTTTCATTTTACATTTTAGCTTTCATTTTTGTAAGTATTTTCTATAAGAAAAAAATCTGTTTCAAAATCACAACAATATCCTATTCAAAGCCACTCTTGTCAGATATATCTTCAATCTCAGTTGCAGGATTACTTCTTACAATTCTGACACATGCCAGTCAAGCCAGAAAGAGCAACATCCACCTTCCTCCTTGACATTTCCTGTGCTTACAAGCGTAAAGTGCATTGCCTTTATAGCAGCTTTATTTGAATAATTATTAAATACATACAGTACCTCTGAAAGAGAAAATAGTCTATATGTACAGAAACATTTAAAAGAGTCTGTGTTGTGATGCAATAATAACATATTTTAAAGACCATACTATAATTAACGTGTGTGTGTGTGTGTGTGTGTGTGTGTGTGTGTGTGTGTGTAAAGGCATTATGATGTTGACAGTTTTATTCCCAGTCTCTTTCCTAATAATTATTAGCATGGAATTTACCTTTTTTTCCACAACTGTAGCTCACTGGCTTGACATCTCCATTTTTCCACCCAGTACAATCCCATGGCCCCATTCTGAGCCAGACATGACCCCCCCCCCCGTTTTATATCTCTTGCTTGCCATTTTCCACCTCAGTTAGAGGAAGGCCCATATCTCAGTGGTACAGCATTTCCAATCTGCCATTTCCAGGTAGGTCTGGGGGACACAACTATCTAAAACTTTGCAAAGCCATTGCCAGGTCTGTCACGGTGCTGATAAGCTAGATGGGCCCACGGTCTGATTCATTATGAGGTAGTGACCCATGCTGCACTCTCTGGAACTAACTTTGCCATACAATATTCACAAAACTCTTTCTTGCCTTGCTACGCAAGAAGTACTCCAATCACCACAGCTGCTTAATTAGAAAAAGTCTTCCTGCCTTTGCAGTCTTGTACTTATTTATTTTTACCTTTATATCTTGCTTTTCTTCCAAGGAACTGATGTTGGCACACATAGTTCTTCCCTGTCCCCATTTTCTTATCACAACAAGGCTGTGAAGTATCTTAGGCTGAGAGATGAAGACTGGCCCATGGCCAGCGAGCTCATTGGCTGCGTAGGAATTTGAACCATGGTCCCCCAGGGCCTTGTCCAACCCCAACACCACACTGGCTCTCATCTTATGGAGTTTCTATTTAAGTCCTATCATTTGTGTGTTGTAAGAGACGAGGGGGGCAGCTTTTTTGTTGTTTTTTAAAGAAAAACTGGAAGCATTTTAGTCAAGCCAGTTGGAGCTCTCATTTAAAGCCTCCCCTGAAATGTCCCGATATTATCACAAGAAATAGCTAATTGTGTCTCATAAAAAGGGGAATGATACAAGGCGTAGCATAGCACACTTAGCTGGTTTTATGACTCCTCCCATTGCAACACATAAGTGATATAGTTAGAGTTAACACTCGGATTATCAATTACTGATTGCCAGAAAAACAGAGTGGATCACATCTTCTTTCCTGGAGAAGTAGTCACTTTCAAGGTTTATGTTCAATGATGAGGATCTCTGAGTCCGTCCTGGACATGGAAATGGCAAATTATACGGAAGTCTTAGATCCCAGTTATACTAGTCTGGAGTTTGAAACAATGCAAGTCTTGTATAATGGCAGTGGTGAGTTTGTATCATCTCAGAGATGAAAACCTGAGTGTTTGAGTGAGCAAGAAAGAAAAAGAAATGAACATTGTAAAAGGGTTTTATTCTTAATTGTGTAGCTGAGATTTGCTTTTGAAAATTACATCTCTCTCTGTCTCTCTCCACTTCATCTCAAAATGCATGTTAATAACATTATACCATCTTTATGGTACAGAAAATAAAATGGCAGTTCTGCATAATAAAGTAACTGAACAGGATTGTCATCGGTTAGTTAATCAAACAAAGAAAAATGTTCTTTCAAACAGAGGAGGTTCTTTCTGCGTTTATTTTATTTACTGTAAGATGCATGAGTAACTATCTTTGGCAGTTTGGGAATGAGAAATATTTTTGTACATGATATTTTAAAATGACAGTTAAGATACAAATGTCCAGAGGGAAAAATAATGGGTCGCACAGAAAAAGTATATTGATGTCTATTTGCAGCTGATAAGTTTAATATACGGTAATATTTCCAGAGCGTTGATATGCAAACTGGGCTGAGTTGTTAATCATAACAACTCTCTCCAAGCTAATGGTTAGCTGGGACAACTTTTAGCTATTTGGTTAAAGTCACTTTTTAACTTTGGTTGGGTAGAAATTGCCGACACAAAGAGTGCAATAAGAACTCATGAATGGGATAACTTTTCATATAAAAGCAGATTAATTATGTTTGGACATAATGGTTAAATCTTTTTGATCACATTCTTTGTATAAAAAAAATGTTCATCCTTTATACCTTGTATCAAGACACTTGAGACTTAAATAGTGCAAAAACTATATTCACACAAATTTGATCTGTTGGTATTTATTGGTATTTGTCAAGGTGAAAGGAACAAAACTATTTAATGAAAGAGAAATCTTCCCATGATTTTGACAGCGTACAATCGCTTTGCTTTATTTAAAATGTTAGCTTTTGCATTGAAATACATGTAATATACATTGATGCTGTGGTTCAATAAAAGAATAGGTGGAAGTGGAGCAATACTGGAAGCAAGAAATTTTGGGGAATGCCAGTCAACTGCCAATTTAAGTTTGATTATTTAAGTTTTCATAATTTTCATTTTTGAAGAGACAAATAAAATTTTCATGTAACTATTAATTCTGGGTAGAATTCTTTGGCCGTTGCAACCAGTAAGACTTCCTACATTCATCAAATGGTGGGATTTCACTGAGCATAGCTTCTGATACCCCATTAACCTCGGCATGCCTCCTACGTCCTATCCTTTAAAAAATTCTCACAACAACATTATCCTTGCAACATCGAAAGCAAAACCCAACATGCTTCCACTGAATTCTTTGAACAAAACCACAGCTGAATCACTTACAATTATGTAAGTGTCTTAATGTAGTGAAATTGTTCCATAAACATTTTTTCTGGTCGCAGAATATAAGAACGCTTTCAAATCGCAGAATTCCAGCAAGGTTTCCAACCCAATATGTTCCATTCAGTAAAAACATCTATAACACCCAGCAGCTGAAATCTGCACATCTGGTTGCTCCTTAAATGGAGAAACAATGGGTCCTGTCATTTTAACCAGTGGCAGTCACCTCCCTCAGAAGGTTGAATCGAAACACAAATCCTAAACAGTGGTGACAGATGCTGTCTAAGCTGGTCAAACCTTTTTAGCAACAAGGTCCTTGGCTTTGGGGAGAAAGCCCAAAAGCTTCACTATATACCGTAGCTTAATGCTAGGGTTATAAGTTTGCATGCAGACGGTCCTAAGCTCACTCTATAGCATCTCTTGAGTAGGGCTGGACATGTCCCCTATCTGAAACCATTGGCTCCTGCTCCCAATAGGTGAGGGTGATTTGCCCAGTAATGTGGGAAGTCAGCATAGACAGTACTGAGACAGCATAAACCAATGGCCGGACTACATATAATACAGCTTCCCCAGTTTCTGTATGTGCGGATGGAGGCCCCTGGATATTACAGCTTTCTTACAACATGGAGTCAGCCATGTTGCTGGCCACTATCAAGTCATCTGAAGATTAATGCACAGTTAATGCATGCCAGCCTCCGAGAAAATGTTGCCTTATGGCATTGTCCCTCAATTATTTAAACTAACAAAGATATTTAAGTAGTTAGCTACACATGCAGAGCAGGGCAATTGTGTCAGCACTCCCAAGTTCTATTGCAAGCCGTGGAGTTTAAACAATTAGCATTCGTTGTCATGAGCATCATAAATTCTGACAAGTGGGCACAATAGGTTTGAAGGCATTCATTAGAATAGCAATCAGGGGTAATTAGGCATGTTGTGTTTTCTGCAGTCCTGGGATGGTGAATGCTAATTAAAAGAGAAGGCCAGTAAGCCCCCCCCCCGTATGGTGTAACTTAGCCACATTGTTGAATTCCTCCCATTCAAGGCTCTACCTTGTTCTTCCCCTTCCTCAGACAGTTGCTCAGCAGAGCCACTCGGCATGAACACTGCAGACAGTGGGATTGGTGGCCTTTGTGCAATATGCGGAGACAGAGCCACAGGCAAGCATTATGGCGCCTCCAGTTGCGATGGATGCAAGGGGTTCTTCCGACGCAGCATACGAAAGAATCATGTTTACACCTGCAGGTAGGAGAAATAATCCCACCTCAGAGGTACATCATGCAGTACTGTATTTATTTATTTGAACCTTTACTATCCCGCCCTTTATAAAAACCAGGAGGGGTTCCAGAATCCAATATATTGAGAGGACAGGTGTTATATTTAATGGGAAGGGATCATGCCTTATTTGGTAGAGCACTCGCTTTCCATGAAGAAGGCCCCAGGGTCAATCCCTGGCATCTCCAGTTCAAAAGATCCGGTTTCTTGTGCAGTTTCTCACTGCAGAAGTTCAGACTCTGACACATGGAGTGGTGATGTAAAGGAGGGCCAGGCAGGGGCGCAGGAAGAGGGGGGTGATGGGACCGCGCCGCTCAGGGCAGCGCGATCCCGGTAGGGTGCCATAGCAGCTGTCCCCGCCCCCAGAACGCGTGCCACGCCCACACGGGTGGCACACTCCGCCCCAGGACATGTGTCAGCCCCGCCCCCACCTGCTCTCCACCCCCGGTTCCAGAGCATGAAGCTCCGCCACTGGGACCGGGGCCAGGAAGTGCACCTCCTCTTTTGGCAGGTGTGTTTTTCAACATGCTGTTGACTCCCCATAATAGTGCCTTAGTGGTGGATTTATAGTGGACCGTCCACTCACCATTCTGCTTTTTTGGTTGTCCTGTGATGCTATTCAAATGTCACCACAGTATTGCCATCCTGTGCTATGGCTTAACAAAAGCATGCCTGAAAATAAACTGGAGTTTTTGTGGTGTGAAAAGTTACAGGGTTTCCGTGGGAAGTTACAGGACATGCACTGCTTGGAAATTAAGTGGCATGTCTACCCTGAAACTTTTGCAGGCACAAACATGAATAAAAATGGGATCACGTACTGTATAACCATCCCAAAACCACCCTGAGTACAGGTAATCATGAATGCACAATAAAAAGGACATCTGGCAGTTACAGGAGGTTTAAAGATGAAAATATGTCTTTGAAAAGCAAGGCAGAATGGGCAGTGGCAGATTTCATTAGCAAACAGCTCCACAGGATTGAACGCATTAAAGGTTTTACGTTATAGGGAGTTGCTGTCTGCGAAATGATCTATAGGTACTAAACTTTTGCCGATTTGGAACAGCCAAAGCAAGTGCAATCACATGATTTTCTTAATTGGGATGAGGGCATGTACAGGAACAGATCCAGATCAAAAAATCTAGAAATGAAGATAGACAATGGTCTACCCCTGCAGGCAACTCTTCAATCTGATTCCAGTCCTGGCAAGACTTGAGCCATCTGGGTGTTCAGCTGCCCACTGCCACTTCTTAACAGCAAGATTCTGCTATGGGTCCTTTTTATTGTGTCTCTTGTCTCTTACTTAATCTTTGCAATGCTCCACTGTTTGAATGCAGAAGAGTTTCCTTGCAGAGTGGTACTTGGCACATTAAAGATGAAACTGTTTTCCTCAGCAGTCGTTTGCAATCCTGGACCAAACTATTTTCATTTCAAATGGCAACAAATGTAGATTTTGATTGTCAGATGTGGCTTCACATGCAATGCTCTCTTGTGAAGTTCCTTCCTATCCTTGGCTCTATTTTGTCGTTCTATCTCTGTTCTCTCCCCCCCCCCCAAGTCTGACTAGATCTGTGCTACAAGGTGCCCTCTGGCATTTCCTTTTATCCCCTTCTCGTTTCTCAGGAAGGCTGGCTAGGACTGTTGCTGAGGTTAAAAGGTACTCTCCCTCCTGCTTTTACCATCACTTGACTTATCAAGATCTTCAGTTATCTTGAGACTTTCGGATACAAAGACATCTCCATATGTTAATATTGAAATCCAGGAGAACGTCAGCATTTATCAGTGTGTACTTGATTTCAGCCCTTACATCTGGAAAATAAAGCAGTTTAACTTGCCTGATTGTACCAGTCCATTTTAAGCGCAGCAGCTCAAGTTAATTGCACCACCACAGCTAAAATGATGGTCTAACCCAGACAAACAGCTGGGGCATCTTCCTGCCTTGCCCCATAATTACTTGAAAGCCCTGTACTCTCCCTCCTTATACAGTGGTACCTCTACTTACGAATAACTCTACTTACGAATGTTTCTACTTACGAATGGAGCTCCGTCTGCCATCTTGGATGCGGTTTAGATAGGATTTTTCCTACTTACAAATTTTTAGATAGGGTTGCTTCGCCTTACGAATTTTTTCTCCCAATGCATTCCTATGGGATTCGACTTACAATTTTTTTCGACTTACAAATGTGTGTTCGGAACACATTAAATTCGTAAGTAGAGGTACCACTGTACCTTAAAGCAGACAGACAAATGTGTTACAGGGTGTCCAGACAAATGTGTTACAGGGTGTCCCATCACTTCAGGGGAAGAAAACCTTCCAAGGTGTGTCAGTGCATCTCAGGCTGGGATATCACCTCATTTTGACATGGGTATCACTTGCAGAGTATGGGTTTGTTTTTAAATTTGGTTAAGGCCCTCTTTCCTATGGAGGACAGTGAACCCATGGGAAAAGTCAGTCAGTGGTGGGCAGAGCCAGAGACCATACAGATACAATACTATGATACCATTATAATGAGTCATTTCTTCCCCCAAAGGATTCTGGGATCTGTAGTTTGAAGGGTGCCAAGAGTTGTTAGGAGACCCCTATCCTCCTCACAGATCTACAATTCTTCGAGTGGTTCAACAAACAAACCTTCTTCACAGGGAACTCTGACAATTGTAGGTCTGTCAGGGGAATAGCCGTCCCCTAGCAAATCTCGGCACCCCTAACAAACCACAGCTCCCAGAATTCTTTGAGAAAAGCCATGACCATTTAATATTGTATCATAGCCCTGCCAGTGTATGGTAAATGTGGCCAGTGTCAATAGCAGGGTTAGAATTGCATTATTGCATGGCTCTTTCCTTCTGTTCTTTCTCTTCTTCTCTACATCTGCTCAATCACACAGACACACAAGTGCACATACATTCACACATGAAGCAGAAGCAGTTCTCAGAGGGGCATCCTGGATAGCAAGAGTGAGCACACAATGTCTGAAGAGCTGAGTGCTTGTTCGTGAAATTTGGCCTAGGGCCACATATGGCCATTGGACTGCACTCAGTAGCTTGGTAAAATATAACCAGTGTGGTGTAGTGGTTAGAGTGTTGGAGTAGGACTTGGGAGACCAGGGTTCAAATCTTCACTCAGCCATGAAGGCTGAGTAACCTTGGGCCAGTCACCATCTCTTAAAGGTAAAGGTAAAGGGGCCCCTGACCATCAGGTCCGACTCTGGGGTTGCGGCGCTCATCTCGCTCTATAGGCCGAGGGAGCCGGCGTTTGTCCGCAGACAGCATCCGGGGCATGTGGCCAGCATGACAAAGCTGCTTCTGGCGAACCAGAGCAGCTCACGGAAATGCCGTTTACCTTCCCACCGGAGCGGTCCCTATTTATCTACTTGCACGTTGATGTGCTTTCGAACTGCTAGGTTGGGAGGAGCTGGGACCATCTCTTAGCCTAAGCTAATAAAGTACATTATAAATGTATAAGTACGTTGGGATAGCTCAGTTGGTAAGAACATGAAACTCTTAATTTCAGGGTTGTGGGTTTGAGCCTCACATTGGGTGAAAGATTCCTGCATTGCAGAGGGTTGGACTAGATGACCCTCATAGTCATTTCTAACAATATGATTCTAGGGTCCTGAAGGAGCGTCTCCACCCCCATCGTTCTGCCTGGACACTGAGGTCCAGTGCCGAGGGTCTTCTGGCAGTTCCTTCGCTGCGAGAAGCCAAGTTACAGGGAACCAGGCAGAGGGCCTTCTTGGTAGTGGCACCTGCCCTGTGGAACGCCCTCCCACCAGATGTCAAAGAGAAAAACAACTACCAGACTTTTAGAGGACATCTGAAGGCAGGGAAGCTTTTAATATTTAATAGATTGTTGTATTTTAATACTTCTGTTGGAAGCCTCCCAGAGTGGCTGGGTTAACCCCAGTCAGATGGGTGGGGTATAAATAATAATAATAATAATAATAATAATAATAATAATAATAATAATAATAATTTATTACCAGTATCAAAGGCTATAGCCAGGCTCATTCCAGTAGCTTCCATGAACAAAGGCAGTCTACCTTTGAATTCCAGATGCCAGGGACAAGCAAGAGCAGAAAGCTGTTTCCTTCATGCCTTGCCTGAATGCTTTCTACAACATCTGGGGGGCCCCTTGGAAATCATGTGCCAGAGCAGACAACTCTTTGCTCTGATCTTACAGTGCTTTCCTTTCATTTCCTATTCCTGACCATTTGCCCCAGCAGGATTGGATCAAGCTGTAAGAAAATTCATCCTAAACATTCACGAGACTGGGAGCAAAATTTATACGCCTTGCATTCACAAGATGATGAATAACCTAATGGGATTTTACTTGCCCATCACAAGGAATTATTCCATTAGAAGAATGGCAAAGAGAAATGTTTCAAGGCTGATTAAAGAAAAAATACCACTGAAGGTTGATAGTTGGAGACATTGTTTTGACAGTGCCCATTAATTGTTTCAGCCGTGCTAATCAGGACCCTCCTTTACTTGCACTCTAATATATTTACCCTCGATTCTGTCCAACAGATTTAGCCGGCAATGTACTGTTGATAAGGACAAGAGAAATCAATGCAGATACTGTCGTTTAAGAAAGTGTTTTCGTGCTGGGATGAAGAAGGAAGGTAAGTTTTTTTAAAACCTCCTGTTCAGAGGGAAACACTTCATATCAATTAGCAGGAAACAAAATCTATAAGCAAATACCTAATGAATATATATTGGTTGTGCCTACAAAAGAAGGAGATTTTTATAGCTGTAGAAATATGTCTCCAATAAGATGTCAGCTTGCTATGTAATTTTTGGTTAATGCTAAGATTTGACACATGGGTCATTTGAAAACAAAGCAAAGCATGCTTTCCTCTAGTTTTGCATGCTACGAGATATTCTTTGTTTTAGTTGAACTTGATAACTTTTAAAAACTCTTCTCAAGTCATTGTGGCCTCATGGACAAAGTGGTGGATTTAGGCAGGTAAGATCTGAGTTCACACTGGCTCAGCTGTAGTTTGGTGACCTTACATACACTCTCATCCTCAGATCTTCATCTGTAAAATTGTAATAGGAATAGGAAACATAGGTTTGTTGTGAGGCCTCTCCTATCCTATATAATAAAGTGCAAGCGTCTCTGCGTCCAGTCCCTGTGTCCGCGCTACTGCGCATGTGCCCCACGGACACAGGGATTGGACGCAGAGACTGGATGCACACACGTGCACCCTCTCCCCACCCCCACCTACCGTTTCCCTGCGGCCGCCAACCGCCGCTCCCGGCCGGACTGAGTGTTGGCGGGGGGGGGGGGGGAACCACGTGTGTGTGTGCGTCCAGCAAGGACAGGTCCCAGGGTTCGGAGAAGCGCTGTGCAAGCGCTTCTCCAAACCCTGGGATGTCTCCTTTCTGTTGGCGGCTGGGGGAGAGGAAGGAAGGAGGAGAAAGGGCTGCTTTCTTCTCCTTCGTTCCTGTCCCCCTGCTGCTGACAGGAAGGAGAGGTCCCAGGAGCACCGGATCGAGGAGCCGGTCTGCAGAGTCAGCGGCCAGCAACGCCGTGCTGGATTGAGGAGGCGATGCTCCGTGCGGCGTTGCTGGGTGCTGACTCTGCAGACTGGTGCTCCGTGCAGCGCTACTGGGTGCCGACCCGGCAGGCCGCTTCCTTGATCCGGCAGCCTGCCGGGTCGGCGCTGATCAGCGCTAGGCGGAGCACCGGATCAAGGAGCTGGTCTGCAGAGTCAGCACCCAGCAACGCCACACGGAGCATCGCCTCCTCAGTCCAGCACGGTGTTGCTGGGCGCTGACTCTGCAGACCGGCTCCTCGATCCGGTGCTCCGCGCAGCACTCACATATGTTCTAGCGCCTGTTTATTTAACGGGCTGAATGACACTAGTTATTAATACTATTCCCAATGTATTGCAAACTACCTTGTGCATCCAGTTCTTTAGAAATGGGACAGGAAAAAAGAACCATTGACATAGAACCATTGAGACCTTATTTCTATGCAGAATAGTGTTTAAAAGCAGACTCACAAGTTCTCCTATATTTTAGCATGTCTGGAAGTAGGCATAGATAAATTATGGAATTCACACCAGAAGTAGTGATGGCTGCTGGATGACTTTAAAAGATTTGGCAAATTCATGGAAGATAAGAATGCCGATGGATACCAGCCACCATGGCTGCACTTTGCCTCCATGGTCAGAAGCAGTATTCTTCTAAATTCCAGTTGCTGGAAACTGCAGGAGGGGAAACTGCTGTTGTGAGCTCATGTCCTTCTTGCTGGGCATCTAGTTGACCACTGCGAAAACAGGACGCTGTTGTTTTGTTTTGCCCTCTGTGGGTGTGTGACAGACAGACAGTCAGAAATTGCTTAGTGCTTCCTTGAAAAAGAGCCTTCTCTTGCTGGAGAAGACTTACACTCAGCTATGCTTGTAATTTCAGAAAGGTGCTACCCTAAATTCTCAAGTGCATCCCTTTGGAAACAGAAAAATGACATATTAAATCACATCAATAAGATTTGCTTAGCATCAAATAACTGCAGTTTAAGCTTAGGCTGCACTTCTGTACCCACCTACTTGAGAGTAAGCCCCGTTGAGCAGCCAGGCCAATCCAAAGCCTGATTGGGCAGAGGTGGAGTGAAATGGAGCTATGGGGGCGCTTCCATATCTGCAGACTTGTTTCTCATGTCAGGAAGGTTGGGAGCAGACATTTGGACCAAGATTGGGTCTGCTGCCATCAAGGAGCAGGAGCAGCTCAGGATCCTGTGGCTCCCAGACCAGCTCAGTCTCATCCATTTGGAGACTTTCCACAAGCTATCAGTAAGGACTGGCATTGGTGCAATTCTTTGGGTGGAGGGACACTAATCCAGTCCCTAGTCCAGCACAAAAGTGCTTTGGGTTGCACACTTGGCACCATAAAACCCCAGTCATAGTATTTGCTTACTAGTTTTATCACTGTTCTTTTTATGTATTATGTGACCTTGTAAAATCTAAGTCTTTTTAAGTTTGTAGAAAGTCTTGCATATATTTGACAGGGCTTTCCTCTTCTCCCACCATTACAGCCCTCAAATGAAAGTTAGTTTCAACCTCTCCCAGCTTATAAAGGACCACAAGCGAGAGTTTAGGAACAGAATTATCTGGGCACTAGGAGCTGTGCCAGAATTCCTCCATTATTGCCTTTGTGTTCTTCCTTGAGTCCTCCAAACTAAGGAATACCATTTCATTCTATTTTCACCATAGGCTTATCACATTTTTTAAAACAAAAAACAAAAAACAAAAAAAGCTTTTCAAACTGACTAGTAACAAACTTTGAAGTTGAATTATGTGCAGGCAAAACATTTATTTCTGAAAAACTTTTTTTTAAAAAAAAATGGTTTGCAATACATTCCCACCATTTATTGTGGGTGATCAAAGTAGTTAGGTGCCAATCCTCCGGTATAATTTTATATTTAAAGCATAACTACATTTTGTTGTTGAGGTGCTGAGTTAAGAAATGAAAAAAGATAGCTTTTCTCCAGTTAAAAAAGACTGGAGCATCATTCTTGATTCACGTCTACGTGACCATTTATCACTTAGTGTTTATCACTGTACGACATTTCTTATTATGACCTTAATAAAAGGCCCATCATGAATGTCCTTGGCTAAGAATCTAGTGCGCCTTCACTATAAAGCGTGTTCATTCTTCATATAAACTGCAGAACACTATATAGTGCACTGAGCACATTTTTATTGAAGCATTGGTGCTGCCTTCTCAACTTCTCTGATGCAGATTGCTTCCTTAAAAATAACAAACGGATCATTGGAAATACAACTGCTGCTCTTACAAAAGGTTATGAGGTTCTGTGTGGAATGGAGAAATATGTTGATCACAACCCTGTTTTTCTCTCCTTGGTATGACCTTGGATATAAAATAGGTTCAGCAAAGCTGATGGGTAGCCTTATTTATCTCTTTCATTTTTGCATTAAAAGGGACACCTTGTTGCTCCACAAGCTTTGTGTTCCACCATGCCATTCTCTTTCTAAAAGCTAGTATGCGATTATTTTTGCTCCAGACTATCTGCTTCAAACCCTAATACTAGCATCTCTCAATGCTACATCCTTAAAAATGAACTCTGGCTGGAAGACAGTTGTTTTTGAAAGCTGAAAGTGGTTTTTTTAGAAGTTTAACATTAGGGATGGAGTTGTTGTTTTTTTAATCCATTTTTTAAAGCAAACTTCCCTAATTCACTAGTCCTGAAGTTATATGCAGATTGAAACATAGCTATCAGTGTGATTGCTTTTCCTCCCCCAAAAATCCATCAGCTACTGCAGCAGTTCAAAAGCTTTGTAAAGAAAAAAGAATGCTGGGGCAAGGAAGGAAAGGTTCAGACCTGTCTCTAAAATTTACGAGACTTTTTTGACTTCAAAATTTCTAAAGTTGAAATGGTGTTCTTTGTAAACAGAAATTATTTTAGGACCATTTCTTATAATGCTTATATAAAATGTTATAAAATGTTTGCCATTGCTCTTCCATGAATTTCTGCAATACTTTGGACATCTATGGTTCATACAGTTTCTTAATAACACTTTGACTGCACACACATCATAATAAGGACTTTTGGCTTATCCTACAATGTTTCTCAAACTTGGGTCTCCAGCTGCTGTTGAACTACAACTCCCATCATCCTTTGTTAGCAGGTCAGGAATGATGGGATTTGTAGCCCAACAACAGCTGGAGATCCAAATTTGAGAAACACTGTAATATGTCGCAAACAAACAAACTGCCTGACTGCTCTAGCATTGCCCCTCCCTTGGATGAGCAAGATAGACAAATCACAAACCTTTGGCTTCCCATTACATCTGGCTCAAGGAACATGATTTGTCACTCACTAAGAAGCCACAGTTGCCAGCCAACCTCAAGCCATGGTTTATTGTTGGTTTGCTGCTTGTTTCAACTGGCTTATGTTGGCTTGCAGATTGTATTAGGGAGAAGCAAACCACAATCCTGCTTTTGTACATAATGGCAAACCAAGGCTTCTAGGTTTCTTCCTGCTACTCTTGCCAGGGGAGGAAAAAAGTAGGAGCGATTAGGTAGCATCCTGCTCATTCCTGGTAAACCATGATTAGCTGGAAACTCTGGCTTATAGTGATATGTAAACACTACCTTTGAAAAGCTGTTCAGTAGCATGGTCTGCATGCAAACCAATGTGCAATTTTGTTTCCTCTCCCAGCTGTGCAAAATGAACGGGACAGGATAAGTACGAGACGAAGTGCATCTGATGGCAGCAACATTCCTTCTATTAATATGTTGGCCCAGGCTGAGTTGCTTTCTCACCAGGTACAGCAATCTACCATCATGGCGTATAGGATCCCCATGACCTTTAAAATGTTCTCTGTTTTATACATGCACCTATCCTTTTCCATTTGCAATACAGAAATGAAATGGGAAGATTCTCTCCAGAAATTTGTAATCTGATTCAGCTTATTTTGCAATAAGCTTTATACATCTTTCACTTTCAAAATACCGTACTTAGCTGCCTGATTCGGGCAGAATGTTTCACTGACCACTTGGAGTACTCCTGTTGAAGTTAGTGAAATATCAGGGGCTGAATGCCTAATTCGAAAGGTCTACTTTTTCTGTAACAGTGAAAACAGAGCTTGTTTTGTGGGGTGCTAGTGTTGGTTTTTGACACTCTGTAATAATCCGAGGTCATAATTTCTCTCCACTATAACCAGATCCCTGTTTCAAGCCCCTGTGCTGGTACTGACATCAGCGTTAAGAAAATTGCTGGCATTAGTGAAGTATGTGAATCTATGAGGCAGCAGCTCCTGGTGCTTGTAGAATGGGCAAAATACATTCCAGCTTTTTGCGAACTACGGCTGGATGATCAGGTATGGGATAATGAGCTGAGAAGCCACAATAATGGTTCCGTGTGGAAGGCTCTCTTTTCACAGAACACACTTCTAGGATGTTAAGCCAAAACATCAAGGGAAGCTCATGGGAAGTAGAGATCATGGGGGAGCTGGTTCTGGCATATATATAGTTAGATTCAAGAGAGTGGGTAGGCTTGGGTCCAGAGAAGATCATGCCACACAGCAGGAGCCAAGCAAACAAGCCCAGGTGCAAACAAATCCACAACAAGCAACTGAGATCTAAGAAAAAAGAGGTGAAAGATTCAGGGGAAATCTACCTTTTATGAGACACAGTCAAGTTACTCTATAAGGAAAATGCCCAAAGGCCTCTTCCTGCCTGCTTTCGACAGGGGTATTGGGAGGCAGTGGGCAATTCTTGGTCAGCCTTCACTAATCTGGTGCCTTCCACATGTTTCGGACTACAACTCCCATCAACCTAACCAAAACACCTAGAGAGGACCAAGTTAGTTGTTCTAGGAACAGCAGAGAGAGCTGAGGGACTGAATCTCAAGGCCTGATATTCAGGACGTCATCAGGTATTGCACATATTTATAAACTGGAAACAAAGCCAAAACAGAGCAGCCGCTTATCCAAATAGACAAGCTTCTAAAGTGGAAACCTCTTGTCTTCAAGATGATAGTTTAGGGAGGGAGGGTGTCTTCACATAGTGGCAACAGCTAGTGTAGGTGATTCATCTTATTCCACTTGCTTTATTTTTGAAGTTACTATTGTTCTATGCACATTGTGTTTTTTCAAGGTTGCCCTGTTAAGAGCACATGCTGGAGAACACCTTTTGCTTGGAGCAGCAAAACGCTCTATGCTTTACAAAGACATTATTCTTTTAGGTAAGTTTATCTTTATTTTACTTTTTACAACACAGTCCTGGGCATATTTACTGTCTCAATGGGCCTGATTCAACTAAGTAGGTGTGCTAGCGGGAGCTGGCTCATGAGCCCTGCTAGGACAATGGGACTTTCCCCATCCTCTTCCAGCTCAAATTGGCTCAGATGTGGTATAGAGAAACCACATGTGGAGGAGGTGGGAGATTATTCCGTCAGCCTTGCTGAAATATGTTGATGGAATGACTGGAAGAGTTTGGATTCTTTGCACAGTGTTATTGGGGTTTACTCTTAGTAAGTGTACATAGGATCACCACCGACAACACATCATGCTCTAACTAGGGATGAGTGAATCTGCCAGGTTTGGTTTCTCAAAGTTTCTCCTTTTCCCAATTTTCAGTTCTCAACATTTCCATATCAGTACTGTAAGCAACTTTTTAAAAATAAAGTCATCAGCATTTTAGTGCACATGTACACATTTTGCATGCAATTTCCCACAATCCAGTCGTACCTTGGAAGTCAAATGGAATCCATTCTGGAAGTCCGTTTGACTTCCAAAACGTTCAAAAACCAAATTGCAGTTTCTGATTGACTGCAGGAAGCTCCTGCAGCCAAGCAGAAGCCCCGGGAGCCCTGTCGGATGTTTGGGTTCCAAAAGAATTTCACAAATCAGAACAATCACTTCTGGGGTTGCGACGTTCGGGAGCCAAAACGTCCGAGTTCCAGGGCGTTCGGGTTCCAGGGCGTTCGGGTTCCAAGGTATGACTGTATACACATTCCTGTAGTATAATGCATATTTGCATACATTCTCACTAACACGTTCATATTATTATTTTTTGGTACATGTTACTTGGCTGGAGAACCACATTTCACAATTTGGAGTAGCACAAATTGCAAGGGATGGCAGTGTTTCGGTTTCATGTTGTTGCAGAAATTGTGAATTAAGGAGGTTTGCCTTGCCTTGTGAACTGAACTTCTCCCCATCCCTAGCTCTGACCTTTCCAATTCATTATCCACTCATTATCTGCTATTCAGGTTTGGAGAGAGGCTGATATGTTGATGACAAAAGCTTAAGGTGTGGCCGTGCTGGCTGTTGCAGAGCCCAGTGCTATATAGCAGCATTAGTCAACGGGGTGCCCTCCACATGTTGGACAACAGTTCCCATCACCCTTGACTATTAGCCATGCTGGCTGGCCCTGATGGGAGCTATGTAGTTAACGACATATGGAGGGCACCATGTTACCTACCAGGGCCGTCTTGAGCAGGTTGGGCGCCCTGGCACTGAGGCGCGAAGATCGCTCCGGCGCCCTCGCAGCACGCAGCACAGCTTCTGTGCGGCTTCACTGCAGCGCCCTGCGCCACCGGGACTGCACCTAGAGCCAGGCCTGTTAACTACCCTGGTATATAGGATTCATGGTAAGTATATTGGCTTCAAAAAGGGAAGATTTGGCCACCCATCTGTCTTAAGATGAACCTTGAAGATTTTGCTCTCCTTCTTGATGGATATTTTATGATTATGATTTCTTTGCTGGCATATTATTTGTGGAAATAAATATTGCATGTGTGGAGAAAGGTCTTTTGTGAACACATTCATCTGCATAAATGCTATAGAAAATGGAAACTGAATATGAATTTTAAGGCTACTTACGTTGTCAAAAGAGTTCTGATTTTGTTTTTGCTTCTTTAGGTAATGATTTTGTAATCCATCGCAACAGTTCTGAAATTGAGATCAGCCGAGTAGCAAACAGAATACTGGATGAGATAATACGACCATTTCAGGAGATCCAAATTGATGATAATGAATATGCTTGCTTAAAAGCAATTGTATTCTTTGATCCAGGTATACTTCAGAATCCAACACACACACACACACAGTGATAGCGATAGCATAGTCTTAGCTGAAAAGCTGAAGATTTTCCTATGCTAATGTTGACCTTGATGTGGTTCCTAATTTAACAAAATGTGTCTTTGTCAGCCTTCCCCAACCTAATACTCTCTAGTCTTTGGACTATGACTCCTATCATCCCCACCAACAGTTAAAAACAGAAAAAGTTCAAAACGACAATCAGTAAACCACTGTCAAATGATATACAGTACTCTTGATTGCCTACATAGGCCTGGCAGAATAGGATTTTTTTAAAGCAGATGTTTAAAAGTTGTCACAGACGGCACCGTCATGATAGTAGAAAGATCTGCACAGGAACTAGTCTGTCCTCTAGCATTCCTCTTGAAATGCCCTGTTGTGAGTATAGAGGTGGTTTTTTTTTTCTACAGGCTACCACTGGTTGTAGCTTCTGCCCATCTGCCATTGGGACAGTTTCATTGGGAAGTTCCAAGTTGGTGGAGGGACACCTCTGTTCCACCCCAAATCCCCTCCAGCATTGTAGATGGGAAATTTGGATAGGTCTGTGAGTCTTCCTTATCCCCAGGGCCCACATGGATAGTAACAAGACCAATGATTCATTGCTTTGGTGCTTTCTTCCATACCCTTATGAAAAATTTCTTTGTTGTTGGAAGATGCAAAAGGACTGAGTAACCCAATGAAGATCAGGAACACGAGGTTTCAAGTTCAGATCAATTTGGAGGACTACATCAATGACCGTCAGTACGACTCCAGGGGACGCTTTGGAGAACTCTTACTACTTCTGCCTACCCTTCAGAGCATCACCTGGCAAATGATTGAGCAAATACAATTTGTGAAACTGTTCGGAATGGTTAAAATTGACAGTTTGCTTCAAGAAATGTTACTAGGAGGTAGGTGTGTCAGTAGGTATTATTGGACTTCTTTGTGTTTAACTGTACTCAGATGCACTTATATTAGTGGTGTGCCCCCCCCCCCACACACATGAGAGACATTTTTCTGCTGCTTTTGGGTCTAGAATTATTTTTGCAAAATTTAGGGAGAACTTCAGGTCCTGGAACCAAATGCCCCCTCGTAGGCTTTTCTATTTCTCCCTGCAGACTCTCTCCAGGTCACACACCTGGCCTGGCCTGTTCTGTGCCCTATGAGAATGTCCCCTCATAGGACACTCAGTAGGAACTAGCAGCCAAGGGGTAGCGGTCACCTCATCTTCCTCTGTTTTCATCCTGGCTTTGTCAAGAAGTGAATTAAGGTCTTGCAGCTCCTCTAAGTGAGGGAAATGCATTTTATTTTGTAGAATCAACCAGCATGACACTCTTAATCTCAGGGTTGTGGTTTCAAGCCCTCTGTTGGGCAAAAGATCCCTGCATTGCAGTGGGTTGTTGTGGATGACCCTAATGGTCCATTTCAACTCTGATTCTCTGTCCATTTGCACAGACAAACGCTTGGCTTTTCTGTTGCAGGTACGTCTAGTGATGCCTCGAATCTGCACCAAGTTCATCCTCATCTAGCCCAAGACCCGCTCACTGGACAAACTCTGCTTATAAGTTCAGTGGCTGCTCCTGTACATGCAGAACCAATTTGTAAGTTTATTGTAAATATATCATTTGAGTGTAACTTCTCTGGGTTATTTTTAATTAACCGTTTAATCGGTTATCAGTGTTTCACATCATTTTTTTCAACCTTAATTTTTTTTCTACTAACAACCCGAGTTTAAAATTTAATTTCTTATATTGAAGCAAATTTTTAGTGAAGGCTAGGCTGTAGCACTGCCAAACCTTCATCCAAAAATACTTTTTTGGGGGGGGGGTGTCCCAAAGTGTGGCTTTCAGAGTTAACACCATCTTTTTCATTGCTGTTATTTGAAGAGGTTCACAGTATTCACCGAATATGATGATGCCACAACACCATGTAACCAATAAGATTTGATGTTTTAGGTTTGGGCTTTTTTTTGTTTTTTGTTTACAATCAAGCGGTATATAAATTTTACAAAGCAAATAAAAATTCATGAAATAAAAGATCTGGCTACCTCAGAGTTTCCCAAACTTGGGTGTCCAGCTGTTTTTGGACTACAGTTCCCATCATCCCTGACCACTGGTCGTGCTAGCTAAGGATGATGGGCATTGTAGTCCAAAAAAAATAGCTGGAGACCAAAGTTTGGGAAAACCTGAGCTACATGCTGATGGCACTGAGAACCAACAAGCCAGTGTCCTCACTCTAAACAGGTATAGGGCAGTGGTGGTGCCTCAGCCCAAATTGGCTGTGGGGCTGAAGCTACTACGCTGGATTTGGAGAGGGAGTCAGCACCCGCTTAATGGCCTTGACAACTGGAAAGCTCCTGCAGACATATTTCCCACGTTCAGACCCTTGCTGAAATAGTGGGGACTTCTTCACGGCAGGTGAAAAATGTTCATGAAAAGCACATTCCCTGCCTCTTGTTTCAACGCAGCCCTAAGTTAAGAGAAGCTTGATTTGATTACTGATAATTCCTTTTCAATTCTTCTCCAGCAACTCCCGAAACTCCTCTGCCTTCTCCTCCGCAAGGCTCTGGTCAGGAATACAAGGTAGCTGCAAACCAAGTTACGGTTATTTCACAGCAATCTCTTCCAAAACAAAAGCCATTGTGATATTGATCAATGCTTCTTCTTTTTTGTAATACATGCACTGCATTAAGCCATTGTGACACTGGAAAACTCAGGACAGATAACTCAGATCTGCTGTTAAAGAGACAAGTACAGTCCCCTTTGGAGAAGGTTTTAGTTTTGGTTTTTTTTAAGAAAAACAAATCACTTTTACTAACTTTTTTTAAAAAAAGAAGAAGCTTGAATTCAGATATAATTTGTGGGTGCAAGTAGGTGAACGGAGAGGGGAAGCTGTTTCCTGTTTGCAATGCATTTGAATCAGCATTGAAGAAATTTAATTTATTGTCCCCTTATACATGAAAAAAGTCCTAAGTATCACTAGCGGAAGGCAAAGCCTGATTTTAATAGAACTGCAAGCTGAAATTTAGAAATAATGAAACAGCGAAGCAAGTAGTTTTAACAGTTAATCAAAGCAGGTGTCTCATTTTCTTGAATATACCATGGAGGTTGAAAGCCAAAATACTTCCTGCAAGCATCTATGTGACGTATGTGTGAATTATATAGTGAAATCCTGTACATGTTTACTCAAAAATATGACCCATTGTGTTCAGTGGAGCTTACTCTCAGGCAAGTATGCACTGGACTGCAAACTATGTGGAAGCAAATCACCTTAATTTCAATGGAATTTATTTTTAAGTAAGTGAATACTGCTGTGGGATTTGCTTAAAAATGCATTGTCTTTTGCTCTTAAGTAAGAGTCTCTTGTAAATATGTTCTGCTTTTAATGTTGAACTGTGGGGTTTTAAAAAGCTACTATTTAAAATTTGAACTATAATTTTTAAAAGAATTAAATAAGGATGTTAGCAAAAAGTGAAGAAAATTTTCCCCCATTTACCCTTTCTCATGAAGTGGAAATTTTTGGGGGGAAGTTGAAAAAAAAGCACATTTCTTCTGAAGTATTCTATTAGAATGAATAGAGCAGTGTTCTAAAATAGCACTGTTGTAGCCAATACACACAGCTGCAATTTTTTTAGTTCCAACATTCAAAGTTGGGAATATTAGTGATTAAAACACTGGTACTATGCTTGACTTGGTTACTAAACAAGCAACACTCTTATGACTTGATGTTGAAAAAGTAAATCTAAATATTTTTCAGTATAGAATACATTCAGATAGCTAGTAGCCTAACAAGCACAGCCTCTGACTCTAATTCTCTCTTCCATTTTTTGCATCAAGTGAAATAAATGGATGAAAGTTAGACAATAGACACATGCCCTCTTATAACATGCAGTGTCAAAATGCTTGCTCCAGTTCATATGTTGATGGTTTATATTTTCATCTTCTATCTTCCTCTATTTTCCCAGCTGGCCAAAAAAAAAAAAAGGTGTTGGGGGGACTAAGAAAGACTTTGATACCATAAGCTTAAAATATCATGTCACACACTGGATTTGCATTCAATAAAAATAATCATATCCAATTTAAAATGTCATGTAACTAAAAAAGTTTCACATACTGAATAGTACAATGTTATGTGTTGTGCTAAAGGGGCCGCGGGTGGCGCTGTGGGTTAAACCACAGAGCCTAGGACTTGCCAATCAGAAGGGCGGTGGTTCGAATCCCTGCAACGGGGTGAGCTCGGTCCCTGCTCCTGCCAACCTAGCAGTTCGAAAGCACGTCAAGTGCAAGTAGATAAATAGGTACTGCTCTGGCGGGAAGGTAAACAGTGTTTCCATGCACTGCTCTGGTTCGCCAGAAGCGGCTTAGTCATGCTGGCCACATGACCCGGAAGCTGTATGTTGGCTCCCTCGGCCAATAAAGCGAGATGAGCGCCGCAACCCCAGAGTCATCCACGACTGGATCTAATGGTCAGGGGTCCCTTTACCTTTACCTTTATGTGTTGTGCTAAGTTTTTTAATGAGCAAAGTGGGTTTAGGTTTTATAAGAAAGTACTGGATATATTTCAATTTCCCCCCAAATTTCTCTCTTTCGTTCTAGAAAAAAACAAACAAATGGGAAAACATCCATAGATTTTACAACTGTAGACCCTTCTGATGTTATCGGCATAGTATCAAAGCTGTTGCAGTTCAGTTCTTTCTCATGCTTTTCCGGTAACATCAAAACCATTGGACCAATGTCATGGCGCCTTTCTTACACCAAAGTTGTTCCTAATAGAGATTGGGTTGTGTCATAATGCCCACCCTGGGTAGCAGATCCCAGAAGGCCCTGCAGTAAAGGCCATGGAAAAGTTAGATATAAGAACATAAGAAGAGCCTACTCTTTGAGGCAAGTGGCCCATCTAGTTCACCATATTGTTCTCAGAGTAGCCAACTAGACACTTATGGGAAGCCTGAATGCAATAGCACTTTCCCCAAAGTGTGATTCTGAGCAACTGGCATTAAGATGCATACTGCCTTCAACAGTGGAGGCAGAGCATAGCCATCTTGGATAGTAGCCATGAATAGGCTCACCCTCCATTAATTTGCTTAATCCAGACACAGGTCCGGCACTGGCCCTGAGCTGAGACCTTTGCACAGGAATCCCCAGAAAATTCTTCTCCACCTGGAGTCTCAGATAGCACATCACTGGACCACTGGCATAGGCAACAAACCAAGAGGAAACTAACAGCAAGGGATTGGAGTGAATTAGCCTGGGCATGGCAATCTGGGTTGAGTACCATAAAAGGGTACTCCAGACCTAGCTGGAGTAGGTGGATCACCGTGAGCTCTCCAAGGTCCTGTACCGCTACTTTGCCTTGCCCTTTGGGCTTCCATTTCATAATGGGACAGGACAAGATAGGTTAGTGATGGTGAAGGAAGCAGGTCCACATTGTGGATACTTCCTATCTGGTCAAGGTGCCTATTGTTACCTGAGCATTGCAGCAAGAAAGCGGAGGAGCAGGGTTTTTGGTGCTTAACAATGTACATAGCTCTAAGATGAATGACTAAATGATTTCCTAGACTGCCAAGTGAAATGAATCTCTTTCCCTTTTTGAAACTCTTAATATTGTTATCTATTTTATACAATGCTTTTCATTGTTAAATAATAAGTATATTGTAATTTATTGAGAATCTGATTTATTTTCTAGGTGTAAAATTATTTTTGTAAGCCTAATTGTACAAAATCAAAATGACTGGCTTTGTTCGAATGGTATATTGTGCTGAGCTGTTTGAACCATGATGTAATGTATGGATGTTGGCTTGAGTAGCCATGAAATGGCTGCTGCAAATGTTTTCAGATAGACTGTTTTTCATCAATGCTCAATAAACAGATATTGAAAACATATGAATGTTAAATGGGCCTTGAAGTAACTTTTTTTCTTTGCATAATGTAAACAGCAATGTTGGGTTGTTGGGTTGCTTTTACAAAAATTGGCTGTCATAACTATGAGCAGAAAAAGTTAAACTATTATTGAAATCAGATGAGAACCACATCTCAGCTCAAACTGCATCGGTTAGAGCTTTAATTAGGCTAAATTCCTTCTATTTCTTACTCAGTTCATTGAAATATTTAGAATTTCTAAGAGGTGAGATTGCTCTTTGGGGATGGCAGCTATTGTATTGTAAGTTAATAGTTTCATTTCCTTTTTTGTTTTTTGATTTTTGAGGTTTCGGATCAGAAAATTATGTGTTATTTAATTCAGGAAAGAAAGGATGAGATTAATTTTACTCCGGTCAGATAATTGTATGTTTTTAATGTATATGTCTTTTTCAGTTTTTAAAAGGAAAATAATTTACGGTCTGTGCATGTACATTCTAGTGGATCAGGTCAAAGACCTACCTAGTTCAGCAGCCTGTTTTCACAGTGGTCAACCAGATGCTTAGGCATAGCCCTCAAGCAGAACATAAGTGCAACAGCACTTTCTCCAAGTGGTATTCAAAGACATACTTCTTCCAACAGTGGTTGCATAATATAGCTAGTGAGCTGGGTATGTTTAGCCTGGAGAAGAGAAGGTTAAGGGGTGATATGATAGCCATGTTCAAATATATAAAAGGATGTCATATGGAGGAGGGAGAAAGGTTGTTTTCTGCTGCTCCAGAGAAGCGGACACGGAGCAATGGATTCAAACTTCAAGAAAGAAGATTCCACCTCAACATTAGGAAGAACTTCCTGACAGTAAGAGCTGTTCGGCAGTGGAATTTGCTACCAAGGAGTGTGGTGGAGTCTCCTTCTTTGGAGGTCTTTAAGCAGAGGCTTGACAGCCATATGTCAAGAATGCTTTGATGGTGTTTCCTGCTTGGCAGGGGGTTGGACTGGATGGCCCTTGTGGTCTCTTCCAACTCTATGATTCTATGATTCTATGATGTTCTTGTCCATGAATCTGTCTAATCCTTTTTAAAACTCATCAAGGTTTCTGGCCATCGCAACATCCTGTGGGTAGGAATTCCATAGTTGCACTGAATGCAAACGTATTTTCTTTTGTTTCTCCTGACTCTTCCAACATTCAGTAGCATCGTGTAGTCCCAGGCTCTAGTATTATGAGGAAGATTTTCCCCCTCTATCCATTTTCTTCACATCTTGCATAGTTGTTTACATCTCTATCATGTCCCCTATTTTTATATATAAACCTGAAAAGCTACACATTTTGTAGCGCAAACGAGTCACTCCAACCAACAGTTTTGGTTGTCCTTTACTGAGCCCAGCTCTACGATATCCTTTTTAAGGGAAGGAACCAAAACCGTACACAGTATTTCAATTGTGATTGCATCATACATTTGTATAATGATATTATTATTAAATTGGCAATTCTTCAATCCCTTTCATAATGATGGAATTTGCCTTTTTCATTAACTGCTGCACACTGGAGCAACATATTCACTGAACTATTCACTAAGATGCCAAGATCTCATTCTTGGGACTCAGCTATATAGCTGCAACTAAAATGTTTTGAGTGTGTTATAAAGGGCAATTTACAAATGTGACACTAGGTGGCGATGGTGAGCTATGTCAAATTCAATATAGTTTTCAAAACGTTTTTTTTAAAAAGCATTTTCACAGCGTTTTTTTTAATATGTGTGTAGATTCAGCCATAATCATCCACAGTACAGACTCTATTCGTGTGGATGTGAAATTAGGATTTATTTATTGCTGAAATACACACCCTTGCTTACATTGTACAGTGGTACCTTGGGTTAAGTACTTAATTGATTCTGTGGTGCCATTCACACCCTGAAAAGTACTAAACCCGAGCGGCGATAGCGCACGTGGAACGCTTCTGAGCATGCGCGCACAGCGGAACCCAGAAGTAAACACTTCCGGGTCCGCCGGATACTTAACCTGAAAGTACACAACCTGAAGCTTACTTAACCTGAGGTATGACTGTATTGCATTTGCCATTTTACTGCCATTCACCAAAGTTATGGAGATCTTTTGGAGCACCTCACAATTCATTTTTGTTTAACCCACCCTGAACAATTTGACACCACCAGCAAATTTGGCTACCTTGCTGCTCACTTATATAGCTATGAGACATGCTATGATCTTTGTATTTCCAAAGAGTTAAGGAACTCATAATGGCCTCGCCTGGTTAAATTTATTGTGGTAAAACAAGTAGGTGAATTTTGTTTGAGAAAGTGATAGAGTGGAGTCGTTGTAGAGAAAGAATGGCACTCTTTCCCGCTTCCTTATGAAGCTCTTATGTACTTTTCAGATTAATTTTACTGGATCCAGCTTCACCCACATCCCTTGGAAAAATTAAAATCTCACTTTCTCTTCACGAAGAGCTGATCTGACAGAGGGGAAAGGAGAAGTGAACAGACGGGGTGGCACCCAAAACACACACTCAAAAATCCAAATGTACCTTAAAAGGTTGGTGACACCTGAAATAGGCAAATGCCAGGCCTAGCCACCATCTATCTACCCAGCAAGCAACATTTTCTTATTGGACCACTTGTTCAAATGCCCTACTTCTTGTTAGTAATGGAAAAGGAATAAGGAATAGTATATACCCACCTGCTTTTCAAATGGTTTGCTAAAGCAAATCGTGCCTTAAAGATGAGGTAATAAGGCTACAGGAAAGTGATTTAAAAAGATAGAGCCCAGACTGCTTTAAGGCAAGAAAAATTGCTTTCCTCTTGGCCCTTCTTTACAGTGCTCATGATGAAGGCTAGAGGTAATATTTCCCACATTGATGGTATCTGTGGGTGGGCAAATGCATTTTTTTTTAAAAAAACACACTTCTCCATTGTTGTGTGTTTCAAATAAACTGCCCATTTAATGTTCCTCTTGGCAAAAAGAATTATTTGATACAAATTATGGCTTGGATCTAAAGGTGGCCTTCCTCTAATGCAGAGGTGGGGAGCCTCAGGCCCAGGAAATGGATGCAGCCAACAAGGCCTGTGTATCTGGCACTGCAGATTCTCCTCAGCTCATGCTCTCACAATGCTTTTGCATAGGTAGAATGTAGCTTACTGTTCTGCAAAGCTTTGGGATGGATGGAAGGAGTTATTCATTTTCTAATTTTAAAAGGCACGGATACAAAAGCACAACCTTTATTATAAAGACTAGTGTCGTTCAGCCCGTTTAGAAAACAGGCGCTAGAGGATATGTGAGAGGAGCAGCGGGGCCGCGGCCTTCCCTCTCTCTCTCTCTCTCTGCGCTCGGCCGCGGGGCGCGCCAGGAACGCAAGTAAACAAACTCGCTATCCCGTCGTGCCCCGCAGCTGAGCGCAGAGAGGGAGAGAAGGCTGCGGCCTCGCCGCTCCTCTCACGGGCTCCTCCGTCGAGCGCGCGAGGGGAAGGCGCGAGGGGAGGCGGAGTCCGGCGCTTGGGCCTAGCCGCCTCCCTCAGCCATGGTGCACTTCGTCATGGGCTTCGCCTACGACGACGATGGGGAAAGCCTGGCTGCCGGAGCCGCAGCAGCAGGAGCCGGAGCCCGGGGACTGGGAGGCTTCGGCGGGGGTGACCAGCTGGCCCGTCAGCAGGAGCGCCACTACCAGCTCAAACGGGAGGCGACAGGAAGGAGACGTCCCGGGGTTCGGAGAAGCGCTGCGTCTCCTTGCTGGACGCACACACGTGCACGCTCCCCCCCGCCAACGCTCAGTCCAGCCAGGAGCGGCGGTTGGCAGCCGCAGGGGAACGGTAGGTGGGGGGGGGAGAGCGTGCATGTGTGTGCGTCCAGTCTCTGCTGTCCAATCCCTGTGTCCCTGGGGCCCATGCGCAGTAACCCAGGGACACACGGGAAAACTGGACGCAGAGACACTTGGACTTTATTATATAGGATTATCTATTAACATGGGGAAAGATCCTCTAAAGTTGATCTGACCCTGTATAGAATTATCTGTGGCTATCTACTGTATTTTTCCATGTATAAGACTAGGTTTTTTCCCTAAAAAATAATGTCCAACAATTGGGGGCATCTTATACAGTACACGGATAGATCTCTCCCCATTTTCTTAAATCGCAGTCCCCCAAAATAGGGGGCTCCTTATACATGGGGGCATCTTATAGACGAAAAAATATGGTAACTATCCATATTACACTCTGCTTACGTACCTGAATAAAGAAAAGAAGACAAGAAGGAATATAAAAAATGGTAGTAGCCATACAGTACTCTGGATAATTACTTTTTTGAAATCACTCAGCTGCATACCGTAGCCAGTGGCCACACCTTGAACTTCTAAGTTTTTGAAGAAATCTACATATTCAAAATGCAGGCAGAAAGGGAGAAGCAGATTCAGGATCTCTGGGAATTCAAAAACAACTTTGATGTAGAACAAGTACATAAATACAGCAGCTGAAAAATTACTTTGGCAAAAAGGGTGACATAGATTAAAAAGTTTCTATACATCAGCCAAAATAAATTCAATACACATAGATTTCCATCAAAGCTGGAGTCAAGTATTTCTTTCTCCATTTCATATTTTCATATCTTCTTACAACTTCATATTTCATTTTTGCTACTGTCAAGTGCAAGGAAAATGGAGATTCCTATGGCATACAATAGCAGCAGTCATGTAGTTTGTACATTTGATGACCCAATTGTGAATTTGTGTCCAACTTGTGGAGATGGGAGCTTTCAATCTAAACAGTTCTTCGGCTGCTTTCCCCCTGGGATCTACTCAAAGCAGGTTGATGTGCTGAGTCTTGCTCCTAGGCTGTAGAACTGCTGGATCTTAACAGCGCTCATCCATGAGTAACCTTCAACATTAAAATATAAAGAATATACTCAAAATGGGTGCAAACCTGCAGAATAACAGACCATTTAAATTATCTTTGTTCCCAGAAATAGTTTAGCTATTGGTGAAATCATTGTGCGGTATTTTGATACTGTCTTCTGCAGCATACACTTTGCTTTGTTCAGTTACCTCTCTGGAACTTTTACTGAATGAAAAAAATATCCAACTCAATGTGAGAGATTTAAGCATGGATTGATGCTTCCATTGAAGTCAATGGGTTTTGAATGTGTTTAGGTCCGTCTGGATTATAACCCAAGTATATTTAACACATAAGGTTAAATATTTAAGAGTTAGGAGTTCACAGATCTTTGAGGAATTCAAACTCATTAATATGAGTTAACACTACCTATTTTAAAGAGACTAGGTTGCAGTTTGGGAAAATACAACATATCTGCATAAAACTTGCTATTTTCATGACACAGTTGCTGCAACTGTATTCATAATTATTTGGAAGCAATTCTCATTGAATGGAGTGGGACTTGCTTCTCAATGCATACAGATAGGCTTGCAAACTTCATCAGTGTCATCAAATGGCCACTGAATAATCTGCTAAAATTTTCTAGGAATGCACATGTCAGTTTTAATCAAATGCATTATTTTCAGAATAATAAAAAAAGAGGAAATGGCTCTTTGACATTTATTCAGAGCAAAACCACCAACTTCCTTTGACTTTGATCAAAAATGAGAAAGGGAAGGCGATGAGGGCTAAAAATCAAATGAAGTGACATAGCATTGCTCAAGCATTGCTGTTGAAGTAGCAGAAAGGCAATGAACTCTTTCTGCTAATATGACAGAACAGCTTCACTCATTTTGAGCACCAGGGCAAGTTGTAGGGAACTTAATAAGGAAGCAAAATAATCAGAAATCAGGCTTGGGGGACAAGAGAAAGCAGTATCACTACTGAGACAACATGTTTATGTTCTATGAAATAACATCCACTGTGAAGTTTGGGTCATTTAGCCTGTGCAACTGAAATCAACAGGACTCAGCAGTTCCTCTTCCTCATAGAAATAAACATAGCAATCACCTTTTGCATCCTCACCAATATTGAAAAATAGCCACAAGGGGTGCTTATCAATTAAGTCAATATACCACAATTATCAAACGCAAGGAAAAGCAAACCACCCATTCGTTCACTGTGAATATGGCTCATGCAGGAATGAATTCCAGACTTCAGTGGTGCCTTAAATGAAGTATGATGGTTTAACCAAGTTTTGATTACACTGCCAGATTCCTTTCTCAACACACATCTGAAGAACATTATGTATTGTGGAAAAGGGCTCGTGGACACTCTTATTGCTGCTGTTCAGGTCAGGATTCCTTAGGAATCATTCTCTGTGCAATAGCAAATGTTATGGTCACCACTAAGAGATGAAGCAGGGCTGGTGCCAGACTTCATAGAGCCTTTGGCATGGTGCCAACAGTGACCCCTCCCAACCCCAGCCCCCAAATTAGGGAAGGGTCCAGTCCTGTTTGGGCTGCTTGCAGCAGTTGCCATGCTTTCTCTGCCACCCCTGGAAACACTTCAGCAATGTGTGAGTGGCAGAAGTTTTGGACTGGAGCAATCCTCAGTTCCTATCCAAGTTTGCTGCCAATGATCTTAAATTACACCAAATGCAACGCCTGGGCCAAAAGATAAACAAAATTACTTTTGGTAATTTAAAATGGCAGAGATTGGCTCACTGCTGAATGGGTGCTGGATGGGTGCTGAGATTGGCTCATGGCTGAAAAGAATTTGCAGGGCTATCCAAGAGTGCAATTAAGTTGAATGCAATTAAGTTGAGCTGCTAACAAGCCCTCCCGAGCCCACAGGGTGCTTGATCTAATGTGGTCAACATCTGGCACCAGGCATGATATGAAACTTTTGCTAGATCTAGCAGGTCAGTTACAACATGGCTAAGCTTGCGACAGAAAGGACAGCTGAGAAAGCAATCAGCGTAGGCAATTTGGGTGGTTTTCAATTAAGTTTTACTCAGAGTAGACCTATTGAAATAGATGAACCAAACTTAGACATGCTCATTTATTTCAGTGGGTCTACTCTGACTAAAACCTAGTTAAAAGCCACTCTCTTTTAATCAGCAAATTGCCCACTTCTAATGCAATGGATGGGCAAAGAAAGGTGGTTTGTGGAGTCTTGGCACACATATGGGAGCCAGCAGAAATGCACTGGGCTACTCTGCTCCTTCAAAGATGACAGGGGCTGGGCAGAGGAGGAGGAATGGTGGAGACCGTCTCCTCATCCTGACCCTTCCAGGGAGGAGGAAGAGGAAGACAGTATAGATGTACAGCAGGGGTTTGAGGGAGGTCACAGCTCAGAGGCAGATGAGGGGGAAAGTTAGGAAATCATGGGAGCAGGCAGAGCCTGAGCAGCAGCTGGCTAACATATTGTCACTAGAAAGCATTCCAGACCCTCAATCTCCCAGAACCTGGCAAGCCTGAAAAGTAGAAGAGCAAAGAGCTCAAAGACAGAGGGCATGTAGTAGCACCCGTAGAAGTGACGAATGAGGAAGTGGGAGAGACGGGAAGTGGAGATTTACTCAGGACAATGCCATTATCCAAGAAGCTGGGTTCTATAGCCTCTCTCTGTAAAGTTTGAAATAAAAAAGGACTGTAAGAAACCAACCACGAGCTGCTTACAGTACTCTGACAAAAGACGATACATGTGATAGCAACATCCCTCAGCTGATGTGTGATTGGTTCAGTCTGAAGGAAGCAACTTGAAGGTATATAAGGCAGCCTTATCCAACCTGGAGCCTTACGGATGTTGCCCTACTACAACAACTTTCATCATCTCCGACAACTGGCAACAATGAGTAGGAGATGCAATACAAAAAACCTAATGAGCACCAAGTTGGAGAAAATGGATGTAGGTTCTCTCTATGGGGGCAAGAGCTTTGATTGACCACTGTTCCCATACCTGTGGAAGAAATTTTATGTGCATCAATTGTCTCCTTTCAGCATGAAGTGATCATGCGTCAGCTGAGAGACATCAGAATGCAAGCCATTGAAGGACTGTGCATTCCTGTTTTCTTCTTCACTATCTTTTCCTGTATGATGCTCCACAACACACAAAGGAGTTCAATGTGTCTGCTCCCAGTTGTTTAAAGATACCATGCACAGTTATTTAGAAATAGTAGTAATTATTCTTGTCCTTGTCTGGCACCAAGAAGGAAGCTTAATTCAAAAACCCAAGATAAAGAAAATTTTGCATTGTAGATAAACATTTTTGCTCTTGCAGTCAAATGACAGCATATTTGTGAGATTACATTTCAAAGGCACAGTTGCACTGGTTCCATGCAGCAGGGTTATCTTTGATGCTTGTCAGACTTCTCAGGAGAATAGGCCCATCATTAAAGAAAAGCATTATATTCATTATTCCTTCTTTCCCCCCACTATCACCTCTCCTCTCCTTTATTCACTTTGTTCCTTCTGCTGTACCGTGTGGGTCTTTATTTTCAAAACAAGCCACTTGCACGCTACCTTTTCAAATACCTTTGGAAAATTTAAATATATAATGCACTTAACACTCCCTTTATCTTTTGTGCCAGAAATATCTTCAAAAAGTCCAGTGCGTTTGTAAAGCAAGAACAGCTCCTCTGGAATTCTTTCTGGATGTTGTTAACTAATACCCTTGTCACAACTTTCTTTCTTTTACTTCCACCACAAATTAATCCATCACACCTCTTGTAATCTGAATTATCTTGGTTTCCTGCTTCAACTCTGAAGAGATGTGAAGAAGGGATCATGGTCATGTCTGTATTGCAATAGGCTTCTATTCCAATTTGAAGAATTTAAAACCTAATGGTGACAGCCCAAGTCCCCTTCCTCTCCTTTCTTCTGCACCCCTCTGCACCCCTCACAGTCTGCTTGGGGAGTGTCCTACAACCAGGAGTGCCAATTTGAATAAATTATAGGGGGTAGGTAAGCCCTGCCCCATATAATCAATCACATGATGTGGTGCAAACACACCAGTTGAATGGCAATGGCCATCAACTCAAATATTTTATTGGGGGACCTCAGCCCCTAGGAGTGTTGGACTGTGGCCTGGGAGACCAGGGTTTGAATCCCCACTCAGTCATGAAGCTCACTGAGTAACCTTGGGCCAGTCATCGTCTTTTGGCCTAACCTACCTCACAGGGTTGTTGTGAGGATAAAATGGGGGGGAGAACCATGTACCCCACCTTGAGCATCTTGGAAGTAAAAAGTGGTATATAAATGTAATAAACAAATAAATTTTTAAAAAGGTTATAACTCATAGAGTTGGGGCCAGGCTAAGGGATGAAGGGAAAATGTTGATCCAGTACTCATTTAAACACAAACCTAGCTGAGTTGCACTTCCCAGAATAATACAAGAACTGAAGCAAAGCCATTTTTTGAATGGTGCCCTTCTCTAAATTTTGCGATGCAGTCCTCCAGGCAAGTAATGTGTAAAAGAAATAAACAACAACATACGCTGGGGTATAATAACATATCAAATGTGTTGTAAATGTATTTAAGAACCACAGGGAGGGGAACCCGAGGAGGTCCCAATATACAATGTGAGGTGAGATAAGATTTAATGTTTTATATGTATTTGTTTTTGTATTGTTTTTTCTTTTTTCTATTTTTTGTCTATAGTGTTTTGTATACCTTTTTTGGAAAAATTAATAAAATATTATTATTAAAAAAAAATCAAATGTGTTATATGGGGGCGGGGGAATCCCTTGCATAAATTTTTATGTTAGTCAAAACTGCATACCAAAAATAGGTTTATTAGGTTTATTAGTTTATTAGATTTCTTTTTTTAAAAAAAAACCCAAACAAACCCACAAATTGCTGCAGAAATGTGGAGAACTGATATGAAAAATCATGTGGGGAAAAATGGACACTTGGGCACCCTATTAGAGACACATAGCACCTGTCAATGAAAAAAAAAAGAACTTTGACACTCCTACCTGGCACTGGGCATTATGGAAAAGTAGTTATCAGCTGTAAAGAATTGTCTCACCTCTGGAATGATGGACATGGAATGCTTTGCATTTTTGAGGACAAATCTATTTATGTGCAAATGATTTCTTGCTGCTGTCGCAGGAACTACAGCAAGCAGTGCCAAATATTTATTTGGTTACAAATTGAATTTGCAGAGGCAAACTGGACACAGGAGGACCATCAATCACAACGGGACCTAACTGTTTATGATGATGATGATTATTCCTGTTTTTCTGCTTTTATAGCTTTTTTTATTTTATTTCAAGCATTAGACACTGGATGCAAAGGCAATTACCATCCCTGCATGGATGCTGCTCTTTTTCATTTCTGTCGCTTTATTATGGCAATTGAATTCCCATCCCTATCCCATTTCACTTTTTATCCTATAGGGGGATTTGGGGGTCTTTTTTTAGTTTTCCTTTTTTTTCATTATACAGTATTATTGCTATTTTCAACTCTTTCCTGATGTCCTTTCCAGGACTTCATCTGACTTGTCTGAGTTTCTTCAATTATAACCTTAGCTGCAGTTCTGCAAATAGCAACTGTTCTATGTGAATGGGAGTCAGAGAACTTAGTTCTCTAAATTCACACAAATATGGGGAACTTTCTTATTATTGTCATTGCTGTGCCTTGTGTATAATATTTGAAATCAAAGCCAACTTGGGCTTGACATTTTGCTAGTGATGGGCAATTTCTCTCGGCTCTGTTCAGAGCTGGGTTCAGAAAACAGAGTTCTTTCCCTCCAAAAGTCAGGAAATGTTGTCTGGGGCAAAGACGGCACGACTCGAGGCAGGTTGAACTCAATGGGAAGGCGACCAAGAGCAGAGCTCGAGCGCTTTCTTTTATTGAAAGCTCAGGATGACAGTTAATCATTACAACGACAGTGTAACTTCTAGCCAATTACAGCAGTGCAGTCCCATACAAGGTGATGTTTCCTGTAATGTCACACCCGGTCACTCCCTAAGACATCCTCCATAGCCCACGTGTTATTTTGCCATGCCCTCTGTCCATGCTCCAAGCACATGTCACTCTGTAAACACCCCCTCCTAGTTCCCATTGTGTTACCCTCCTTGGCTTGACCCATCTGGTTTGTCCTGATTCATCCAGTTCCATCCAGATCCTCCTTGATCCTTCTAGCTCTGTTGTGACCTGTTGCCCTGCTGACCTGAGCCTCTGACCTGTCCTTCTTCACGTGTTTCCCATTCTGACATTAGCCGGCTTGCCGTGCTAATGCCCACACTCTCGCAGATGGGTGTGGCTTGCCAGCACCAGATCTCAGTCATTCCCACACATGCCTGCACAATTTCCTCGTGTAATCCCCACAAGGAAATAGCCTTCTTATTTTTATTTTAATAAGTCCAGTTTTGAATTTGGATCCTATTGTTCTGCCAACTATATTACTGGGAGAGTAATGAGGTCTGAATTATCTGCCCCCAACTCCCACAAGCATCCCAGCCACTGGGGACCCTGGGATATTCAATTTCCCTAAGGCAGCTAACTTGTTCTCCAGTTTATGGTATTTAGAGGTTACTAATATCGTAAGAGACGTCACCTTGCTGACAAAGGTCTGTATAGTTAAAGCTATGGTTTTCCCAGTAGTGATGTATGGAAGTGAACGCTGGACCATACAGAAGGCTGTTCGCCAAAGAATTGATGCTTTTGAATTATGGTGCTGGAGGAGACTCTTGAGAGTCCCATGGACTGCAAGAAGATCAAACCTATCCATTCTGAAGGAAGTCAGCCCTGAGTGCTCACTGGAAGGACAGATTGTGAAGCCGAGGCTCCAATACTTTGGCCACCTCATGAGAAGAGAAGACTCCCTGGAAAAGACCCTGATGTTGGGAAAGATGGAGGGCACTAGGAGAAGGGGACGACAAAGGACGAGATGGTTGGACAGTGTTCTCGAAGCCACCAACATGGGTCTACTCTTACCAAACTGCAGGCGGCAGTGGAAGACAGGAGTGCCTGGCGTGCTCTGGTCCATGGGGTCACGGAGAGTCGAACACGACTAAATGACTAAACAACAATATCCTAAGGTTTGCAGCTAACACTGTTACTGCAGGATTCTAAGTGACAGAGAACTTTGCACAGAGACTAAAAAGGGATTGTGGGGTGTGGGGTGATCCTACTTGTAATGAAGTCAAGCATTGCAAGTGGAGCAAGGTTATAATATGGATCAAGTGCAGGGAACCTGGAGCCCTCCAGATGTTAAGGAATTACTACTCCAAACAAGCCCAACAAGCCTGGTCATGGATGTTGTAGTTCAGCAACATCTGGAGGGCCAAAGGTTCCCCGCACTTGGACCAGATAATTATCAACTTTGGCAGCACCCCAATTTTCTGCAGAATACAGATTCATCTCCACCCCACCCTGAAAAAAGTGTCCTAGTGTATCCATGTAAGTTTCCACCTATTCCTTAGTAAGTACAGTAGGTTTAATTGTCAATCTTCAGAGGAAATGTCTGGTAGCTCAGCGAGTAACAAGGACAAAGAGTTGTAGCAAGAAAGCTGAAAGTCTTTGATTTAAATCTCAACTCAAATTCATCCTTTGCCCCTAAACTGCAGTTCTAGCCTGGCTTACAGGGCTGTCACTGAGATAATTGCATAAGTAGTGATGGTGTGAAGATTGTGATTACCTGATCTGAGATACAAATTTGTCTAGGTCATAAAGGCTGGACGCATTCCAGATCAAGCACCATTTCCCAAGTTCTTCTCTGGCCTGGCGTTTTAAATGAAAAGGATTTGTTTATTAAAAAAGGCTTCCTAACTCACCTTGAAAGGTTCCCTGGGACAACTTGCAACCATAAAAAGCACACGGTAATACAATAAAAACAGAGAGCAATATGGCACAACCAAGCACCCAAAAGATGATCCTGTGTAGGAATTCTGGCATTGTATTCAACTAACTTCTATTCAGAGCAGACCTATTGAAATTAATGAACCTAAGTTGGACGTGTCTATTGATTTCAATGGGTATACTCTGAGTATGACTAGCATTGTCTACAACCCATCGTGTCTAGATGAAGTAGGTGAGTTCACCAAAGTCGTTCATGTTAATATCTTACTTTGGATTAAGTTCTCCTTGGTTATCATAGAATTATAGCCTGCAAAGCAGGAATATTGTAGCCCAGTGTGGGGCTCGAATCCACGGCCCCAAGATGCTCTACTGACTGAGGGGTTGACATGAAGCTGCATGGTTTTTTTTCAATGGGCACATAAGCTACGAAACAATGCAATGTGCACAAGTAAAGTCCTTTTTTTGAGTTCCTTTGGGAGGAAGGGCAGGCTATAAATTTAATAAACGATAGAAATAAACCGGGACAATGTCTGAGCTGTGGCATTGCAGAAGCTACTGCATTTGGTGCCGTGTCAATCATGCATATGGTTATCTCATCAAACTACAATTCCCAGGCAGTAGTGTGATCAGGGGCATGCACACAGCAACATCAGTGTGGGGATGCATATTTCAAGCCAAGCCAAACAAAGGAAAAAGCTTTTCCTGAATGCTTCTTGGAAAGCTCACTTAACATTCTGAGCCAATTCACAACTGAGCTAAGGAGATCTTGCCCATCATAAACAGGAAGCACGTTAAGTATTTAAAGTATGCTATAGAAATTCTCAGTGTTATTATTTTGCATTATGCAATCGTTCTTCTGAGCCGTTGAGTAGACAACTTCTGCCATTGTTTTTCATACTTAGTCTTCTTCAGAGCTGCCCATTCTTTCCTCCCTCCTGGATTCTTATGTTTTTCACAGCCGGAACAGAGGTACAAAGCCAGCGGGTGAAGCTTCCTCCTATCACTGACTTCGTACCCTAGAAAAGGCAAATCTTTACTGCCACGTGTCAAGCTCAAGAAAGGTGACAACCTTCTCTTACTGTTTTTGCAATATGGACAAACTAGCAAATCTTGAATATAAAATATGGTTTTAGCCCTGCAGATAAATCACCAAGGGACTAATTGCGTCCAAACCTACCTTGGAGAAAGCCCCATTCAACTTACTGGGGCTTACTTCTGAGCAGCAGGCATAGGTTTGTGCTATAAATAAGGGTTGGCCATTGGATGGGGCATCTATATTTATTAGTCTCAAAATGAGAGCTGAATATGCATTGTTGTTTTTGATGGTTGGGATTTAGCTGTGCATATCCCCACCCTTCACAGACAACACTATTGGAAGAAGTATTTTTTAAACTTTTTTTTTTACTGGGACTGAACCATATTACTGAATACTATGTTGATGCCTATTCTCCAATTCCATGGTAGATTTGGCTGGAGATTTTAATGCCAGTGTTGGAAATTCGATTGTTTGATAAGTCCCTGATTTATGCTGATAGTCTCTGGTTACTGTTTTATTATGGATGTTGTGTTATTTTATTCATTAGCATTTTCTTTTTGAATTTACTGACTGTAAGCTACTTTGAGGAGCACTGACTATTCCACACAAAATACGCTGTTTGACTGGCGGTGGTGTTTTCCCCGGCTGAACGGCAGACCTATACTTAAATGGAATCTCTCTTTGTAAAGTGTAAAACGGGTGGCAAGTCCAGAGTCCTGTGCTTTCGGATTTTCATCTGCGGGTCCTGGGAATCCCAGGCACATGTAAGATTCTGGACCCAGAGTCACAGCTATTGACAGAAATATAGCTTCTTTTACAGTCGGTAGATCATGAGACTCTTAATCGCAGGGTCGTGGGTTCGAGCTCCACGTTGCGCAAAAGATTCCTTCTTTGCAAGGGGTTGGGCTAGATGACCCTTGTGGTCCCTCTGGCTCTGCAATTCTATGAGTCTGTGATTTTATAGTAATCAGTGGTAAACAACAAGCACATTTGCAGCACCGTCTTCAAAAGCAAGAATATTTTGATGAAATCAGTTCATTATTTCCATACTTTTAACATTTCTCTTTTTATCTGTGCAAGGAGACGAGAACATGAAGCTAGGGAATTAATTGCTATTTCACCTGGAATGTTATGCAATGCATTTCATTATTTGGGGTCTTTGCACAAATCTTTCTCGCTAATGTGACTACCAGAAAAGAAAAGAGGAAGATATAAGGAGTCCCTTTTTTTTTTTGCACGCTGAATCCTGAAGTTTCGGAGTGGTAAAATTTTAAATGCTTCATGCAAAATCAGGTCAGCTATAGACAAATGTCAGTAGACTGGATGCAAAATGCACTGCAGGCAGAAAAAGATGACATTTATCAGTCATCCATACATCAGTAACTAAAACAATTTTAGGGTTGTCTAGACAGGCATCTATTATTTCTTAAATTTAAAAGCTTTAGTAGAAAGACAACAGCAAATGCTCTTTTTATATTTAGGATTTTTTTCCCCTTCCAAGAGAGATGAGACAGGCAAAGGAAAAATGGCAGTTTTCAAACCGAGAACTGCAGATTTGCTGATATCTAGAAATATTTTTGACAGATGTACTCTATATATATGTACATGAACACAGGATAATTTATTGCTCTATATCAACGTCAATGGAACTGAATTATCAGAGTATGCATATTGCATTGGATGTTATTACTTTGGTAGTCTGTATTAAGGGCACAACTGAGCTCAGATTAAGCACTTTTAAGTCTTATTCATTTCCATGGGAGAGTTACACATGCCCACACTTTTTATCACATAAATGGATGAATGGGGGGAAATGTTAATTTTTATTTGCTATATTTGCATCCGGGCCTTTCCTTAAAGAACTCTAGCAGCCTACATGGATGTCTGCTGTTTTATTCCCACAACAGCTATGTGGCTGAGATGGAGCCTTGCTAAAGACTACTCAGTGGGCTTAACGTCGAACAATCTGAATTGGAATATACATAATTTCTGTCTAACATTCTGGCCAGAGTGCTATTGTGTTCACATCCTACTTTGGAGCTTTCCATAAACATCAGGTTTGCCACTGTGAGAACAGAACACTGGACTAGATGGATTTTTGGTCAGATCAAGCAGGACTCTTCTTCATTTTAATACACTCATGTAACAGTGATATAAAAGTATTGTCAGCTAGAATGGATGATGGTTCATACTCAGTACTGGGCCAACTGTGATGGCTGTGGTACTAATTGCAAAGAAAGGTACATCTGCTTTGGCAATTTTAGAACACAGAAAATATTTCCGGTAGGAATATATATATCTATATAGTGTGTGTGTGTGTGTGTGTGTGTGTGTGTGTCCTGCTGCAACCATACCTGCCAAGTTCCTTCTTGAAAAATAAGGGATCGGACCTGAAGTAGCAGACCGGAAGTAGCACTGCCGCCATTTTGGAACTGGGCGGAACATGCTCAGAAGTGACTTTTGATGCTGCTTTGCCCAGTTCCAAAATGGCCGCCACACCAGAAGTCGCGCTGCAGCCATTTTGGAACTGGGCAGAGCAGCATCAAAAGTCGCTTCTGAGCATGCTCCGCCCAGTTCCAAAATGGCCACCGCGCCAGAATAAACCGGGGGGAAAAAAACGGTTTTTTCGGCTGGGAACAGCCGGAAAAACGGGGGTTTCCTGGGGAATACGGGAGACTTGGCAGCTATGTGCTGCAATCTGAATACCAATGCTCAAAGCAGTCAGAACTTAGGGCAGTCCAAAAACAATGATTTGAATGTGTTATAAAGATATAACACCAGAGGGCGCCAGAGAGCAGAAAAAGCTTTCTATAACATTTTTACAAAGCCTCCCCCTTTTGTTATAATAATTTAATTTCTGACTTATTTATAGCGGGTTTTCTTCCTGTGTGTAGATCCACCCAGAGACCGGTGCTAAATGGTATGCAGCACAATTTTAAACAGAAGTAGCAGTATGCCTTCTGAAGTCAGAGTAGTGCACAGGCCTGATTCAGTGCTTCAAAGTGCTCTGTTCCAACCTGGGATGGTCTGGGGCCAACCTGACCCAGGTCCAGGTCCCAAGCCAATTTTGGAGCCTTGGGGGGAAGAGAAGGAGTTGTGGTTCCTTCTCCCCTGGCCACATGTCTAAAACACTGATTAAAATGCAGTCTGGAAGTAGGAAAAGGAGACACACAAAGTATGTTTGCATGTCGTCTTCTCCCTTCCCTCACTATCAGACCCTGTTTTTGACAACCCAGGATCAGTCTGGGGGTGCCTGATTCAGCTCAGTGTTGTCTCGAGCTGCCTCAATCTGGGTCAGCGCAAATCAGTTCAGGATCCAGGATTCAGCCAGATCTGAGAAATAGCCCTTGAAAGCATGACACTCTTGAGTTGCCTCTAAAACTCCAGTTCTCAGAGTTTTGTGGTGGACATGTAAAGTAGTTAAAAACTTTTGGGAGACGACATATAATGAAATGAAAAATAATAATGTTCAAAATAACTTTTGTTTAAAAAACCAGAAGCTTTCTTATTAGGAATTACAGGTACCGAGATCCCAAAGGATCAGAAAAGATTGTTTATATATGTGACAACAGCCGTGCGGATGCTACTGGCCCAGAGATGGAAGGAAGAGTCAACCTTGACCAGAGAATAATGGAAACCAAAATGATGGACTATGCCAAAATGGTGAAATTAACTGGGAAGCTCAGAAATCAAGAAGACAAGAACTTTAAAAAAGAATGGGGAAAGTTTATAACTTGTTTACGAGACCATTGCAAGCAGATCAAAACAAGGGCAGGATTTTAACCACGCTTGTAAAGTAATGGGAAGTATGGAAAATTTAGAAGGAAAAAAATTGGATAAATACTGATATGCAGTTGTAAATATTATCATTATGGCCCATGGAAGAGATGGGGGGAAGTCAGGAGATTCAGAGTAATCTCGATATTCGGATTTTGAATGGATGGTTGTTGTCTGTTTATATTTCGTAAAATCAAAATCAAATAAAAATAAAACTCCAGTTCTCACAGTAAAGAGTGCTCCTTCCCAATTCAGTATTGCATGTTTCTAAAGGTGCTTTAGAAGTGATGGACATCAAAGGTTATCTTGTCCAGCTGACTGGTGATGCAGGAAATCCACTATGGCAAAATCTGATAGCTTTCCACCCAGTCCCTGCTTAGAAACCTTTTACAGAGCAAAGTCCACCCTCTTCCAAGGAAGTCTCTCCCACTGTCAAACAGCTCCTACCACCAGGCACTCCTTGGTAATGTTTTGCTGAAATCTCCTTTCTCGTAAGTTGCTTTGGATTCCTACTGTCTGTAGCCACACACAAAAAGAGAAATTTGCTCCACCATCTAATAGACAATCCTTCGACTGGGGTGTGTGTGTGTGTGTGTGTGTGTGTTCACATGTTGCCTCTTAATCATCTCTTGTCCAGGGTAAATGCAGCTTACACTATTGTATCCTCAGTGCACTTCATTGCTTTGTGGTTGTAGCAGTTTCATTTAAATTATTTGTTAGTAATTTATTTTTTATCTCATTAATAAACTTATGTCCTGATTTTGGGTCCTCTTAAGCTTAAGACTGTTTAACAGAATGTTTAAACTCACAACAGATCTGATTTCATTTATTTATTTATTATTATTATAGTAAACTAATATGTTCAGCTTTGTCATTTTCTTTTTGGACAGACAGGTGTGCATGAGTGTGTGTGAGAGAGAGACTGCTTTACACTGCTGTGCACATATGGAATGCATGTTTTAAATACATTCCCCAAAATGTATTTCTTCAACATATTTTATAAGTCTGTCATCGAAATTGAAACCGGTGCTGTTTGCAACAAGGTAAGAATGAAAAAACAACAACAACCCAAAACCACAATTGAAAATAATATATAATAAAGCAGACCACAAATGAAAGTGGCAGATAAAAAAAAATCAGAAACAGTCCATAAAATGCCTGGATCAATAAAGAGGATTCTCCCCTGCCCCCCGCCGGTGCCGAAATGATAACAATGTTTTCATCTGTTGGGTCTCCTTGGAAAGGAATCTGCAGACTGGGAGACCGTATCTGACACAGCCCTCTCCCCAAAGGCAAAATGAGGGAATTGATTTACTGGGGATAAAATGAAGGACTCTCCCTGGCTAAGGTAGGGACAGGGTTTAAAGTGTGTTGTGTAGGAAAAGGATCTGGCTGGCAGGCTAGTTCCCAAATTTCCCTCACTACCAACAGGTAGTGAGTCAACAGGGATAGAGAGATCCATTGGTTTCAATTCTCCATTTTTCCTATCTCAAATGCAGTTTTTCACATTTCCATAGCAATTTCCAATTATGGTTATTATTTTTTAAACCCTCATGAACATACACCACCTATTTAGCACAAAAATACAAACACACTGTTGCATGCAGTTGGGACTAATACCCCTCCTCTTTTGCAAGCCATTCCCCATTATATAAAGCATTTTTTTTGTACTGTGCTTTCACTAATCTATGCATTTCCATGCCCCACAAAAGATACATTTTTTTTCTCTCCACATTGCTTGGCTGGAGAGCTGCAGCGCAAAATTCAGAGAAGCGCAAAGTGCTTCGTCTCACGTACTGGTCTGAGAATGAGGTGAATGAGGGAGCTTCTCATCAGGATGCAAACAAAATTTACATTCTCCTCCATCCTACCTGTCAGCTACCTTGACAGCACCCTCGAAGGGAGAAGAAACACCACACTCTGCAAAGGCATTCAACCTCTTTCCGTGACCCCCCCCCCCGAAGCCTATAGGCCACCAGAAGAAGTCTTGAGGCTTGCAGACTCTTGTCACCCCACTCCCTCCCCTGACTCACTTGCAGTCCATCCTGGTGGATTACAGGTCAGGCTACGCGGGAGTCTAGCTACTTATTCTTCCCATTCACTATATGCATGCTTCCTCATATGCATTCACGATATGTGGTTATGGAACTTGGAGGGGTTCCTTCCTTCAATTAAACTACCTCCAGGTACAGGGTAGTGAACGGTGCACAATCAAAACTCGAACTGGAGTGCTTGTCCTAAGCACTGACAGCAGGGTTAAGGCAGAATAATTACTGCGATGTAATGATCGTCTGACAGTCAGATGCAATGCTCTCATGAAACCAGAGTGTTTGAGGCTGCTGTTAAAATTCAAGCTGGGGGCTGTATTTTACTTGTCAACATCTCCCAGAAAGCGAAACTTTTCCTATCCCAAATTAGGAGGGTCCCCTCCCATGAATGCAGAAACCTGAAAGTATGTTACAGTAATTGGAAGCAAAACTTTCTCCTCCTGTGTGTAACACGCGGCACAGAACTTAAAACCTGGTCAAGCCCTCTGTTCTCACAGTGGCCAGCCAGATTAGGGGTGCCACCTTTGTTCTGGCAAAATACGGTGCAGGGCAGGCTGGGCTGTTCAGGGCCAATTGTTGTTGTTTTTCATCTGGTGCTGAAGTGACTTCAAGGCAATCCATTACACCCTATTGCAGCACACACACACACGTATTCGTAAATCTGTCTGTGCTTGGCTGCCCAGAGCTTGTCCATGGCCTTTCACACACCCTTTCAAACAGATGCATTTGGAGAGGATCCCTAACTTGACAGGGGGGGGGGAGAGAGAGAAGACCTGAAATACAGGACAGAACTGTATCAATACAGGATGTAGCAGTGTATTACACAGGAGAGGTGGCAACCCTAAACCCAATGGTTTCAGCAACTGATACTGAGAGACATTACAGCCTCCGGCTGTGGAGGCAAAGTAAAGCCATTGTGCCCAGTGTAGCCATGAACTGCTGGACACTTAAGGCACATTTCAAAGAGTTGTGTTTGATGAAGTCAGCTCTTGCATGCGCCATGCACACTATGGACATTTTTAGTTTTTAAGGTACCACAGGAATCTGGGTTCAGCCAGAGAACTACATGGCTGTGTTTTGGGAAATTGCAATTTTAAGGATTTTTTCTTCCTAAGGGAAAAGCAGAAGCAGATATGGGAACGAAAAGCATATTTTATTGACACTGCCTTCATCCTTGCAAACTGGTGCTGTCTTGTGCATTAAACATTACTTTCAGCTCATTTCACCTTATGGCACAGTTTACAAATCATAGCTCAATCCTCTGTGTGTTTACTCCAAAGGAAATCCTATATTGTCCAGTGGCTAAACTGGAACAGGATTTTGGCTTCAGAATTCCCGATTTACTTTCTCCTATTGTAATCCACTCAGTTTTGAAGACTAACGTTTGATAATATTGATTGAACTAGTAATCACCCTGCTTTTAATATGGCACCTTTGTAGAAGTTCAAAAACACAAATGCATTTTTTAAAATAAGGAATGTAAAATTCAAATACTGAATATGAAATGGAGAGAAGAGATGATGCCTTCTATCCCCTAGCAATTGCAGGGTTGTTGTTGAGTTGCTTTCTTATTTGTCTTTTTACCATAGCTGCCAAGTTTTCCCTTTTCTCGCGAGGAAGCCTATTCAGCATAAGGGAAAATCCCTTTAAAAAAGGGATAACTTGGCAGCTATGCTTTTTACATTTCTTCCTGCCCAAAGGTCCTGTTTCTTTGATATTGCCAAGGGACGGCGTTTTAAGTGTCTTTCATTTCCTATTGCAATAGAGCTATCTGCCCACTAGGTGGAGCTGTAACAATAGGTTTCTTCAATTTATGATAATAAGGAAAGTCATGAACCAATTTGAAAGGCAATGTTCATTTTAACAATTCAGATACACTCCTGTTAATTTGTATTTTATAAAGGTTCAGCAGGCTTCACTGAATGTCTTGTTAACCAGAGTTTTAAATTTGCTTCCAAATCTGCCATTTGATTGTGCATTTTAGAGTGATTTCCCCCCCTTTATGGGTGATTGTATGGCATATTTGTATGAAGTGTATGCATTTGTGTATGTGCATTGATATATAAAAATATTCCCTTCACATAGACGAAATATGATTTTTAATGCAATTCTTCTGCATGGATCAGGACGTGATCAAAATGCAGTGCTAGCACAGGACACAGACGCAATGCCACCACGCATTGTTTAGAAATACGCCCAAATGGAGAGGGTGATTGCCTTCCCTTGTAAAACCCAGCAGGTACGCTATTCAAAATCCAAGAGAGAGACAGAGAAAGAGAGAGACATAGCAGACATGGCTTTCTTTGAGGAAACACTCTTGTTCTTTCAGGATATTTATAATATCTTAAAGGGCCAGTGTGTTGACAATGATCAAGCCACAAACCTGTGATCAGCGATGAAAGGGGTGGGATTTGAAGGATCTCGGAGAATCCCGATCCCAAGGCCACGTTTCTCAAATCAATTCGTTGTCAGGACCGGGTTAACTTCATGCAAACACAAGCGGCGATGCCGAGTTGCAAAACTGGGAAGATCCACCGCGGTTTAACGCAATTTGCCTCCAAGCTACGTTGCTGCTTGGATGCAAGCTCCATTGAACCTAGTGAAACGTTCTTCTGAGTAAACATGCATGGGCGGCTTACCCTGTGTGCACCGCATGCGCAAGGTTGGGTTTGGACTCCCTGTTCGCTTGAGGCAGCTGCTGTTTTGCTTTCTTTAGGGTCCCCTCCAGTTCTTAAAGCAACAGCCCCCATAACTTGGAGTTTCTCCAGGCTTGGGAATATCCCCTTTCTAAATTTACGATGCTTGCTGAGGCTGCCCTGCTCAGCGCCAACTCTCCTGCAGTGTGGAAAGATTCTTGCACGTAGTTGTGCGTTCGTACAGTCTGCTGTTGCTGCATGCTCGGATTGGCGGGGTGAAACAGGGGGTCCCTCACTGGAAGTCTAGCGAAGCAGCCCTATATCTACTACTCGGAAGTAAGTCCTATTGAATTCAATGGTGCTTATCTCAGATAAGCAGCATATAGCCCCCTCAAACCAGGCAGGAGGAACACAGAAGTATCAAAGGAGAACGTCTTTCTACACCTGGCGCTTCTCAACTCACATTGGGATGAAGAAACAGTAAAGAGAGTCCATTCCTGGGGGGCGTTCAGTCTAACCAGATTTTTTTTGGGGGGGGGGTGAGACAACTTTTATGAGGAGTTTGTCTGATTCTGGGGCTTTCTGCCCCCTGGAGTGGCTCCCACATTCTATGAAGCCATAAGTCAAGAAATACGTTGATAAGAGGGGAAAGCACTCTGCACATGCTCAACAGCACTTTGTTTCCCCTTTGTAACAGAAATCCTAGAATCATCTCATTATTATCTACTGTAAAATAATATGCTTGCCCACCCCTAGTGACCCATTTTTGGTCAGCCATGTCATGTTTATGATTTATGAGGGCACAATTTTGTAAACAGAGGACTCTCTCCCTATGAGTGTCCAAGAGCAGAGCTGTTATGTTGACTGCTGTCAAAACACATGTGTGTGCACCCCATCCATAACTGCAGCAGAAAGGGGGAATAAAAAGCATAATAGGGTGGGGGGAATCTAGAAAAGTGGGGGGGGGATGCTTTGCCTATCTGATGAAAGGCAATACTGCAGGATTATAAACAGGGCTCCACCTAGAAACAGAGTGTATGTGGCAGTGTCCCCCAAATAAAGAGGCTTCCTTTGCTTTTGTGTCTAACGCCTACATCGGGGGGATGTTATCCTTTGATTTCTAAAGGGAAAGAGCCCCCCCCCGAACTTAGCAGGACTTACTGTCAAGTAGACACACACAGACGGAGGCTGCAATCCCAAACCTGCTCACTTGTAAGTAAACCCCATCAATTCAGTCTCAATCAACATGCCTAGGATTGTGGTCTGGATGGGGCAACTTTAGGGAGCTTTTTTGGGAGGGGGTGTCTGACCCAGTAGCAGCTGCAACATGTTTCTTTCCAAGGGAGCACTGAGTGCGGAAATGGTGGCTGCAACCACAAAACAACCTTTCGAAAGAAAATAAGTGGGGAGTAAAGCCACAACCCCCCAACTAACAAATAAAGGCATGGGGGGCGGTTCAGTCCCTCTTTGCTCTCCATTCCACTCTAACATTTGAATTGATCAGTCTTAACAGACATTCAGTACAGCTCCACATATGACCCCCCCCCCTTTAACCTTATGGTAACATTTGTTAAGGTGCTTTAACATATATACAGTGCTTTTTTTCTTTTTAAAAAAATGTTTAGGGGTACTCTCATTTTGACTCAAGAAAACCACCATTTTATAGTTCAGATTGGGGAAAATAAATACAGTAAATGGACAAAAGTACAAAGATTCACAAAAATTTTAGGGGCATGATTACCCCTGCGTCCCCCCAGGAAAAAAAGCACTGAATAGATATATTTATTTACAACACTTGGGGAAGGAGAAATACACAAAGCCATAGAAGAGGTCACTTTGTCTGGGCTCTGCAAAGCTGAACATGAGTTGGGTCTTTTGGGCCACCACAAAGACCTCTTTCTTCCCTTCCCTAAACAGCTCTTTCTAGCTAATTTGCTAAAGTATAATATGATGGTATCCTTGTACATGCAACACCCACTGGCTTTTTCTTCACTGAAACCAGCAAGCTTGCCTATGAAAGGGAGGGGAGCCTAGGCTGCTCCATGTTAACATGGAAGAGCTGTGGCTTTCTGCACTGCAAAGAAGGGTTGCACTGTAAAGATGTGGCCAGATCGCCACCAACTTAGATGACTTTTAAAAAGGGATTAGAAGCATTCCTCGAGGAATAGCTGATAGTCATGATAGATGGAGGCTACCTGCAGCATCGCAGGTGACATGACTCTGAATATCAGATGCTGGGGGAGAAGACTGGGAGAATCTATAGTGTGCTCTTGTCCTGCTTGCAGGCTACCCAGAGACACCTGGCTGAGCGTTATCAGAGCAGAAAGCTGAACTAGTTTGGGCTTTTATTTTATTTATATAAACATTTATATCCTACACTGCTAGTACCCATGCACCACTCAGGGTGGTGTAGAACAATTTCAAAGTTACACACACACCACCACCTACAATTAAAATATACAACATTAAAAATCCACTAAAAGCAACAATGATCACAGGTAAAAGTGACCTTAGCAGGCAAAAGCCTCTTGAAATACAGTCAGTGAAAGATATCTAGAGAGAAGGTCGTTCAGACTTCATGGGGCAAAGTATTCTCCAGTATTGGTGAAGCCACCAAAAAGGTCCTGTCTCTTGTTGCCCTTACCTGTGCCTCCGTCTGAGATGGGTCTCAGAGAAAGACCTGTCCTTTTGATCTTAGGAAAAGGGCAGACACTGGGCCAAGGCATTTAGGGTGCTTATGTTCCTGACAAACTCTAAGTTATAAACGATAACTCCTGCACTACTGTGAAAAATGTCACTTCAGCTGGTGGCGGTGTGTGTGTGTGTTCCAATAGATGTGTTTCCCCTCAAAATTGTAGAATGTCAATCCACACCAGATTACTTTCATTCGACAAACTGATGGAAAAGCAGCTATTTTGTGATGATGTTAATCAACAAGAATCTGGCTATGAGCATGCCTCATAATCAGGGCATAATCTTCCAAGGGAGATGGGAAGGGAGCAATGTATTTTTTGAATTTCAAAGGGACTCTTTATTTCTTTTGTCACACACCTTCACAGGAGGAAGACATTGCTGGGGAAAGCGAAGAACAAGACTGCACAGAAATCATACAGTAAATCTAAAGGGACTTCGTAGGATTTTCATTACAGCTGGGTTACCTGATTTCACCTGCCCAAATCCAGAACTGTCTAGCACTAGACAATGATAGAGTAATTTGCTTCTGATGATTATGTTTCCTTAATTAAAATATTTTTTTAAGATATGAAATTAGGTTTGGGGGATTCACTGCCCTAGTGGCTTCAAAGTGAGGCTTCCAGACTGCTCTGCAAATATGGTTTCTTCTTTCATATACATGGTAAGTCTGGAGAATGCCTGCTGGAAACAAGATGCACTCTAAGCCCTTTGAAATGTGGCAAATCACTGTGTACTGTAACCTCTTTGAAGTTCGTTTGTTTTTAGACAAGCAGCTCATCGTATAGTAAAGCTGTTCCTAGAAACTGTTCAGTTTTTCGATTGCACAATTGCACCACTGAATGGTTGTGTTTTGGTGTGCCTGGGCACACAAATCACACACTTACATCCATAGAAACATCCACAAATAGAAAAGCGTGGATGATATTCAATTAAGTTCAGATGCCCCCCCCAAAGTACCCCTATTTTCCAGAACCAGTCCTGGATTTACAGAAGCCATCTCTGTTTCTGATTTGATCCCAAAATGTCCTGGTTTTCCTTAGGATGTCCCTATTTTCATCTGAGAAATGTTGGGGTGTATGGAGTTATGCAACACCTGAGCCATCTGAAGGTGGCCCTGTACAGTGGTACCTTGGGTTAAGAACTTAATTCGTTCTGGAGGTCCGTTCTTAACCTGGAACTGTTCTTAACCTGAGGTACCACTTTAGCTAATGGGGCCTCCCGCTGCCACCGTGCGATTTCTGTTCTCATCCTGAAGCAAAGTTCTTAACCCGAGGTACTATTTCTGGGTTAGCGGAGTCTGTAACCTGAAGCATCTGTAACCAGAGGTACCACTGTATAGGGAAGTTTTCTTTATGTTCAATGTTTTATTATGTTCTTATATATATTGGAAGCTGTCCAGAGTAGCTGGGGCAACTCAATCAGATGGGTGGGATATATTTTATTATTATTATTAGGAACAGGATGACCCTATTTTCATCGGACAACTGTTGGGGTGTCTGTGTTACTCAGACTAGACATATTAAAGTTACTGGACCTATGTAGTGACATTTGTTCATTTCAATGGGCCTACTCTGAGTAAAAATTAGTTGCGTATCACCCTAGATGCTGGGGAACAGACGGGCTAGTTATGCACAAGGAAAGCACCACAGCTCTGAGCACGTGGTTTGCATGCCAAAAGTCCTGACTTCCCTGGTATCTTCAGGGGAAAAGGACTAGAACTAGGTAATGGGCCTGAAGCCCTGGGAAGCTGCTGCCAGTCAGAGCAGACAACCATGGGCTTGATAGACTAACTGACATTTGACAGACCTGGTTTAAGGCATCTTCCGATCTGCAGAATTTTTATGGGGGAGTAACATTAAAACAAATGACATCTGAAGTGGTATTTGCAAATGAGTTGTATGTCCAAAGAACCTGCAAGACCTGGTACTTGCTTTGTTTCAAAGCCACTGTAGCAGTGATCTTTCATTTGTTTCAGCCTTGATGTGGACAGAGTACGGCCCCTCTCTATGCCACCATCGACCACTGGGAAATTGGTTTGATGCTGGGAGAAGCCTCAGAGTGGCTTCCTACTCCATTGAGTCTGTCCTTCTCACATTACCTGGCAGCAACAGAAATAATGCTCTTGTAGCATCAACCGTCCTACTGCAGTAAGAACTCAGCCTGAATAGTAGTGCAACATGCAACACATTCTCAGTATTGTAAAGGTTAGTTGTTGCAGTTGCTGTGAATCTCAGGTTGTTAGGAAGGAATTAACACCACTGCTAGTCGAAGAGCACAGGCTCTGTCTAAGGGTGCACTCAGATGTGGGGAATATTGCCTAAGTTTTCCTGATGATAAAGCTTGCGTTTCTATTCTGTTTTCTAACATTTCTCTCACACTGCGGCACCTTTTGCATTACAGAACAGTGCAATGTTTAGTTTTTGAGGTCACCTGCGCACCAAGGGATATGTTTAGCACACATTTGAGCTAAACTTTTTTTTGGACTGAAAAATTGATTATTCTTTCTCCCTACAGAAGGCTATGGAAAAGCCATAGTAGTGTGTTTCTGTTAAATTCAAACTGCATGCAGAGTGGCTGGGGAAACCCAGCCAGATGGGAAGGGTATAAATAATAAAAATATTATTTAAAAATATTATTATTATTTTGCTTCTTGTACAGCCAGCCAGAAGTGACTTGGACATTTTTGAATTTCTGGAGTGTTCTTCCTCTCTCCCTCAGAGGCGTAAGGCTACAGTTATACATTTCTCTACATGCATGGTATTTACCATTCCAGATGCAAATAGTTATATTCCCTGGAAGACCTACTCCTTGCTTTGCTGGCCTTTTTTCCCACCTGGTCTGGGTGGGTGGGGCCCAGACTGACTCCAGCTACAAAAGCCGAGCCTGCTGAACAGACTCTTGAGTTGGGGGTATGGTTTAGGGTGGATTGCTGCTGCTATTTATATTAATTTTTTGTATCTGTATTTTTACATATTATGGATGTATGTCGAAATTGTTCAGGTTGGTTGTGTGCTTTTTGATATGTTTTACTCATTTGTTTATGATTACTTTTGTTCTGTTTGTAATTATGTAAACCTTTTCATGTTGTAAGCCGCCTTGAGCATGGCTTTAACCATGGAAAGGTGAAACACAAATAAAATGATGATGATGATGATGATAATTTATTATTTATACCCCGCCCATCTGGCTGGGTTCCCCCAGCCACTCTGGGTGGCTTCCAACAAAATATTAAAATACAGAAATCCATCAAACATTAACAGCTTCCCTAAACAGGGCTGCCTTGAGATGCCTTCTAAAGGCCTGGTAATTGTTGTTCTCTTTGACCTCTGGTGGGAGGGCGTTCCACAGGGTGGGTGCCACTACCAAGCAGGCCCTCTGCCTGGTTCCATGTAACTTGGCTTCTTGTAGCGAGGGAACCTCCAGAAGGCCCTCGGCACTGGACCTCAGTGTCCTTGCAGAGCGATGGGGGTGGAGACGCTCCTTCAGGTATACTGGACTGAGGCCGTTTAGGGCTTTAAAGGTCAGCACCAACACATTGAATTGTGCTCGAAAACTTACTGGGAGCCAATGTAGGTCTTTCAGGACCGGTGTTATGTGGTCTTGGCGGCCGCTCCCAGTCACCAGTCTAGCTACTGCATTCTGGATTAGTTGTAGTTTTCGGGTCACCTTAAAAGGTAGCCCCACATAGAGTGCATTGCAGTAGTCTAAGAGAGGTAACTAGAGCATGCACCACTCTGGCAAGACAGTCCACGGGCAGGTAGGGTCTCAGCCTGCGTACCAGATGGAGCTGATAAACAGCTGCCCTGGACACAGAATTGACCTGCCCCTCCATGGACAACTGTTAGTCCAAAATGACTCCCAGGCTGCGTACTTGGTCCTTCAGGGGCAAAGTTACCCCATTCAGGACCAGGGAGTCCTCCACACCTGCCCACCTCCTGTCCCCCACAAACAGTATTTCTGTCTTGTCAGGATTCAATCTCAATCTCTTAGCCGCCAATATTATGACAATATTCTAAAGGGAGGGATCATATCTCAGTGGCGCAGCACATGCAGGTTATGCAGAACATGCCAGGTTCAATTATGGGCATCTCAGATGGTAAGAAAGACCTCTGCTTAATAAGGCTGCTGACCAGACTCCCTGGGTTAAACTACAGGCCCCATCATTCCTATCCACTGTCCATGTTGGCTGAGGCTGATGGGAGTTGGGAGTCCACATCATCTGCAGACAGCAAGTTGGAGGACCAGGCAATACTGTGCCCTAAGGACAATTAACCCAAGCAGCTTCCTATGTACCTATATTTGCCTTCTTTGAATGAATTGATCAATATGTGACTCTTGGATAGCTACTCATTACTCTGCTTGAACTCCATGGGGTTGCTGTTCAAGTTTGCGTATTGGCAAAAGACCTTGCTTTGAAATAACATTTGCTTCCCATTTGTTTCCAGGTTCAAATGAAGACTTTCGATTTCATTTATAAATCTTTCTAACAGCTTAGATCCTTTGACTATGAGATTTCTCTCTCAATGAAAAGCCCTTTGTCTTTCTGTCTGAAATGTGACAGCAATCTAAGGGATATAGATATGTGCCTGGAAGCTTCATGATCAAATCCCCTATATAACTATGCCAAAACAGAACATACATTTATACATCTGGCCAGGGGCTCTACTTGTCATCAGCACTGCACATCCCTCAGCAGAACAGAGCCCCATCTTCCTTGTGTGGATATTTATTTAATGACAATTGAGGGGCTGGAGATAAAAATGAGCCATGCATTGACTAGCTGCTAACATGGACGTATTGGGGCTTGGAGCATGCAGCTCAGATTATGCAAAAGAACTGTACAAGCAAAAGAAAGGGGCCCTGTGAAATGACTCCCTCAAAAGGCCTTAAAAGAAAAGAACAAGTTCTCATACATGTAGAAACATTGGAAGCTGCTTTATAATGAAGCAGTCCATTGGTCCATCCAGCTCTGGATCTAACACTGGCTCTCCAGGGTTTAGACAGCGGCTTTCCCCAGTCTTACCTGGAAATGCCTGGGATTAAACCTGGGACCTTACAAAGCAGACGTATTTTCCCCGCCCCACCCAGTTTCTCATCTTTGGATGCAAATTTGCCTAATATACACATTTTTGCATTGCTATTTCCCCTAACGCAATGCTTTTTTTCTATGTTATTTTCACCAACACATTCATTTTAACACACACTTTACCCCAGTGTATGCATTGCTTGCATACATTATTTGGAGAACTGCATTTCAAAATTCAGTGAAGTGCAACATCCGAAGGATGGCTTTGTTTCAGTAGTTTCAGAAAGTGTGAATTAGTTAGGTTCACGTTTAAATTTGAACTGAGTCAACTTTCTCCCTCATCCGTTTGTTCTACTCACACGAGCAATGGCACACATGAGCTTCCTGACCCTTTGACTGACAAACATTAATTGCGAGCCTCTAGTACATCGATAACTTCTAGTCACTATTTTTACAATCATGGTTGCATTTGTCCTCAACATCAGAATCAGAAATGGCTGCTGACTGAATCTGTGCATTGCTGGTTCACACATTATTTCTCCTAGACATGCGCATCCAAAAAACATGCAGGAGTGTTGTTTTGAAGGAGACAAGCCATGCCGTACATTAGCGGCAATAGTGATTTCAATTTTTCAGTGAGAACAGGCCTCTGTGGAGAGCTGCCAGTCAGCAAGCTACATGCACCAATAGACTGACTCGGTGTAAGGCAATGTCCTATCTTCCTACTGGCAGTCAATTCAGAGCACCTTGTGTTTAGAAACAGCCACAACAACCTTACAAAAGAATGAACTTCAGGGGAATCGAGTAAGTGATGTATTTTTGGAGTATGCAGCAATGATGAGGGTGGGGAAGGGTTGGAGACATAGGAAATGCTGATTGTATGCAAAGCGAAAGGAAGCATGCATAGCAGATAAGAGACTGACAGAGCAGAATTACTAAGCATAACAGAGATGGGGGTGAGACTTGCAAAGGACTGGGTGAAAATATTCAGAACTTCATCAACAGTGAGAATCAGGGATGGTCTTGATTTTGTTCATCAATGTCACCAGTTAAAAGGATGGTATTTTGAAACTGGACAGCCAGTTTCAAAGAAAAGAGAACAAGTAAAATTATTACTCTGAAGTTGGTAATTAAATTCCAGTAAAATAATTCAGCCATCAGTTCACTTCAGGACAAACTTGCACCATTTGTGGCTCACGTCCGCACTCCAGGCTAAAATAGGGCACACCAATGGTACATTGTGGTCTTTCCATCACTGGAAAATTTCTCCCTCCCTCCACTTCCCAAGTGGTCTCAAGGAAGTAGCAAACAGAGAAGGTTGACTGAACCCCAGTGGGTTGGTATACATCATTGCAGGGGGGGGTGAATTGTATTTCACTTGGTAGGTCCTGAGCTGTATATATCTACTTTAGTCCATCAAACTTTGTATGGCAATTGTAATGATGTCTGAAGCAGGTTTTGAATTTGGAACGACTCTCCTCTATTTTAGAACCTGCAGTCTTCAATTTTCTTTCCTTTTGCTTTAAGTTCAGCTTCATTTACACTTAAAGAAAGCAGCGGCAGTTTCCAAGCTGCTGCTGACATACTCAAAGCGGAGAGTGCATTTGAAATAGGTGTAAAATCTCACAAGGCTCACCTAAGTCCCGTACAGAATGACAAGTCAGAAAAACAGCAATCTGTTTGTGAACCCAAGAACTGCACGCTGTAACTAAGTGCCTTACCAATAAGCCTGGTGTAGGCCATACAAGCAGCTTAAAATGTGATTGTCATGGGTACTCTATATATAATATATTCATCCCAAGGTGCACATACATTTTTTACTATTAGCTTTAGAGAGACTCGAGTGCATGTGCATTTGAATGTGAAACATAATAGAAGGGGGAAAGTGAACAATAAGATGCAACAGTGGGTGGCACAACAAGAATGATGAGCTTTGCTCAGGATGAATACCAGAATCCAAACAGATAACTGGACTAAATCAGGTGCCAGGTAACTAATCTAAATCATGGATCACACACCTTAGCATTACAATTCTGAAGTCTCTTTTAGAAGTCTTTGATTTTGCAGAGGCCACCTAGAACAGAGACTGGCGGACCTGTGATCCTCCAGATATTGTTGGACTTTGACTCTCATCGCCCCAATCCAATATGGCCCGGGGTGCTGGTTGTTGCAGCCTCCCTCTCTCATAGCACAAGAACTCATGCAGTTCACACGGATTTGCTCCCACAAGAGGGGATGGGACAAAATGCTGAGGACATGTTACTTCTCCATAGCATCTGACTCAGGAGAGGCTGTGAAAGCTCTGGATCAGTGTCTGAATGCAGTGGTTGACTGGACGGGTAGCCAATGTGTGATTTTGATGAAGACTCTTTGGGTGGGTGGAACCCTTGTGTGGGAGATAGCCAAGTTACCTGTTCTGGATGGACTTAACACCCTCTGAAGGAGCAGGGTGGTGGTGTTCCTGGAAACATCTCTGTCACTAGAGGCCAAAGTGTCCTCCATGGCTAGGAGTGCCTTTCACCAGCTATGGCCATTCCTGGGCAGAGATAGCCTGATCACTGCAGTCCATGCATTGGTAACCTCAGTGTTGGATAACAGCAACACACTGTATGTGGGCCTGGTTTGGAAGCTCCAACAGGTGCAGAATGTGGCAATCAGACTGCTGTGGAGCGCATGGTCAACAACATGTGGCACCATTATGCAAAGATCTGCACTGGCTGCCCGTCTACTACAGTATGAGGCCAAATCCTTGTACTGATTTGCAGAGCCTTGAACAACTTGGGTCCAGATTGCTTTAGGGACTCCCCTGAACCCTGATATCCCAGCTCAACCACTGACGTCATCTGCCAGAGCACGATTTGTCATCGTCATCCCAATCCAGCCTCGATGAACCAAAGATCTTACTTAGCATGAGGCAACTCCCTATGTCGCTCCAAACCCTTAATCATCTTGGGTGCTCTTTTCTGAACATTTCACACAGTTCTGCAATGTCCTTTTGGAGGTGCGTTTACCAGAACTGTACAAAGTATTCCAAGTGTAGTTGCTCCATATATAGCTATAATGGCAATGTGATCTTGGCAGTTTCAAGAGGATAATCAGCAATGCACTTTGTACATGAAAAAAGGCTCCAGAAACTACAAATAGCAAGTGCATCACTGCTCAACATATGCAAATGACATGGATAATCCCTGTAGCTTTTCCGTGTAATATAACTAAGACTTTGGAGAAAGTTGTCTTAGCAGTGGAATCGCATACATGAGTACTCATAAGGAAGTTCCATTGAGTTCAATTTGGCTTACTCCTGGGTAAGTGAATTGCTACCTTTGCAACTTTTTAATTGTGACTTGCAAAAATTAGTGATTTTGATTACATGAACCATTTTGTATATTATTATTATTATTATTGCCATCATCATCATCATCATCATCATCTATTATATAAGATTCAGCATCTCATTATTTTAAAAAATACAATTATTTCAGAAGATACCTTTTAATGCATTGTGTCCTTAGTACTATCACTGCCACAACACACTCTGCTTGGGCTTCTTCATGAACAGTAAAATAAATGATTTCCATCAGAACTGGGCTGGTTTTAAGAATCTCCTTCCTGTGATTAAAGCCCCAAACTGCCCCTTCTCATTTTTCACCCTTGTGTTCCCTCACACTTCCAGGCTTGTCTTGGCTAGATCAGCTAAATTTCCTCTGAAAGATTGAGAACCTATCCGGCCCCACTCAGTCACAGTCTAAGGGAGGAATTCAGTCATTTCAAAAAGTCTCATTACATAAGATCCTTTTATTGCCTCTTGTTATTTATCTTTTTGTGCTATCACCTTTCTCCCCCCCCTCCTCCTCCTTAATTCAAATTAATAAAGTCCTGCAGTGAATGGTCCTTCTCTTCCATAGAAAATTCTTTTTTTGAAAAGGCTGAAAAGTCCTCAAAAATCACAATGCTCATAAAATGGGGGAAAGGGGAGGCGGAGAGGACACCTTTTATTCTTTCCCTTAGACTTCAGTGACACTATGAAGTTTCACATAATTTGCAGACTGCATCTCATAAAATACTGGCAAAATTTATTCATTTCAAATTAAATAGATGTAGCACAGAGTAATCTTTCTCTATTAAATATGTCACTTTTTGCAATTGTTTCTTAATATCCCTCACAGCTTCCATCTAAGATTAGCACTTTCTTTGCTGCCACAGTTTCACTAACCCTACTGAATTATTCACTGAAGCAGAACCTTCAGATATCAGGTTAGAAAGGCCTTGATTATGGCAGGAAGTGAACTGTATAAACCATTTTTCTCTAAAGGAAAAATGCTCCGTATAGAAAAAGTCAGAAATCTGTATTAAATGTGCATTTTTTTTCCAAGTTTATAATTGATAGGAATTTAGTCGGCTGTGACCTTCTTGTATTTTGTTTATAATAATGTACAATAACATTCGGACAATGCTAGAGAACGGTTTTAAAAACACGCACGTCTTCATGGTACTATTTAAAGTGAAGTTGGATGTCAATGGATATTTTTCCTGTTTCGTTTAAAGTGGGAGGACACTGTGAGCAGGTTAGTCCTACAATGCTTCATTTTACATGGCTGATTATTTACGTTTCTCTCTTCTGGTTTTGCTCCATTGTTGCGTGGGCTTCATAATATTGGAATCCAGGGTGACAGTGCAGTAACGCTCCTTTTTTATGGCGTACTGCCAATGCGGGGCCATTAGTTTGTGCCAGCCAAGTGCTGAAAAGTCGTTTGAACCTACCGAGGAGACAGCAGCTCTCTTTGCTGGTGCTGAAATCCAAAAACTCACCACTCACAAGTCTGCTACTTGATGATGTGTCCAGAGGCACCCAGGAGTTTGAAATATAGCCCTGACACAGAACAGGCTAAAGGCACTAACTTGAAGGCTTGAAGGTGAGAGGAAGAAAACGTGTTTCACTCATGTCCATTAGTCAGAAAATGAAACTTCCAGGAAGCAATTCACCTTAACAAAGACATGAAACATCCTCATCGGCATCCTCAAAGGTTTGCTGAGTTATGGGATGTTTGGACATAGATGGGCAGCATTCACCCTCAGAAATGACTAATTTGGATTCATAAGCAGAGATGGAATCAGGGCAATTAAGTGACTGGGCCCAGTGGTGGAGGAAGCTGCTTGGGCACAGGGCAGTCTTGAGCAGGTTGGCCGCCCTGGCGCTGAGGGGCGGAGATCGCTCCGGCGCCCCTGCCCTCGCAGGGCGCAGCGTGGTTTCTCTGCCTACCGGCCCGTCGCCCTGGCACACCACGCCACCGGGGGTCTACCTAGAGCCGACCCTGCTTGAGCGCCTGGGGTGGCCCAGCCAGGGGCAGTGGTGGGCCGCCCATAGGGATGGGGCGAGGGTGGGGTGCACCACGGGGGCTCAGGACTCTGTCTGCCTCCTCCCACTCAGCTGCCCTACAGCTAGGGGAGAGGCAGCGGGCAGACTGTTTGGGCAGCACAGAGCCTGCACGCACCCAAGCCACCGTGTCTCTCCCAGGAGAGACGTGTGGCTCAGGCGCACTGCAGGCCCCGTGGTGAGTGCCGCCCAGCATTTTGTCACCCCCCCCCTTCACTGGTGATGCTTGGGCCAGATCACACCCTTCTTCTGCCCCTGACTGGGCCATTCCCAGTATCCAACTTGTGGTTTGCCCCAAAATGGTTGTGTTCTGGAAAGCATTTTTTTTTCCTTCCCAGAAAAGGGGAAAGACTATACTTCAGTGGTAGATTACATACTTTGCTGTGATGGCGGGTGATACCCAGTGCTGTTTTTCTAGAAAAAGTGCTGGAACTCAACATGAATGCCACCCTTGTGCTCGTATAATGGCAGTGGTGCACACCTGAGAGGTTCTGGCAAGCTCCAGCTGAAAAAAGCCCTGATGGTGCCATTCGGATTGGTAGGGTAGAAGGCAGAGAGACTAATGGGATGTGAAGCCAGAGCCAATGGCAGACAGAGCCAACTAATTCTACAGGTGAAATTAGAATATTGTTGAAAAGTGCGTTTGTTTCAGTAATGCAACTTATTATTTTTTTATTTTCCTTTTAATTTTGACAAATGCTTTCTTTTGGAAATTCCACAGGAATAAAACAATTAGTTACAATAATACAAAAATAAACATCACTATTACATTTCATTAATTACATTCCATTTATAATTGACCCGCCTAACAACAAATAATTACAATTACAACAAATAAAGGCTTGACATATCTTGCTATGCATGTCATGCATCTATCTCATATATTGGTTTCACCTTTTAAGTTGCATTACTGAAATAAATGCATTTTTCGACGATATTCTAATTTTCCGAGTTTCACCTGTATTTTCTTCCCTCATTCCCTAATGAACCAGCCTATATTGATGCTTCACATGCAGAAGGTTGAATCCCTTGAACCTGTAGGTGTGACCAAGGCTCTCATCTGAAATCTTGGACAGCTCCTGCTGGTTGGTGAGGATATGAAATAGACCACTGATCTGACTTGGCATAAGGTGGCTTCCTAGGTTTCACTTTTCAGTAAATGGCCTTGCAGCATTGCCAGTAATTATTTTACAGTATGTTCCCATTTGCCAAAAATAGGAAAATGGTGGAAACTGAGCACTATTAACCGTAAGGTAATAGCCAATTAAAAGTAGTATCGATTTTCTGCATTACATCATGGATCCTTGCTGGGCTACAGCAAACCTTTCGAGAAAGAATTTCAGCTAGAAACAAGTGCATATTGTACTCATCACCCATGCAAACAAACAGGCTCTTAGAAACACCAGTCACAAATGGAAATCTCTGGATAGACTTGCTGGGATGATACCCTGGGAAACCTACAAGCAAATAAAAAAGCTATCTTCATCAATAGGACACATTTATCCTGAAGCTGAGGCTCCAATACTTTGGCCATCTCATGAGAAGAGAAGCCTCCCTGGAAAAGACCCTGATGTTGGGAAAGAATGAAGGCACAGGGAGAAGGGGACGGCAGAGGACGAGATGGTTGGACAGTGTTCTCAAAGCTACCAACATGAGTTTGACCAAGCTGCGGGAGGCAGGGGAAGACAGGAGGGCCTGGCGTGCTCTGGTCCATGGGGTCATGAGTCGGACACGACTAGATGACTAAACAACAACAAAAACCTACTGCACTCCAACTCTGTGTTAAAAATGAAAATAAGAAAAATATGAAAATAAGAAAAATCCGCTTTTTTTTAAAAAAAGAAGAGTATGTGTTGCCTTTTCTAATTATCTGCTATTTCATATGTCAAGAATGCTTTGATGGTGTTTCCTGCTTGGCAGGGGGTTGGACTGGATGGCCCTTGTGGTCTCTTCCAACTCTATGATTCTATGATTCTCCAAAGAAGGAGACTCCACCACACTCCTTGGTAGCAAATTCCACTGCCGAACAGCTCTGATTGTCAGGAAGTTCTTCCTAATGTTTAGGTGGAATCTTCTTTCTTGTAGCTTTGATGCAGCCCAGAATTGCATTTGTTGACTCATGTCAAGTTTGTGGTTCACCAAGACTCCTAGATCCTTTTCACATGTACTGCTCTCAAGCCAGGTGTCTCCCATCCTGTATTTGTGCCTTTCATTTTTTTTGCCCAAGTGTAGTACTTTACATTTCTCCTTGTTAAAATTCATCTTGTTTGCTTTGGCCCAGTTGTCTAATCTGTTAAGGTCATTTTGAAGTGTGATCCTGTCCTCTGGGGTATTTATTTGTAATTACTGATTTAAGACACTTCTGTCTTGCCCTCCATCATGACTGAGCCTAGCTTTATTTCTCTTTTGTTCCTGATATACATCTTCATTCACCATCTGGAACGGATTAATTCACTTTCCATTACTTTAAATGGGAAAGTTCACTTCAGTTTATGAACGCTTCAGTTTATGAACAGACTTCCGGAACCAATTACACCCATGCTTCGGGTTAAGTACGCTTCAGGTTGAGTACTCTGCGGACCCGTCTGGAACGGATTAATCCACTTTCCTTTACTTTCAATGGGAAAGTTTGCTTCAGTTTATGAACGCTTCAGTTTATGAACAGACTTCCGGAACCAATTGTGTTCATAAACCAAGGTACCACTGTACTAATAATAATTTATACCCCGCCCATCTGGCTGGGTTTCCCCAGCCACTCTGGGAAGCTCCCAATAGAATATTAAAAACATGATAAATACATCAAACATAAAAAACTTCCCTAAACAGGGCTGCCTTCAGATGTCTTCTAAAAGTCAGGTAGTTGTTTATTTCCTTGACATCTGATGGGAGGGCGTTCCACAGGGTGGGTGCCACTACTGAGAAGGCCCTCTGCCTGGTTCCCTGTAACCTCACTTCTCACAATGAGGGAACCGCCAGAAGGCCCTCGGCGCTGGATCTCAGTGTGAGACATACAATATTCTTTCCCATATTTTACTTTTCCTTCTACACTGTTCTTAAAAAGAAAGAAAGAAATGATATAATTGGATCATGTGCAATGTTGCATTTTAAGATCACTTGAATTATAGAGCTATCGTGACAAAAGGGATTAAATGGGGTTTGCTGCTGCCGTCCTTATGGTAAACACATTTGCTTAGGAATAAGGACTATTTTATTGTAGAAAAGGATAATAAACATGTTTTATTTGGCTAGGCATTTCTGTTTTCCTGATTTGCTACTCTATTGTTTGCTCTGCAGTGCGAGGAATTTTATTGGTGATATTATAGTGGCTTGATTTGTCTTTCCCTTCTTGTGTGTTTTTTTTCCCTTCTAAATTGCTTTGGACTCCATCTTGGTGCCTTAGAGGAAAGGCCCACCCTAAGTCTGATATTTATTTATTTGAGGTGATTTATGAGTCAATGGCTACAATACGTCTTTAAGCAACTTCCAAAACATCTAAGAGCCAAAAAGGCATAACATAAAGCAAAACAATACATTTTGATAATCCACAAATGGCCCCAGCAGAAAGAAGAAAAAAAGAAAAAGTCAGCCACAACAATATTTCAACAAATGGGCCCTCAGCCAACTAGGCAGAATCCATCAAACGCCTGGGAGAAGTTAATGACGGTGCCAAGTAGACCTCATCTCAATACATTCTTTTCTTTAATACATGGATGGGAAACCTGCGTTGATAAACCACAACTCCCATCATCCCTAACCATTGGTCTGACTAGGCTGATGGGAGCCAGAGTCCATCAGAATCTGGATTGTCAAAGTTTCCCTATCCCTAATGAAAAGCAGTCTTGGAAGTCAATAATAATAATAATAATAATAATAATAATAATAATAATAATAATTTATTATTTATACCCCGCCCATCTGGCTGGGTTTCCCCAGCCACTCTGGGCGGCTTCCAACGGAAATATTAAAATACGCTAATTTCTTCAAGATTAAAAGCTTCCCTAAACAGGGCTGCCTTCAGGTGTCCTCTAAAAGTCTGGTAGTTATTTTTCTTTTTGACATCTGGTGGGAGGGCGTTCCACAGGGCGGGTGCCACTACCGAGAAGGCCCTCTGCCTGGTTCCCTGCAACTTGGCTTCTCGCAGCGAGGGAACCGCCAGAAGACCCTCGGCACTGGACCTCAGTATCCGGGCAGAGCGATGGAGGTGGAGACGCTCCTTCAGGTATACTGGACTGAGGCCGTTTAGGGCTTTAAAGGTCAACACCAACACTTTAGTGGAGGACTGAACGAGAGGTTGCCTTCCCTTTCTTCTGTTTCCCTTCTCAAAATATATTCTCAGCTAACCAATGCAAGAAATAGCATAGGTACCTTTCCCCCCTGGGGTGGAAAAGCCTTGGGAATATGGCCAGGAAAACAAACACACCCCATTCACCAATCGAGATATTACAGCGACGCCTTTAAAAATAAACATATGTGGTGTCTGTTGCATTTAAGTTCCAGCCACTAACAAGGCGATAGCACTAAACATGCAGCTCCCATCACTTAACACAGGACAACAGTAGTGGCCGGCACCCATTGGGGTGGAAAGCGGGGAGCCATAGCCATTGACAAGCAAATTATAATTTTCTCCCCAAGACAACAGTTGGACTAAGGAGAAGGCAGCTGGCTGGCAGTGCCAATCTCTGGACTGGTTGCATGTATGAAAGCAGGCAGGTGGAGCCTGGCTGAGGACAGCAGCCTATGGTTGGTGGGGCACTGCCCCATTGGTCCTAAAGGACCAGCCTCCACTGCACTGCAACACTATGGAGGCTGTAGTCACAAGCCCATAATGGTAGGCAGAGGCTGTGTAGCTGGTGCTCTTTTGTTATTGTGGCAAAGGGTTCTGTGCACACCCAGCACAGAAGAGCACTAAGAACACAAGAACATAAGAAGAGCCTTCTGGATCAGGCCAATGACCCATCCAGTCCAGCATCCTGTTCTCACAGTGGCCTGTAAGAAACCTGCAAGCAAGACCTGAGCGCAAGAAAACTTCATAGGATCACAGAGTTGGAAGAGACCACAGAAAGAACTTCCAGACAGTAAGAGCTGTTTGACAGTGGAATTTGCTGCTAAGGAGTGTGGTGGCGTCTCCTTCTTTGGAGGTCTTTAAGTGGAGGTTTGACAGCCATCTGTCAGGAATGAATTGATGGTGTTTCCTGCTTGGCAGGGGGTTGGACTGGATGGCCCTTGTGGTCTCTTCCAACTCTATGATTCTATGCACTTGGGGATCATCTGATGAATGGCAAAGGAGGAATAAAATGTTGCATCCAGTGTTGACTTCCACTTGGATAACAAGTGGCTCCCTGTACATTTCCAAGCACAATTCAAAGTGTTGGTGCTGACCTTTAAAGCCCTAAATGGCTTCGGCCCAGTATACCTGAAGGAGCATCTCCACCCTCATTGTTCAGCCTGAGGTCCAGCTCCGAGGGCCTTCTGGCGGTTCCCTCACTTCGAGAAGTAAAGTTACGGGGAACCAGGCAGAGGGCCTTCTTGGTAGTGGCGCCCGCTCTGTGGAACGCCCTCCCATCAGATGTCAAGGAAATAAACAACTATCTGACTTTTAGAAGACATCTGAAGGCAGCCCTGTTTAGGGAAGTTTTTAATGTTTGATGTTTTATTGCATTATTATTATTATTATTATTTATTATTATTCTGTTGGGAGCCGCCCAGAGTAGCTGGGGAAACCCAGTCAGATGAGTGGAGTATGTATGTATGTATGTATGTATGTATGTATAAATAAGGATAACAGGACTTCTCCTTCCTCTCCATTCCCCTACATCCCCTGTGTCCCTCTCCAAATCTGCTCTACAGGGTTTTGGGACCCTCCAAGGCTGATTGGAAGGCCCTCAGGAAGAGGAGAGGAATGGGAAAGTCTATTGCATGAGTGGAATTCTGTGTTGGATGTAATGATGACTAAACAAACAATACCTGGTGCTTTCTCATCTCAATTTACCAGACTACTGTTCTACTATGGTATATATTGTGACATGAGAGGGAAGGAAAATGGAGCATTGGCCACCTTCGCATAGCACTGGAAAGTTGTTGGGGAAGATTCTAACAGGGAATCTTGGTCTCACCTATCAAAGCTCTTCTGATGTCCTTATGCAAGAGTGCATACTCAAGGCTACTTAGTACAGATTTGTTTATGCCTTCACTGCTAAGAGATCCTGCATGTGCTCTGTTTGCTCTGTAAATTAATAGAACATCAACGAGCTATGGGCAGTCCATGCCCATGGACTACATAATATGGTCTACGTAATACATATCCCAGCCCTCCTCTATAATACCAAAATAAAGCCATGTTTATACTTGGAAGGTAAATGGTTTTCAAGCTTCCTGGCTGCAAGGCTAAAAAATATTCTGCTGCAATCATCCCCATATTACAAAATTAATGGATTTTCACACAACCATGGACAGGTGTGCAAAAAGAAAGAAACGTGGGAATTTCACCTGTATAGTTCCAGTGCATTATAATACTTTCTCCTTACACCTGAGATCCATTCAGAATACTTTTTCAATTTTTGTGAATGATTTCTTGATACTTCCCTACCTACTTCATTAGATGTCAGCATTTAATCTTATTGCTTACCTGCTGTATATTCTGTATATCTTTAAAGCATTAATTGTTGGCATTAGTTTGAGATCTGGGATAATTTAAAACAAATATAGGCATAAATGAGTGTGACACTGTTGCAGATAATTGGGCATAGGTATAATTATTTCACCTAGGAGTTGTACTACCGCCCTGACCTCTGAGTGCAACTAAGGCTTGATAAAAAGGCATAATTAGTTAGCATTAAACAAGCAGAGTCTTTCTTGATTTATTGTTTTTCAGCAGCAAACTTGCATGGCTTCCTCAGGGAAGCGATGTGGGATTTTGCAAATGACTTCTAAATGCTATTGTTTCCCCATCAGCGGTAGGGAGATAATATTTCACACAGGCCTTTTGCAGCTTAATTGTTTATAAATAATTTTCAGATTTTCCAGTCATGAAGTGTTCAGTATTTTGTGAAGAAACACACATATTTTTTAGAATATTTGGGATCAGATTCCACTATCAGGTCCCACTATCCCACTAGTGGAAATCTGCACAAGGGCTTCCAGTAGCACGAATAATAATAATAATAATAATTCCAACAGATTAAAAACAGAATGAAACATCAAACATTAAAAATTTCCCTAAACAGAGCTGCCTTCAGATGTCTTCTAAAAGTCAGATAGATGTTTATTTCCTTGACACCTGATGGGAGGGCATTCCACAGGGTGGGCGCCACCACCAAGAAGGCCCTCTGCCTGGTTCCTGGGGCTATCTTCTCTCCCCCCCATGCTCCTCAGTTGACTCTAGGGGGTCAGCAGAACTCTCAGAACAGTGTGGGGGAAGGAGCAGGGAGAAATGCTTACAATGACAAAGCAATCTTAGCATTATACAGTGGTTTCTCCGGTTGTGGATGGGATCCGTTCTGGAGGTCCAGTCGGATCCCGAGGTTTCCACAACCTGAAGGCCACTTCTGCACATGCGTGTACAGCAAAACCCAGTAAAATACTTCTGGGTTTGCCATGCACGCACCCCGAAGTTTACGTAACCAGAGGGTTACGCAAACGGAGGTACGACTGTACTGAATTCCTCCCATTGCCTCAATGAAAACATGTGTGTAGAGAATGAGCTCCGAATCAGAAGACTCCATATTAGAGAATAGTTTCAGGTGGGTAGTAATAACACCTATCCTATTTATCAAGTTGCTGACACTGAAACTCACTTACATGCATGCAAACTGTGTGGCATATAAGTCACATCTGTAAAACATGGACACATGTTTTAAAGAAACACTATACATTTCTGAATTTTACTGTCATAGAGAGCTGGTAACATGATTCGTGGACATCATGACTCTAAAGAAAGAATGAAGACCAATAGACTTGATGAATTTCACTTTTTTGTTTCATTTAGTAAGTCCTGTGAATTATTCTACATGTTTTACAGGGAGGAATTTGTGGCAGGGCAGGCTTTGTCCAGACAGGCCTATGCCATTTGCAGTTTTTAAGGTCCCTAGCTAGAATCAACCTACAAAAGAAAATGGCGCACAAAAACATAATAAGGCACCAAGCAAGAGTGAGTGGTTTATGGTTATAATTAGCTGATCTGCAAGGGCACATTTATCATGGTCTAATATTCTGCCACCAGAACCAATATAATTTTAATGAACATTTTGATTCTGTCATGTGACAAAATCTATATCAGTTAGCAAAAAAAAATGCTTTAGAGCACATCTATTTGGTTAAATTTACTACTCTGAGTGTATGTCACATTTGGTCCAATGTGTGTTAAAACATGTTGCAAAATTTATCAAATGCAAAAAAAGTAAAGGTGTCTAAATGATTGGGGCACCCCTTTGAGTTTGTGGCCCAGGGCAAATGCCCCCCCCTGGCCCCCCTCCCCACCTGCACCTCTGATTGACCCTCTTTATATCTGTAGACAGAAGGTGCTGAAAAACCTTCCACATTATCTCTTTTCTTGCTCCTTGTATTACCACCATGTTATATTTATCTGAATAAAAGAATGATTTTCACTGTAAATTGGTCTGTGAGGCTTGGGTTGAAATCTATCCTAGCCACATCCAGGCATGTTTCAATTTTAAATAAAGCTCGTCATACAAAGTCTGAATGCAACATATTGTTAGACTACTTGAAAACAAGACATAAATTATAAGATGGTTGTAGTCTTCATTATATTTTCAGGTTATTGTGCAACTTTTTAATATTGATGTTAACTTTAATATGTTTTGTATTTTAACTTTTATATGTTTTAGAGTACAGTTGTATATTTATCTTGATCTTATTGTTTTATCCATTTGTAAACCGCTGTCAGGTTTTTACAATCGGTGTATAAATTTCATGAACTAAACAAATGAAGAACCGTACTTCCCATTTCTTCCTTACTTTTTACTTTCACATTTTAATGATAATTTACATTTTGCTGTGCGATTTTATATGGTTAAAATTTCTATTTTGGGTATCATGTATCTCTGTGCTATGGGTATACACAGTGAAGTATACTTCATTTTTGACAGGCTCGGATACTTGTTTCTAATTTTTATTCTAGAAAGTTTTTAGGATGGTCCTTAATTATTTGGAGTTGCGTAATATAAAATATATGAACAGTAGAAGGTCTCCATAGATCTATAAGTGAGGGATAACTTTTAAAATGCTAGTTACAGGTTGGTCTGATGCAGTCAAAACAAAATAAAAAAATCCTTCCAGTAGCACCTTAGAGACCAACTAAGTTTGTCATAGGTATGAGCTTTCGTGTGCATGCACACTTCTTCAGATACACTGAAACAGAAGTCACCAGGCCCTTATATATAGTGAGAGGGTGGGGAGGGGTATTACTCAGAAGGGTGGTGAGAATGATTGATTGGCTGATAGGAGTGGTTAACCTGTTGACGACTGTTAACGACTGCAATTGGTCTTGCAGGAAAAAGCAAGGGCTGAGGTGCTAAAGAAAGCTTGATCATGTATAATGAGATAAGAATCCAGTGTCCTTATTCAGACCAGGTCTCTCCGTGGTTTTAAGCTTGGTAATGAGTTGCAATTCAGCAACTTCTCTTTCCAGTCTGTTTCTGAAATTTTTAAAATGCCCCCTCCCCCCAACTCCCCAACCCCTATTCACTTCATAGGCATGGAACTTGGATGACAGATTAAAACAAACTATTCTGTCTTGCACATTGAAATGCTAAAATCCAGGCAAAGCGTCACTATATAATTCTTCTGAAAGTCTAAATTGCTCTGAGTCTAAGGATGGGAGCCTATGGTCCACCAGATGCTGTTGGACTACAACTCCCATCAGCCCCAGCCATGGACAATGGTCAGGAATGATGGGAGTTGGAGTGCAACAATCACCTGAAAGGCTGCACTTTCCCTGTCCTTGCCCTAGTCAGACATGATAGCCCAGATTTTTTATGAATCCTCAACTGCGTAGATAGTAAATTGCATTTCCTCTTTAAAATGCGGCAAGTTTTCTTCTGTTTTTCTTTTCTCTCTCTTGTCTGAGCTCATCCTGTTCTTGGATATTTTCTTTTGTTTTCATGTCAGGAATGCTAGAGAATTACAAGGAGAGAGGCAGAAGGATTTTTAAGAATGTAATGGAAAATAACACTTAATCTTTCAATAAAATACTGCTAACAAAAACATAGAACAGGACAAGTCATTACATAAGTAATATGCAATTTACTTTGCCCTTAATAGGAACTGTGCTTGAGACCTTAGGAATGTACGATAAAACTACCAAATCACGGCTTGTCTGTTCAGAAGCTTCCAATGGGGCCTGCAAAAATGTTGTATGCATGCCAGCATAGTGGTTTGCCTATGTTTCTGAAAAATCTGTGAATAGAAGGTAACAACAAACACTCTTTAAATTAATAATAAAAATAACCAGCACATTCTGTTGATTTGCAGGGCAGCCTGTGCTTAATGTATTGCTTTCTGCCTTCTTGCCTAATATAGAGCACAATGCCCAATACAATTTAGACACTGTATCGTAACAGGAACATCTCTCTTATAAGCGAAGATTGGATCAGGGGTGTGGTCATCTGACCGATGATAGTTGGTAGGTAGACTCAAAAGAGGGTAGAAAGGAAAGCTGTTGGTAACCAAAACAATAAATATCTCTCCCTTTTCTCTTTCTAGTCCGAACAGAAGGCATCCTCCATGCTGAAAAGATGGCATAATTCCGGCACAGGGGCTAAAACTGAAAGGCAAGAAGCCACAAAAGTCATATTGAACTGGTTACGCACTTTCCCCTTCCCGGTGGATGGCCAGGTCTAAGAGCAAAAGCAGACTGGGAAACACTGGATTGAAGCCTACTTTTGAACTATTATGCTACTTGGGCTTTGCCAACACATGTTCCTCCAAAATGACGGTTCTTTCTTTTACTCCAGTTTGCAATTACTTGGCTGCATAACAGCATAGTCTCAGTCCTTATCCCTCTATTAATTGATCCTGCTACTAAGCAAATGAAAGACAACATACAGATGAGAAAGAAGCTTCTCCATCGTCCACCTGAATCACGCAAGGATATCAACAGATGTCTTTGAGCATAACAGCAAAATAACTTGACTTCTGGAAACACACCATCTAGCCCAGTATCTGTTGCTGGTTTTATTCTGATGCTGTTGTAACTGCTTCAAGCTTTTATGCCTGCCTTCTATTTTTATTCTTCAGAGAGAGGCTTCTTCTGAACGTGGAGCACATTTTAGTATCACGTCTAATAGTTACTGCTAAGTTATCCTATGTGCATTTTTATCTAATGCACACCACAACTTCTTGAGGCACTGAGTTCCATACAATGCAAGTGACAGCGGGGAAAGAAAAGTGCATAAGGCTCATATAATAAATGCCATAATAATTTGACGCCTTAAAAAATCTGCTGCCACGTGGGCACTATATGTATCTTGTGGTCCTTCTTGACCTGATGTCAAAGATGGGGAACCTGCTCCCATCAGCTGTAGCCAGGATGGCCAAAAGCCAGGATTGTGGGAGTTACAGTCCAATGATACTTGGAGAGTCACAAGTTCCACACCTTTGCTTCTTTGTTGGAAGAATTGGATGGTTTGACAAAGTCCATACATTTGTATATATTATGCATCTGTATGCCAGGCTGTACATTCCCACCAGGTTGTATAATTTAAGATTTCTTCAGCATCCACGTCATTCTGAACAGAATACAAATTGACGCTGTTGATGCCCCTGAGGCCTACAGTTCAAATTAGATGGATTGGACTGAAAGTGCGGTGAAGATGCAGTAGGATACCTACAGTATCAAAAGCCTGGTTCTGCTGAAAGTTTGTAGAAAGAATTTTGGTAGGAATTTTTGGTACATAATTTAGTATGAACTTAACAAACTGCAGTTTCTTTCTTAACTGGTAATGGAGTTTGTTTGTTTGTTTGTTTTTAAAAAGTATAGATTCTAATGGCTGTACTTTCCATAAATGGCATGGTTTTCAAAATGAAAATAATAAGAACCAATTTTTATCACTTAATGTGAGAGCTTCCTTCAGTCCTCGGAATATACGTATGTGTGCATCTAATAGCGATATATATTTTGTCTGCTTTTCTTGAATATTTGTTCTCATTATTTATTTATTTATTTATGTAATAAAATTCATACACTGCTTGATTGTTTTTTTAAAAAGGCTCAAAGCAGTTTACAAGAAGATTAAACAATAAAATCATTAAAAAATACTACCCTACTTTAAAACATACAAAAATTAAAATGCTAAAACATGCTTGAAATCAGTAGGGAGAAACTATTGATTACAAGCAATATCTTTAATATGACTGCTTGCATTTTGATGAGTTCTCTCATACAAATTGCTTCACATAGTGCTATAGAAAATGTTCCCTGCACCCCTTTTGTAGAATTATTATTATTATTATTATTATTATTATTATTATTTAAAAAGAAGAAGATTTGCTTGGATCCTTAGAAAGTTTCCCATCCAGCCTGTGCTTCTGCAGCCACCAGTGGTCTCCAGAAATTATCATTAGCGGGCAGGAGGTCTTCCTAAAAGAAAGAGGGACCGCTAACTTTTAATTTATATATTTTTAAACTGTTGCTATATCTTTATCATCCCTGTTATACCTAATTGCAAATTCAAATTTATCCCTATCGTGTTTTATGACTTCCTTGATATTGTATGTGGGCTGTGACCGAAATAATAAATTCATTCAAAGAGGGACTGCCCCAAATAGCACTGAACATTCTAAAACAGGCATAGGCAAACTTGGCCCTCCAGTTGTCTTTGGTCTACAACTCCCATGATCCCTAGCTAACAGGACCAATGGTCAGGGATGATGGGAATTGTAGTCCCAAAACATCTGGAGGGCCGAGTTTGCCTATGCCTGTTCTAAAAGAAGTTAACTTAAAGTGCAATCCTGTGTGTGTGTGTGTGTGTGTGTGTCTGTGTCTGTGCGCGCGCGCTCAGAATTAAGCCCCACTGACCTCAATGGCTCTACCTTCCATTAGTACATAGGATTTCAGCTTTAAATAAGTTCAAAGAAGGAAGTTCGTGGACCACGGTCTCCTGGTCCTCAAAAGAGCATTCTAAGAGAAAAAGTGGGTTTGGAGAACATGTATTTTGTCAACTTCCTTAAGTTAATTTATTTTAGGATTCAAGCCACAGTGTTCAAACAAGGCTTCCCTGACCCAGAGATCGCCAAAGAGAGAAGAGGGTGGAGCTCTTTGCAGAGCTGTCCCCCTTCTGGGAGGTTAATGCAGAAGGCCTTCTTAGTAGGGGAGCCTTACCTTATCCAGAAACCCCTGGAATTCTTTGTGCAATCAAAGTGAATACTTGGATTGCAAGGAGAAATATTTCACAGTATTCACCACCCATTTAGTCAGGCCTAATCTCTCCGAACCAGCCAAGGATCTCTAGTGCATCCTTGGGAAGAACTGTAGTTTTGGATGAAGGAGGCCTCAGCTTCAACTCCTTGCATCTTCAGTTAAAGGGAGCTCAGGAAGATATTTGGGGAAACAGTTCTGCATGCCACCTTAGAGAAGCATTGCCAATTCGGGGCGAGCTGGATCAATACAGCCTCGCCCAGAATGAGGTGGGTTCATATGTTGATATGTTTAAGCCTCAAATGTCCAGCTGCTTACTTACATCAAATGGAATTGGGAACAATTCGCCATAGAAGTCAATAACTAATGCGCCTGCTTATACCGTCCACCTCTTTGTATCCGTCAAAATGAGTTTGTAGCAATGTATCCAGTATAATAGCATTCACTAGAATGGCAAAGCTCTGGATTTAATTTCGGTGAGTACTCGACTTGTGCATAGCCTACAATAAAATACTATCCATTGTAAGTAAAGGTGTCAGAATTAACTCCTAAGTAATATTTGCTTATGCAGTGGAAAACTTCACTGCATTGTTAATGCAAGTAGGATATTTCATGATTAAGGCTCTTTATACTTTAAAACACAACATTGATTTTTGTGAAATTACACAATGAAATTTAATATGCCTAAGTGATAACTGGGCTTTCTAGATGTTTCTCAGATATGTGCATTTAATATAGAGAATGTGTGTGTGTTTGTGCACACACATTTGAAGAAGGAAATTTCAGTGTGACAAAAGGACATAATGGGTTAAAAACTATGTAAATGTTACTATAGTTAAATTACAGCTTGTTGTTCAGATGAATACTCTCCCCTTCTCATATAGCTTTAAATTATGGACAAATGCTTGCAATTGTGAACTACCCTACATTGTGGCTGCTGTTCCCAGGCTTCATCAACCCGAGCTGTCCAATGGGATTACTGTAAGCTTTCACGGCAGTCTGCCAGCCACTGATCAGAAATTCATATCCCTGGATGTTAGATTGCTCTCTTTATTCCATCCTTGTGATGGCTGTGATTGCTGTCATGGTGTTAGGTTAGAAATTAGCATTTTGTGGCCCAAATTTCGCCATCCAGAACATAATCAGAAAAGGGTGAAGGGAGGGGGGGCAGGAAAAAAATAATAATCAAAGAATAGTAATTTCATCTGTCAAAGAAGAGAAATGCAGTGCTACCATGATACAGATGTCATACAAAACTTAGGCCAGGGAATGTTGTGGTATTTATGGTTTGATGTGGCATATGCATAGGGAGGTGGTGCTTTTTGCAAACCCAAGTATGTGATAGCAGATTAATGGCTGCAGCAGCAGCAGCAGCAGCAGCAACAACAACAACAACAACAACAACAACAACAACAACAACAACAACAACATACCCTAGCTTCAGGAAGGAAGGAAGGAAGGAAGGAAGGAAGGAAGGAAGGAAGGAAGGAAGGAAGGAAGGAAGATTTTTAGCAGATAGTTTCAATGACATGCTGAATTAATTACAAGAGGCTGGTTAGCAGGAGGTCAGAGATGGACTTGTTAGCATTGTTTTGGGTCTAGAGACAATAGTGGAATGTATGTATGTACTGAACTGCAATTTCCCCTTCTACTTTACATGCCTGAGTCCAAAAGGGGATGAATGCATATTACACATAGGGAATGCATATTTAACATAGGGTTACTAAAAGGAAATAGACATGGATAAATACCACAAGTTTCTCTTCCCTTCCTCCCTGTTTTTAAAATCAAATCATATTTAACTATAGGAATTTAGATGAAGAAAAGCACAATTTAAGCCCTTTGGTGTTTTGTGTTCAATATTCTTCCTATATTGCTTTTCTCAGGGTGTCGTAGAGGATGCTGTTAAACAGCCCTGCAATAGTCACTGATCTGTTAATGTTCTGTCAAAACAATTGATGTTTAATTACAGAAAATGATTTAAAGGAACTATTTATTTGAAGCTGCAGATAATATAAGGTAGGTCCTTGGTAGCGTGTTAGTCTTTTTAGACACTTTGTGGACATGGTAATTCCCCCCCCCCCCCGCCCCATCCTGTCATTAGTGCTAAGCAAACTGGAAGGATTCTGACATGTGAGGTGCAGAGATTCTGCAAGGAGCCTTGATTTTTATCCAGCCAAGCCTATCTGTCATCTTTAATCATGCAAAAAGCAGGATTACTTAATCATTTCATTTTATTGAAAAGAAAAAGATTTACATTAAAATGATGACATGGAAAGGAGGGGGGGAATTGAAAATGATTATCAAGAAAATGTAATGTGGAGACGAAAGCTCCATTGGTTTAGTGATGCTCATTTAAAGCAATGATCTAGTAAAGCTAAGATATAAAAGTAATGATGATGTTAGCTATTGGAGTATAACCATATTTCCTATGCATTTTAAAATGCATTTGAACGTAGTATCTGTTCTCAAGGGCAGCTCATCTCAGAGGCATTATTTTCCATCCCTCTTCTGCTTTTGTAAAAGTGTACTTTTGCTAGATTTTGCTACCCTTGCTAGCATACAAGCCCTGCTAACAAGTGTGCTCTTTACTATTAATATGCACAAATTTATCTTTCTTGAATTGCCTTGAACTGTACGCCAGAATGAGATCCACTAATTAGATGCCCAGCTTCTGAAATCTTTATGTCCTCTTTCTTCCAAATTTGAATGTACATATTTTTAGAAAGAGGGAAATTTATTAATTTCTCACAAACTAAATTGTGAGTTTCCAGCTCATGAGTTATGTTCAAGTCTCCTTTTAGCAAGCTTCAAACTACCCCCCCCCCGCCAGTTTATTATCTCTTGCATTGTCTCCTTGGTTCACAACCGTGTTTCAAAAGGTTTAAATGTCTGGTGATATTCTGCATGTCACCTGCAAGAAATGGGGAGTACAACAGAAAGCCAAGTATTAGAACTTTTGTATGGTGAAATAAGTTGTGTTGGTTTTAGCAAATGAGGGTTCACAGGTCCTTTTCAAAATCCAACAAGTGTTATGCACCCCCACAACCTGATTGAACGCATCACAGTTCTTTAATTTTTTATAGATTTCAAGGCTCTAATCTGTATTAGTTGTGTCCTAGTTATTGGTAGTTAAAAATTCACCAACCTGTGGTAAAATAACTGAATCAATTGCATATGTGAATGCAAAATTATACATAATTAAAATACATAAAGATGCAATGATATCTGAATACGATCTAGGTTTTTCTCATTGACTTAATAAAACCTTGCACTGATCAGATATGGAGACAATTTAGGATGTGAGCCTAAATGCACTTGCTTTCAAGTAAGCTTCATCAAAATTAAAAAGACTTGCTTTGGACTGATTTGGAAGTATTACAACTGACATCTTCTTGTCCGAGGGATACGGCTTAACTGGTTTAAGGATAAAGTTGTGTGCAAAATTATTTTTCTAGGTTTTATACATTTCAGCTTCTCATTCCTCTTCAGTTTCAACATCAGTGCAATGTAAACCTAGGAATTACAGTATAGAGAAAATGATACTTCACTGAGAAGGAAATACTATGTATCAGTTGCTTTTGTAATGCCAACAGGTTTGAAGCTTGCTACTGACTTGTTTGTTGTATTGAAACTATAATCGCTTGACTATCGGGTTGCTTCTGTGAGAATGGCTTGATAGGTAACTTTCTGAAGTAGCGAAATAATTAAAGTGTCATGGAATATATATATATATATATATATATATATATATATATATATATATATATGAAAGTTATTTTGATGCATGCCTGTCAAAACTTTCACAGTCATCCTCTAAAAGCTAGGAATGACCCTGATTTAAAACCCAGTATATTAGTAATTCAAATATTTGTATATTGGTAAAGGTTTTTACAGTAGTACAACAATCTTTAAATCGGAATATTTTTTCCTATTAAACTGAACTCTAATGCTGTCTCAAGACTCTGTTTTCCTAATATTCTATGTGATGATCTTTGAAATGTAGCTACATTTGGGTCTAAACGGTTTAAGAATAAATATAAATTAGCACCTCCCCTCTAAACTCTAAAGCAGGCTTCCAACTCTCTAGAAGGTCTAGCATGTAAAACTGGCAATGTGAACTACATATCTGCTTCCCTTAGTTATGAAGCAGACAGCAAAATGTCATTGAACAAATATTTCAGTGCAATTTGGCTTCCAAGTAATGTAAGTAGTTTTCCATTTTCTTATGCTTAGTTTTGTTAGTACTTTATATAGTTGTATGTGGCTTCCTATTTGCTCTGAAATGTTTTTTCCTGGGCTGATGTATTACCACATGTGTTTTATATTTACATAGACATGTTGGATTTTTGTTTGACTTCCTTGCAACTAACAGAAAATTTTGTTTTCCATCCTTTGCCATTTACAGCTTGTGCTAAAGTAATTGTACATTTATTTAAAATGTTTCCTTATTAATGCATAGGCCCAAATATTATCTTGCTGGATATTAATGACCTTGAACTTAATGCAATTCTTTGGAGTTGGATAGGATTGACAGCCGCAGTGCATAATTTAAACCTGTATCTGATTAACCTTTTACTACAAAACTGGAGTGTGTGTGTGTGTGTGTGTGTGAGAGAGAGAGAGAGAGAGAGAGAGAGAGAGAGAGAGAGAGAGAGAATACAACTTGGGTATATTTGGGTTTCTTACACTTAGAAACGATGGAAATTTGAAATTAGACACCTGTTATGCTTATGCTGCAAAAAGTTTAAATTCTGACTTTGAGCACATCTTTGTTTAATACTTCACATGTGGTTATGCTCACAATCAACACTGCACAAAACGTTGATCATATTTCAATGATTTTAACAGGTTATATTGTTGCCAGCATTAATTTATATCTCATTGCTTATTACTTCCCTGCACTTAAAAACTAAGCAAAGATAACATGGTATTCTCAGCATCTCTTAAGCATATTTCCAAAGATGAGCTCTAGAAACTGCAACGGTGTTGCTATCAGATTTAAACAATAGGTGGCAGTGTTACCTAGATACAATTTCCTCTGGATTTTAAAAAGGATGAATGCACTTAAAACGGTCGGTGTGCTGTTGTTACTGTACATAATTGCAGGTACAAGCAAATTTAATCTGGTTCAAGATATATTATAAAACTTTTCCTACCAAGTTATGGCTTAAAACAAAAAACAAAAAACAACCAACATACACAATAGCCTTTTCTTGTCCCCCTATTAAATATTACCAATTAGAACATTACACAGCCTTAATAGGTTCCTATTGTGTAGCTGATCGTAGATTTCATCAAATTTAATAGCAACTTGTACACAGAAATCTTCAATTGTATTTTTTTTAAAAAAAAATCCTTACATTAAAAGTAACACACAACATCAATAGAAAACAGTAGCTACAATATTCAAGAATAGCTGTGGTGCATCCTTTTCAGGAAATTAACAATCCATAAAATTAGGACCAGTTTAACACCCAGTTGTAGTATGCAATAGAACTTGAAAAGTTACAGTCCTTACTACATCATTAGCCTGAATGAACACCTATATGGTATACTTATTGCCTATACCATTCCACCCATATCTATATGATCTGCATCAATCTTTACTCCACATTTCCATGCAAGAGCTTCTTTTTCTTATGCAATACCTTCAAGAAAAGTAGCATTCCAAACCAAAATGCGAAGTGGCATTATTTACAAGGGAGATGCGTGCGTAAATCCAATATGCCAATACACATATTTGCCTGAAGTGTAAAAAAAACCACAGACACACACATACAACAACCCACGTAATAAAGGCTGAAGCTGTACAAAAAATGGAAAATGGTTGTAGTTAGCTTAAATGGCTTTGATGACACAAATGTGCATCTAAGATATGGCAATTTCAGCATGAAATAAAAACACCATACTGACCACTGCAGGATCCCTGCTCCATGTTTATGTCGTCTACTTCTAGGATACAGCTTTTCTATTGTGCCTTCGCCAAGAAATACATGCATCAGGGTGTGCTAGAGGCACCCATTCTATACTTTTTGTAGCCTTTTCTTTAAATCAGAAAACATTTGCTGAGAGATACCTTACTGGCCTAATCGGCACTAACAATTTTTTTTTGGCTCGATAACCAGTTTATTTTTTTTATCTAAAAATTAGCATATTTCTAGGTTGGGGGGGGGGAAGAGAAGGAAGATATAGGATAATCATGCTGGGGAAAGGAGATAGCGATGGATAGCAGGCATGATGAAATGTGTCTGATAGGGTCGTTTTCTTCTGTACCACCATTTCCTTGCTGCTGTGGGATTACAGAAAATGGTGGCTTCTTATACTTTATGGAAAATGTAAATTTTACGGTATAACCTTTTCTGTGGAATCTGGATTTGCAACATCTCTGCAGCCGTCCAGTTTGCCATGTCAAATTTAGCAACAGCCCTGGCAAAGGCTCTCTATAAATTATTGGCAATATTCTGTATATATACAGAAAGGCATCATCAAATTGGAAGGCAGCATTTCCCTAAATCTGGAAATTATGGATTCGATTACTAATAAGAACTAATGCTGACCAATCTTGTATGTTGGAAAATTACAACCTTAGCTGCAATACTATGGCATGCATGCATGCACGCACGCACGCACCCCCCCCCAAAAAGCCCAGTCTTGTTACCAAACAATTTTAATATGTGGAATAATTCAGGAAGGAAATAAAGTTTTCGGTGCTTGCTTTCTGTGGCCACCCAGTCTCAGCCTCAATATTTGATGGGCCCATAGGAAGGACTGCAATGATGTTTTGTAAATGAGACCCTTATCTGTTTTTTTGGTTTGAAGGTAAGATGTTTATAATAGTATGTGCAGATTCGCCTTATTACAGTTTAGAAAAAGACTGTGGCTTTGTGGTGATGCTAATCCACCCCACCCCACCCGGCTTTTCCTCCCAGTTGCTACTTCATGAAATGGAATGGAATGGATGTAGAATACGTGACTAATAAAACTGATTTTATTAGCCACATACATTAAAAACAGAAGAGTGACAAGCAGAAATAAAGGAGCAGGATAGGGATAGAGAGGAAGGTGTGGGCTGCACTGGGGGAGCATTAGCAAAGACATCAATAAATCAAAGGATGACACCTATTCTAGTCAGTCAGAAGAGTGGTACAAAAGAATTTCCTTTGCAAATTATAAATACATGGATAGCTAAAACTGCAGGCAAGGCAATCTTTTAAATTATTTCATTTTATACATATTACATTTTACACATTTAATTTTGTGCCGTGTTGTTTATGAACCAATAAAAACCAGTGTGCTTGTGGATAAACACAATTTATTCTGAAGGAATCTTATTTTCTTTGGTTCTTTTTGGGTGGAAAAAAATAGAAATCTTAACAGGCTAGTGCTGCATGAATGGTGGTGTCCGGCGGCAGGGTTACTTCCAAGTAAGTATGCTTAGGAACAGATTCTGCCTCAGAGGGCAGCCTTTTATTTTAAAGGGGGGGGGGGAGAAGAGCTGAAATAGATAGATGTCATACTTCCATATGAAACAGACCATAAGGAACTGGTAATCAAGAATTAATGATAAGACCTTAATGTAATGGATCAGGCCCAAATTTGTTAAGCCTTACAGAAGTCAATGGGACCAATAGCTCAGTCCTTACTTAAATGCAGGTTTCCCCTTAGCAAAGCTGTCAACTTCCAGATTGGAAAATAAGGGATCAGCAGCGGTGCGGCAGCGGACGTCGCTTCTGTGCATGTCTGGACATGTGCAGAAGCAACTTCCAGTGCCGGCTCCGCCCGATTTCCGGTGCCCAGACATGGGCAGAGCAGCACCGGAAATCGGTTCTGCACATGTCCGGATATGCGCAGAAGCGACGTCCGGTGCCAGGCTGCCCATGTCCGCATGTCTGGGCACCAGAAATCGCTTCTGCGCATGCCTGGGCATGCGCAGAGGTGATTTCGGTAACACTCGGCAAGTGAGCGAGCAACCAGCCGGGAGCCAGGACATTTACGCAGCTGAGGAGCCTCCCTGGCCGGCAGGAGCTGCTTTCTTATAAATACGGGGGATTTACGGGATATTTTGAAATTTGGGATAACAGCAGGAAACGGATTTAAATATGGGGGTTTCCCGCGAAAAACAGGAGAGTTGACAGCTATGCCCCTTAGTTCAATGTGACATGCTGTCAAGGAAGTGTAGGCAGCCTTCCTCTCTCGAAATCCCTTCTTCTTCTCTGTGCTATGAGTGCCATTTGAAATTTTGGTTAACTTCCAGTGCTGCTTATAGACCTCTTTCTGGATTACAAAACAGTGTAATCAAGATGGCAGTTTTGTTTTATCTCTGTAAACAAAGACAGCAGATCCTGAAATATCATTTACATGAGCACCTTCGCTACCCCCATGCAGTGTGTCGTAGGAAATGCATGCCAGCTGGGAAGAGAAGTGGCACTATGCTTCAAGCATCCCCTTAACTTCCACTTCACCCGAAACACTTTTACATAAATGACTCGGTTGACTTCCTTTAGAGTAACAGCTGAGTGATGGCAACATGCAAAAACAATGGACTGACTCCTTTCATGTGCCCCGATAAAAAGACTTCAGTGGGATTTCATTAGGTTTGCCATATGCAATCAAATAGGAAAACAATGCTTGTTTTGTTGTCCCCCCACTATACTATATTAACTTTCTTTATTTCAAGCAACAATACCCTTCCATCATGAACATGAGCAATTTATTGCATTTGCATTCTTTTACCCTGTTATAGCTGTGCACTTAGCAAATGTGTTTGCAATGAGCTTGTGAGAGAAACACATAAAACTTCCTGTTGAGCATACCAATATGCCTTTGTGCCTGAGCCTGCATGTGTGTGTGTGTGTGTGTGTCTTTCTGTTTTAAACTAACTGGTTTGCCTTGATACCAGTACTACACCAGAAATTTCTGCTGCATTTCTGAACCACCATACATCCATTAATGTGAAAAGAAACTGTGTTCAAAAATGTGCAAATGAAAGAGAAAATTTCAGTGAAATTCTCATGGGTGGGGTGCAAGTTTCTTTCACTCTGCTTGCCTCACTTTTGTGGCGGTTGAAGGCTGTCATAGGGGCGGGGCAGATTTCTGATTCAGTTTGCATTTAAAGGCAAACTTGGCCAACTTGCACTTTGCAAAGCAACTGTAACACAGCTATCTTTCAAAATTCACACGTTTCTGAATTTTGCAGTGCAATAATCCAGCCAAGCAACATATACATCAGTGCATATATTATGGTAAAGTGTGCACATAAATGCACATATTAGTGAAAATGACACACAACAACGCATTGGATAAGGGCATATTACTTGCAAAAATGTGTGCATTTGTCAGGAGTGCATACAAAAATGTGTTTATTAGGACAAATTTGCACTAAAATGCTGAAGCATTTTCACAGGGATTTTTTAATTATAAAAAACTCAAATTACTGCATAAATATGGAGAACTGAATTTAAGACTGGAAAAATGAGAAACAGAGAGAACCTAAAATTGACAGAATTATCCATCACTACCTGTGAACGTCCTCCCCCCCCCCCATTCCACAAATCATCTCTCTTGTGCTCTGCACTTTGAACCTAAATTAAAGCCCAGGGGAAGATATCCTGAGATAACTCCTCCCATGGGACTTTCAGGAAGTGTGGGAATGGGAAGGCTTTAGACTGCAAGATCAAGTTTTAATGGAAAGGGGGAAAGGAACCTGCCTTTGGCCATCACAAAATGATAAAACCTGAACTCAAATCTCTGCACCCTACAAAATTCTGAAGAAATTCTTCCAATTTGCACATTTGTGTGCAATTTTGCCTAATATACACATTTTTCAGAGAAATGCCCCCTAACATAATGCATTTTTGTATGTTATTGTTACTAATATATGTATTTTATACACACTGTACCCTAGTATATGCATTTTTGTGCTCATGACTTGGTTGGAGAACAGCACTGCAAGATTTGGAGATGTGAGAATTTTGAAGGATCACTATGTTTCAGTTTGCAGATTGTGGATCCTTTAAATGCAAACTGCTCTACCTGGAACCAATTCCCATTGATATCATTGGGGCTTTCTTCTTTGTAGATATCAATGGTCTTCTGCATAGATGTGCACAGGATTGCCCTGTTAATGTTGGGGGAGACTATGTGAAGCATTGCAAACCCTATATTGCATGGGTAAAGCAAAGAAGACCTAAGAAACATTTTCCTTGTTCCGACTGCAATGGTAAAAAGATGTCGGTGAGCATCACACAAAAGCAGGAAACTAACAGTATGGCTTGACAACCCCCTTTATAGATTAAAACCAAATTAAATTTTAGCATTGTATTTATAATCCCGCTAATGTGCAACATTTGTTTTAAATCAATTTTTTAGGACAGTGAACAATTTTTTTTGCAATCTAATGCTATAGTAATAGCAAGTATACATGTCCTTTATATTCCACCTGCCTGTAACACATTCTGAATATTTATTAAACACTCACCAGCATGAAATTTTTTGCAGAGCTGTATCGGATGAATCACTTGACCCTTAAGACTTGCTGTATCTCCAAATAGGCACTTAAGTTAGAACAGAGTATATATATATATAGTCTCTTGCATCAGGTTAGTGTGTCTCATAATGTGGTATTTTACCAGCATTGTAGGGATGTTGTACTGGGATTGCTGGCGTGTCTGCAAGCTTAGAAACTTGGGTGTTAATGGTCCAAGCACCAGAGTTTCTACTTCTTTGTTCCAAACAAAGAAAATGATATATTTGAACAATGTTAGACCCATTTGTCTACACAGTGCTGCTCTAGCGAAGATCTTTCAAAGCATACTGCGAAACCCCCCCCCCCCGCTTATTTCTCATTTCATCAACATACAGACTGGCAGCAGTAACAGAGTCCCTATAAAACATTAGATCGCCCAGCTCTATTTTCACAATGCGCAACTTTTCCTATTATTATGTGAAACAGCAAATACTTCATGCAAAATAATTTAAATATTTTTCACTTGCACAATATGGTTACAACTCTGTGCGTGCAACTGGGAGTGTAAGATATATTAAAAATGTTAATTATTCATTAACAATTTAATGCTGTAATCCTATACATACTCAGTAAGCGTGCATAGGATTGTGCTGTTAAGCATTAAAAATGGGCATGTGGAAAGTTGGGAACTTTCTCAAATATCTCATTAGTCTACCTTACTATGAAATCTATGCTGAACATTTAAGATTATGTTCCATTAATAATATTTCATGATAATTGTGACATTATATATTCAGTGGTACTTGTAGCCGAGTAGCCTCAAAGATGTTGTCTGATATCAATTAGTGCTCTTAAAGCTTATCAAACAGATTTGAATTAATCAGTAATTTAAAGAACCATCTCTATGAACTGTTTTTTGCTGGTACTTCTTAATGGGGACATTTTTATGTTTTAAAGGAAATTGTAGCATGAGATGTGTTGCTTAGTGTAAATTTTCTAAAGGAGGAATGTTACTTACCAGATTCTTCAACTGATTTTCAAAGCTAGAATATCATGGTTTTGACTCCTTGGGTTGTAATCGTGCATATAGACTGACAAAATATCATTCAAGACAATGGGACTTAAGCAACCTCACTGGGTGCAGGATAGCAGACTTGAACTACATACAGTAATAAGCAGTAAGTCCTATTAAACACAATGGGATTTACTTCTGAGTAAACATGCTAAGGATTGTGTTGTAATATAAGCTCCTGTTAGGGGTATTCTAAGAGCTTTCATTTGGAAATCAAACTACAGATGGTAACAAGTTTTGTTGAGAGCAAGGATATACATAGGCTGGATTGCATTTCAAAATTTAGGCACAAAGAAATTGTAGCTTGATTTTGCATACTAGTTATAAAAACAGTTTCTCTTTATGAATAACACAGTGCTCTTCTACATTATGTTGAATCAGAAATGTAGATTATATTTTAAAAATAAACTACAATATGAGATACATGTTAACAGCCCCCAATTTATGCAAAACAGACCCATTGAAAGCAATGGGTTTAAAATGTATTCAGCAATGGTCTTGAGTTGTGTTAAATTTAATATAAATTTTGTATTACTATGAATTATTTTACTGTTTTATACTGTTCGTAATAACTGAATGCTTGAATGCATATTATAAAAATGGAACAGAATTCTGCATGATGAAAACACAGATGTCACAGGATAACAGAAACCTGCTCTTCCCTGTTTTCGTATTGCCAAACCGCCTGTCATGTTGCCATTCTGCTTTTCAGTGAAACTGTTTCTAACTGGCAAAGCCCCAAAAGTTTTGAATTAAGTCTACTGTGGAAAGAAATGCAAGTTTGGTTATAATCACTGTTACTTAAACATAGTGCCACATTACCGGTAGTATCTGGAGGTTCAACTTGAGAATGGTTTTATTTTGTGGGGGCGAAATGAAAGCAGCCTGCCATTTTACAAAGTGCATTGTTTACCAATGAAAATGATTATTCAAAAATTATCAAACATTAGTGCCAAGGTGAATGTGTTTGTGCATTACAGGTACATTCGCCTTTCTTCCAAGGATCATGAGTTTGTTGTTCAAGACCGTTTATTTTACAGATTTTCTAGAGTGCAGTTAACAACAGCCTGTCCTGCTTGCAGCTTAGAATGCCAGTCCTATAGACCTGTATAGCTACAATGATATTGAAGGTGGCTTGTAGTGAGTTAACCAGGGAGGGAAGAGTCACAGTCTTATATCCTATAAAAAAAATTAGCAGCTCATATCTGACATGTATAGCTAGCTGCCTGTCATTTGAAATTCTCTTGCTATTCCTTCCCACACTCAAGTGCTTCAATTTTCTCAAAACTTTCTAGATCTTGCTTTTCCAACTTTCCCCCAAATAATGCTACTGTTACCTGAACATTAAGTAAACAGGCATTAATACATTAATGCAAGCAACCTGTGGAACTTTGCGTTCAGTTTTCAAAATGTTTATGTATTAAAAATGAAATGGAATGCCTTTCTCCCCGATTTCCAACAGCCAGCTAAGAATTTGACACAGCATTGTGTCGACACAAATGTTTCTGCATTTTCTGTGTTTTATTTTTATTGATTTAAAATGGTTTATATCCCACTCCTTCCCCCCCCCCAAAGGAGATAGGAATAGCCTACAATTAAAGCAGTAAAAATTCATAAAATATAGAAGTTGTGATCTCTCTGCCCCAACTTCATTTGCAATTCTAATTTCTAGAATTGTGTTCTAAATTTGAAACATCATTGAATATTTAATTTTAAGAGTAATTTTAAAAAGAAAGAAAGAAACTCCTTTATGCATTGAGGGCTGAATGTCTGTAGCTGGGAGCCTCCCCTGCTCAGGTAGGCTCAGAGGTCTAAATTGCCCAGAAAGTCTACATTATTTTATTTTGTTTTATTTTGTTTTTATACAACCCTTCCTCTGAGGACCAAAGGGCAGTTTACAGTATGAAAACATATAACATAGAATCATAGAGTTCGAAGGGATCCACAAGGCTCATCTTGTCCAACCCCCTGCAATGCAGCAATCTCAACTAAAGCACCCATCACAGATGACCACCCAACCGCTGCTTAAAATCCTCCAAGGAAGGAGAGTCCACCACCTCTTCTGGGAGTATGCCCCATTGTCAAGCAACTCTTACTGTCAGAAAGTTCTTCCTGCTATTTAGTCGAAATCTCCTTTCTTGTAACTTGAAGCCTTTGGTTCATGTCCTACCCTCCAGGGCAGGAGAATAATAGCATAATAACAAATAAACCAATAACCCCCTCACCACACACAGTTTAAAAGGCCATAGATTGTTTAATTAGCCAAAGGCCTGGGAGAAGAGGAATATTTTTGCCTGGTGCCTAAATGTAAGGAGGGTGCCAGGCAAACCCCTCTTGGGAGAGCATTCCACAAGCAGGGAGCCACCACAGAAAAGGGCTGTTATGGTGTTGCCACCCTCCAGACTTCTTGCAGAGGGGACACACAAAGAAGGGACTTAGGCCGGGCCAATTCATATGGAAAGATGCAGCTCTTGAAGTATTGCAGTCCTGCAATATTTAAGGCTTTACAGGTCAAAACCAACATTTTGAATCAGGCCCAGAAACGAATTGGCAGCCAGTGCAGTTAGCCCAAGATAGGTGTAATATGCTCAAACTGCCTTGCCCTGATAAGCAATTTGGTTGATCAGCACCAGCTGAAGTTTCTGAACTGTCTTCAGAGGCAGCCCAATGTATAAAACATTGCAGTAATATAGCCTACATGTGTAGGTGATTTTTCCTACTGCACACATGGAGATCTACAGGGGCAGCGACAGTGACAGAATGGAAAAAGGCTGGGTTAGGAAAGATGCCTCCCCACTCTCTGCCTTAGCTGCTAAGTATCCCGTTTTTTGTGGGAAACCCCCAGATTTTAATCCGTTTCCCGCTGTTTTCCCAAACGGAGAAAAATCCCAGAAATCCCCTGGATTTCCTACCTGCCAGGGAGCCTCCATTTTGGGTGCCGCTCTGCCCATGTGTGGGCACCGGAAATCGGACAGAGCAGCACTGGAAGTCGCTTTTACGCATGCCCGGTGGCCATCTTGGTGGCGGCCGCATGGCAAGCATAGTCAATGACTAGGGATGATGGGAGTTGCAGTTCAGCAATGTCTGGAGAACCAACGGTTCCCTACATCTGGCTTATGTGAAGGCCTGCCCTTGGCTTCCTAACCTATTATTCATTACTTTGTATCATGTGGACGCTTTAGTGTCCAAATAAATGGAGACTTCCAACTAAATGGGTGGAATCCACACTCCCATCACCATGACCAGCATTCTTTAAATTCAATTCCTCTTAGGATGCTACCACTGGCAGAAAAGGAGGCAATGCTCACCAATTTCTCCTTCCCCCCTGCTGTCTCCAAATAATACAAATATATGGAGGCTTAATTTTCAAACAAATGTGTGGGAATCACTTCCCACCTCCAGTGGTAGCATCCTCTAAGCAGAGTTTCTCTAAGGATGTTCACATTGGTAAAAAGTGAGGATGTGATCTGCACCTTTCCCTCAGGAGTCTAGTACCACGTCTTACACAACTCTGAACCCCAATGCTGCAAAGCAGATTTTCAGGAGGTATAGACTGCAAGTAGAGAGAGGAATAACAAAGATACATGGCATCTCCTTCCTCTGAATCAAAGAAGCCTTCCACAGAGATTGTCTGTCTGCTCACAGGGGGCAAAGTCTGAATTCAAGCCGAGGTTATTAGGGTCATGAGGCCCTGGTATTCAGACTTTTACAGACTTGGATCAATGGGTGCACAGCATCCAAAATGTGATTTTAGTTGCTAACGATTTTCAGCATAGGATGCCAAATACTTGTTTGATGCTGCAATCCTATGCACGCATATCAGTCGGTAAATTCTGTTAAACACAATGGGATTCATTTTAAGGGTACTCTAAGAGCAAGATTGCCAAAAGCAAGTAGTGGACCTATACATAGACAGTTGCACATACACAGAGCCTGTTCTCTTTTGCCGAATCCATGGAGCCTAGTGATGAGGCCATCTGATGCAAGGGGACAGGGTAGAAGTGGTAAATGATACAACCATTGGGATTATTTTAAAAAGAAATAGTTGAAATCATTGTCTCTGAAATGATTCCCTGGATTCCAATGGAAGAGCTATGGAATAAGGAGTGTGAGAATGTAGTTTAGCTTTATTCAGTTATCTCAGTTCTGAAGACTTTATTTTTTAAAAGTTTTGGCTGAAGAGATTCTTTGTTTTTCAGTAAGAAAACCACCCCAACCCTTTATGACCCTTTCTGAAGGGAATGGTTTTTTATCTTCAGGGATAAATTTGTAAGATAAACAAAGTCTTACAAGCAGCAGACTTATGCTTTCCTTCCATCTTTTGAAGATATAAGATCCTTCCGGGGATTTTATTTTGTTAACGAAATATTCTTGAATTTGCTCTGTGATTCCTTCAAGCACATAAAAGGTGCTCCTTGTAAACAGGTCTCCATGACCTTGTTCTTCAGATCATAGCAAGGCTGTTGAAAGTTTTCTGAATAAAGGTGCAATGTTCTAAATTAAATATAGATTTGGGGTTCAGTGCCTGCTGAGCTGAATGCAGGAAGATTGTAGGACCAGTCAAAGCAAAGTGACTGACACCGGTGATCCCCGTCAACTCTTCATTTGCCATAGCTGTTGGCTGTTCATTTAGACTGATGCTGTTTCCATGCTTTGAAATATCCTACAAGAGTGTATGCCGGTGGAAGTATCTATTACAGCTGAAAATATTAGTAGAATCTCAAGGGTTTCTCATAAATGGTGTGGTTTACCACGTTCCCCAACCTGGTACCCTCTAGCTGTTTTGGGCTATAACTCCCAACACTTAGATTCATTGGTTCTCCACAAGTTCTTGCATTATGGGAGAGGGAGAAAAGCTTTTCTGTATCTGCTTTCTCTATGTCATGCATAATTTTATAAACCTCTGTCATGTTACCTGTTACGGTACTTGTCTTTTCCTCTAAACTCAAGGCCTGGATGAGCAGGACTGCTCTTAAATCCCCCCTGAATGTTAATAACGAGAGAGGCAGATGGACCTCACCAGGGAGGGCATTCCATAAACTGGGAACTCCTGCAGAGAAGGTCCTGTCACAGTTCAGTGTCAAATGGCCGGCAGTGGCACCACCAACAAGGCCTCTACTCCTCTGCCGATTGCAGGGCTCACGATGGTTTATATCTTACTGTCTCTGGCCTTGGATATCAGCTTGCTATTGAGAATATTAACCTCCATTATGCCTACCCGAACAAGGCTCGTTGCCCTTATGGCAAGAAATACACAATATAGAACCGATTAGGCTCTCCACAAATACAAGATAGGCCCAACTGGGAATAGAAACAAATAAGGGACCATCCGTGTTAGAGGTGACATTAGAAGAGAGGAACAAAGATGTTTTCAGCAGCAAACAAACCAATCATAATTTGCCTGCTATTAATCACTGCTCTCTTCAGGATGTATGTGTCCCTTAAAGGGAGACATGGCACTTCCTGAATGTCTCCTACCGGATAAGAGAAAACAGACTAGTTAGTTAGTGGCTAAGAACACCCCTGATGCTTGGTGCTGCAAATTGAAAGTGAAGGTTACTTTCTTTGTAGACTTTATCTTAAAGCAGTAAAACGGGTAGCAGCAGCTACAACTGAAAGTATTGATTTTGTAATTTCAGCAAATTAAGAACAAGACAGGAAACCTATTAAACCTTTCCACTGATTGCCAGGGCACTTTTTGGCGATGCTGGTGCTGACATTAAAATTACATACACCTGTCTCTTTAAAGCAAAAATATACATCTTGGGGGGAAGATAGTGACAGCTAGCATGCGGGAAGAGATTTTTCTACGACTTTGTGTGATTTCACCTTTCAAACGTGCAAACATTTGAAGCAAAGATGACAGCAGCATTGAGCATCACCTATAAAATATTCGCAGTGTAGAATTCGACTTGGAGGTTCCTTTTATTGCATTTTAATAAATTAACATTTCCACGAAGCTGGGAGATTTTTTTGTAATAACAGCAAAGAGGGTAACTTATCTGTCAGAACTTTATGAGTAATGATTATGTAAAAATCCACATGACGAAAGCTAACAGCAGAAATCATCAAATTATTCTCTTCTGTATCCACATATGAAATAAGTTTTATTTTATTGCTATAGAACAAGAGTTACTTCAGTTAAAGCAATTGGGGGGAGGAATTAATTTATAATAATACTGCATTTTTAAGCAATGTCGATTAGTGGGCTTAAGATTTCTTGTTTCAATAGAAAGTGTTTTTCATCTTTCCCACTTTGAATTAAACCGTTACTGTTTCGTATACAGAAGTACCGCCCATCTTTTCATACTGTTCGTTAGAAGAATGGTCTTTAAGTTAACATACCAGATCAAGTCATTAAAATGACATTTTTGGAGCACTGAGTTGCATTCACACACACAAATACCACACAATGATTTCTCAACTCAAAGTCATGATAATCCAGTGGAATTACAGTAACTTACCTGAAGAAGTGAAAGTTTCTATTAAACTTTTCACACATCTCAGTATAACTCCTGTTCTATTAATTGTATACTTTCCATGGTTTTATTTATTTATTGCAGAATTATTGAAATCACAAGCTATGTGTAACATAGTTTAAATTTTCTTTCCGTTTGCTTCTTTGAGCAAATCATTAACTTTTCTTCTTCTAACCAATATCTAGAAGTTATTTTCACTGTATTCCCGCTAATCGTTGCCAAAGCACCACTTGAGAACCTCATAGTAATATCTGGAGTGCATGAGTAGATTCATTTTTCTTATTTCAGTTGTTATCCCAGTAGTACAACATGACTCTTTATCCTCCCATCTGGAATAATGAAATGCCTCTGGAACTGTCTTACTTGCTAGCTACAGCAATATGCTGATCAGGACTGTGTGAAGTCAAGTTGCCACTAACATTTCGAAGTTTCGAAACCAGAAATGTCATGGTAGGTTTTATCTAAATTCTGTTGGGATTTGGGGGGATTTGTAAGGAAATAATTTTCATTGCTTTGGTCTGCAGTATGGTGTAGTGGTTCAAGGCAACACACCTCACTAGCCTTGCTTTCCCCCCTCCTCATGTGTTGCAGGGGGTTGGACTAAATGACGCTCATGGTCCCTTCCAACTCTACAAGTCTATGATTCCTTGAAGCACTTTTGCCTGGCTGCACTGCAAAAAATAATAAAAACATCAAACATTAAACATTAAATAAAAACATCAAACATAAAAAACTTCCCTAAACAGGGCTGTCTTCTAAAAGTCAGATAGTTGTTTATTTCCTTGACATCTGATGGGAGGGCGTTCCACAGGGCAGGTGCCACCACCGAGAAGGCCTTCTACCTGGTACCCTGTAACTTGGCTTCTCGCAGTGAGGGAACCTCCAGAAGGCCCTCGGAGCTGGACCTCAGTGTCTGGGCTGAATGATGGGATGGAGACGCTCCTTCAGGTATACTGGGCCGAGACCGTTTAGGGATTTAAAGGTCAGCACCAACACTTTGAATTGTACTCAGAAACGTACTAGGAGCCAATGCAGATCTCTCAGGACCGGTGTTATAGGGTCTTGGCGGCCACTCCCAGTCACCAGTCTAGCTGCCGCATTCTGCATTAGTTGGAGTTTCTGGGTCACCTTCAAAGGTAGCCCCATGTAGAGTACATTGCAGTAGTCCAAGTGGGAGTTGACTACAGCATGCACCACTCTGGCGAGACAGTCTGCGGGCAGGTAGGATCTCAGTCTGAGTACCAGATGGATCTGGTAGACAGCTGCCCTGGACACAGAATTGACCTGCGCCTCCATGGATAGCTGTGAGTACAAAATGACTCTCAGGCTGCGCACCTGGTTCTTCAGGAGCACAGTTACCCCATTCAGGACCAGGGAGTCCTCCACACCCTCTCACCCCTGCCCCCCCCAGACTGCATCCTTGTACTGTACTAATGCCTCTTGCTTGCCTGGATGAAGAATGGAGTTGGGGGAAAATCTCAAGTATCCACATTACTGGAATGCCACCTACTTTTATAAAGGTAAGATTTGCATCTTTTGTTTCATCCACCTTTTGCCTCTGCCCCAACCTCCACTGGCAGGTGGGTCCAGAAGGTGACCAATGAGGGAATGCTCTGGCCTAGGCCACAGCTACAAGCTTGCTACAGTGAGAAACCCTTTGTCTTAAAGTGTGAGTGAAACAAGGCAAAGCTGTGAATGTCCCTTGCCTGAAACTGCTGCCTGCCAGGCATAGCTGCCAAGTTTTCACTTTTCTCGCGAGGAAGCCTATTCAGCATAAGGGAAAATCCCTGTAAAAAAGGGATAACTTGGCAGCTATGCTGCCAGGATAGACAATACAGGATAGACCCATAAAGCTCCCAGTCATGTGTTTACCTGAACCTGAGGTATTGCACAAATCTCACAAAAGCTGATAACTAAACAGAAAGGTTGCAAGTGGCATCTGTGATTGGTGCAGGGGAAGTCTCTCTGCCTATGTCACACCCACTCTAGGTCTTGGCCCTGATGTCTTAGAACCGCAGTCAGATAATGACTGGTCTTTCTGCTTTGGGCTCTAGGTTTTGGGAGAATTATCCCATTATTTAACTCCCTGATCATCTATTGACAGAATAGATTGACAGAATCCACAAGCACTTCTTTGCGCCCACAGCTACACTTGGAATAAATCTTGTTATCTAATCTCTCTTTCTCTTCATCAGCTCTAGTGTTGAGTGAACAAACACCACAGGCTCCCTGTGCCATGTTTTGATCCACTAAGACAACCTTCACCAGCCTTCTAGTGGTTTTGGAGTACAACTCCCATCAGCTCCTGGCTGAGGCTGATGGGAGCTGGAGTACAAAGCAACTGGTAGACATCCGATTGGTGAAGGCCGCTCAAACACCATGGGTGAGAGAACACAAGAGGGTATATTTTTGCCTATATATATAGGAGAATTGTTTGGGTTAAGCTCAAAGAGGAACACACAATTAGAAAGGCATGTTTTTGTTTGCCTTCAAGGGTAAAATATGGAATGAAAAAGAACTATATCAAAAATGAAGGCACAATGTTGATCAGTATTTATATTGCTTAAAATAGAGCTCTGTTTGTTCTGGCATCTGCTTCTTCTCAGCAGTGGCCCCTGTCTATGAAACTCCATCCTGACTGAGATTCATTCAGTTGTCCCCTACATTGCTGACATTTAGACCTCAATTAAAATGTATTTATTTTGCTAGACATTTTTGGTAGTTATCTCTTCATTTGAACACAGGGTTTATTGTCTGTTGTATTGTGTTTTAAAGGTTTTTATTGATTGGTTGATATTTTAATTACTGTTTTATATTTGCATTGTGTTTTAAGACTGTTGTTAATTATCCTGGTCTCTGACAAGGGTATAATTAATTAATTAATTAATTAATTAACATGCTTTATGCCTTTTTGGGGGGGGGACCCCATCAAAAATTCCTAATAATGTTCAAATATTTTAAAAACCTGTAATCACAACCAAGTGCAATGTAATAAACGTCAATCCATGTTGGTTAATGGGAACTGTTAATTAGCAACAGATTAATGACTGTATTTAACAGATTAAATCTGGGTAGCGGGATGTGGAAAAATTGGAATGTAACCAACTGAATTCTACTCAGCGTAGACCCATTAAAATTAATGGACCACAGTTGTATGTTGGATACATCCCGTTCTGTGCAGCTAAGAGATATATGAATTTATCACAGAATTTATATGGCAAATGTTCCTAAAGGAAACCAAGAGGTAATCTTGGAAGATACGTAAAGGAGCAAGAGCAGAGAGGCAAAAACAGATGAAAGAAATTTCTGAACAGGCCAGAAGCTTACAATATTGTTCATATACATATGATATGCATCCATGTGTTGATAAACAGCTCATTTCATATGCTACACTGGTATGTGAATACTGATAGGCTGTAGATAGCCATTATCACTTATTAGGATAACTTAATTAAGCTAGCTTATTAAAACCCTTTAATTCATTAGTGACAAAATCTTGATTAGTACATTTTCCTTCTAGGTGACCTTATAATTTAATAGAAAATGAATTTTTAAATGGAGAAAAATGCCTGTGGCAGAGATTTTGTGTAAATGAATAGAGTTTGTAATACACACAGGGATATAATCGAGCCTAATTAGTGAGGGTGCAAATGAATTTTTATTTCATACACCAGAAGTGTCATTGATGAGCCATGGTGTGGAGTTTGAAATGCATTCAGATTGGCAGTGTGAGACTGAAGTCTGTGGGAAAATCACTAGCTAATTCATTGATTGCCCCTTGGAAATACTGCTGTTAATTGTTAGGTAATTAACATGGCGCTACAATTATGTTGGCCTTAGGGGGTGATTAATGTTTCAATATGTCACATTAGCAGCAGCTAGGTTTTTAAAAGCTTGCTTTTTCACATGGCTACGAGACAGATGGCATATTGTCCCTGGAAATTTGTTTCCTTTTACTAGAGTTTAAACCGAGATTGGAACACCCCCTCCCCCTGCTGCCTCGCACACATACACAACCCTCAAGCTTATTTCCATAGGGCGAGTTGTTAAAACTTGTGCGTTTGAACTAACGGGATCCGGGCTGCCAAAAGGATCGGTGCTGCATCTGCCGCAGACATGGACGGAAGCGTTCCTTTCCCCTAACATGTGAAATCAAAAGTGTGTCGGATTTTAGGGGAACAGCCCTTCTGCCGCCCAGCAGCGTTCCCATTATTTAGTGACTGCGAGAAGCAAAGGATTGGCCAATGTGATATTTATTGGGATCAATACAATTTAAGTAGAAGCCAAATAAAAGCATGTTGAACAAATGCGTTTAGTAACACTAATATTGAGTACATTAATGCCGGCACACTTCGGTGCTTCACTTATTTCGAGTTGAAATCTATGTTCTTCTTGTTGTTCAGTGATTCGGGTTAACATTTATCCTGTTGGCAGCCACCACCTGTTAGAACTGTACCTCAGGTTTGACTTTAGTGCTAAGTATCCAACTAGAATCGTATGGGATATCATCCACCTTTGATTTCCAGACAGAAATGAGCAGTTTTAAGAGCTTTACCACACACACAACCCCCCTGTCCCAACACACACACACACACACACACACACACACACACACACACAGGACCCCTACATACTTTTTTTTCCAGGTGTAGGGTTTTCAGACACAGGGTTTATTGCCTTAGTTTTTCTGATTATACTGCTAATGCTTCTGTCACAGTTTCTAATGTTCTGTTCACACTGCACACCTGTTGCATTACAGAACTGGGTTTTTTTTTTTTTTACCAATATTCTGGCACCTGACACTATATTTCATTCACACAACAAACTTCACTGGGCAGCATTGCTACTTCCTGTCCCCACATGCATGCTCCTGTTCTCCCATGAGAATGGCAGGAAAGAACGATATGCTAGTATACCACTCTAATCTCCATTTGGGGGGGGAGGGGTTAATGGGGTTCCAAATGGATTTCTTCTGGAAGCAATAAACACTGAAATGAGTTCTAAACTTACAGTAGATTCCACTAGATTTCCAGAAGTGTATTTTACGTCATGTTCACACACAATGCAGAAATTCATAGGGAAACACCAGCAAAATATAATAAAGTGCCACCTGAATGTAGCCATTGTCCGCAGCATGTCTTTGATGCAAAGGTAGTGCTGGTGAATTTATGCTGGACCATCCGCACCCCATCCTGCTTTATTAGTTCTTCCAATGCTATTGAATTATTGCCATCTGAAGGGGCACCCTTGCACCGTAGCACAGCGAAAGTGTGGCAAAACATTTGTGCGGTAAAACGGTACAGGATTCCAGTGGCAAGTTACAGGGCATCCATCAACTGGAAACAAAACAGCATTCCTTCCCCCAAACTTTTGCAAGGGCAAGTAGTATTGAAAGTGGAATTGTGTATAACCGCTCTGATGCCATTATAAGCACAAATCAACACATAAGCAAAATAAAAAGGGTGTCTGGAGGTGTCCTTGGATGGCTGCTTCGTTTAGACAACAGTGTTGTCCTCCACACATACTGTGAATCTGCATAAAGTGAGGGACAGCTGTCTCTGCCTCCACACTGTATGTGCTTTCAAACATGCACATATAGCATGGCCATTCATATCCAGCATAAAAATGCCTCCCATTGCAGGGGAATGTATGGAGAGATTTCCACCTTTAGCAAGAGTCCAGACTCTCTTGAATGTTCGAGTTTCTTTCTTTGTTTGTTTTTTCTAGTGCCTCTAGCTTCTAAATGGTGGGGAGATAGGTGCCATTTTGGGATCTCCCTCAGGTGCCAAAATATCTTTGGCTGGCCCTGGCTCAACAAGGCCATGAAAAAGGGGTGAAGAAGATCATCTCTGAGCTTGTTGTACATGACCATGGATGTTCTGTTCAGCTGTATATTATAGTGCTGGTACATTGGAAATATTCCATGTAGACTTTGTGTTGCACGGCTATGGAGACCTCCAGCTTTCAAAGTTGTTTCCAAAGACAGTTGATTTCACACTGGGCTTCCTGGATTCGGGAAGAGTTTATTCAACCTTTTGATGAGGCATATTGAAGGAATACCTCCAAATCAGTTTTAATGAAAGCAGCAGCAGTTGTGTTGGCAATGTAGCCAACATTTTGCATCTTCCAAATTAGTATAGACCTAGGGTGGATCTACACATCGGGGGGGGCGCTATAAAGAAGTCAAAAATTAAATTGTTTTAACAAAAGGGGGGAAACCCATTATGGAAAATCACCTAGAATTTTTTTTTGCCATCTGGCGCCACCTGGTGTTGCATGTTTATAACGCATTCAAAACGCCGTTTCTTGACTAATGTAGCTGAGTCCCTGATGTTGTTCCAGGGCCCTTGTGCAGGGAGAAAAGCAGCTTCCACGAAAATGCAGTGCTAGATGTTCACAGAAAATTCTGAAAAGTGTCCTTTCTCTAGGGAAAGGGATGAAAAAAGAAAAACCTCTGGAATTTTCTCAGAGAAATGTTTCAGATCTATAACTTTTCTTACCACATTTCTTCTTCTATCATGGATTTCATGGCAATATTAGACAGCATTCCCATGTACCAGACCCAGGTCTGCTTAGCTTTAGCAAAGTGGTTGCATCATGTGCCTTCTAAACATGCCAAGAACATCTCTTGCTTTTTACAAGTCTGAGACAGCAAAATACAACATCCCAAGCTTTTCCAGAAACTCATAAGGCTTAGGCTGCCTTGTTTCTATCATGCCTTCTCCCCCTTCCAATACGCACACATTAGGTTCTATGTAAGAAAACTAGTAGCATCAGTTGTTTTGAGCTATTGTGATTAATTTTCAAGACGCTGTTAGTTGCTCTGCATCATGTGTAGATATTCATATCCTTCAAAAGTGTTCCAACAAGTTTCACCTGGCAGACGGAACCATACGCTGCAATGCAAAATGGTTTTAAATTTTCTCGTAATATATCAGTACTGTATAGCTCCATTAAAAGGATATTTTAAAATGTCAGATCTGGAATAGTTTCTAAAATGCTTGTAGGATTTCTCTCTCGTTCTCTCTCTCCACGTCCAATTAGGGCACATTATCCAAGAGGTGTAATGGACTCCAGGCTGTTCAAAGGATCATGTTCTATTATAAGAATGCTTCATTTCTCCCCCTTTTCCCTGTGAAAATTCAAGATGTCATCTTCCTTGGTAGCACCATACTGTGGTCTTTGTTATTACTTCAGTCACTGGCTTTTATATTGATTGTTCCACTTCAATAAATGACAGAAACCTTTCTCTGCGGCTATACCAGCTATTAACTTTTAATTTCCATTAAAACAGCTAAATTTTAGGGGGCTCTAATGCTTTAAATTTAGCATTTTAGATTTTTTTTTAAAACCCTAAACACTTAGATTTGAATGCTTCTTAATCTCCCTTTTTTTCCCCAGTGAAAAATGAATGTATAGTTAAATGTGCGAGGTTTTCGGTATGTTGGCTAGATTGGGGGAAGCTGTTGTTTTGAGATTCCGAAGTTGGGTTGTATTTATTTCTGCTTTAATATGCATGTTTAGAATAATGCAAATTCAGTTTAGGATGGGGCTAGAGTGTTATTAAACTGCACGAGCACCTCAATTCAGACAGATGGTTCACTGCTGTCAATACCACAATGCATTTTTCTCGCAGTAGCAGGAAAGTTAACATGTGATAGCTGCAGATTATTTCATAGCTCATTTTTAAAAGTAGCTCTGAGGGGCAGATAGTAGCTCTTCTGCAAAACCTTCAATTTGATATTCACAGAACTCCTGTTTGTTTTTTTAAATAGCCGAGTCACACTGTGAGGGAAAGAATTGGTATAGCGGTGGTTGAACGTCGTCGTTTCGGCATTGGGTTTTTGTTTTGTTTTATACAATGCTTTGTAAACCATCCTGGGCTCCTTTGGAAGCAAGAGTGGGATACAAAATAAATAAATAAATAAATAAATAAATAAATAAATAAATGGGGAGGGGGTCACTTAAAGAGTAAATAAATAAAAGAGGCGCCCATTCGATGTATTTCCTGCATTTTGACTTGCCTTATTTATCTATGCATGCATGTCTGGGTTGTATCCAATGCTGCTGTTCTGCTCACACAGCTGACTTACTCTTGTACAATGTAAATTCCTCCTCCTCTTCCTCTCCAGTCCACTGCACACCCTCAGAATCTGCTCCACAGGGTTGGGGAGCCCTCTGTAGTGGGTTTGGAAGGGGTTGGTGGGAAGAGAACAGGAAGGGGAAGTCCTGGGGAATGGGTGGAGCGCTGTTCATGCAAACTTTGCTACAACCCTAATTATCTGCCCCTTCCCAGATGTTTCCCAAATGTCACATTTTTTTTTTAAAAAAGTATGATTTACATTGCAAATAATGCAATGGCAAAATACAATTGCTAAACAGCCAATGCCCCAACTTAAAAGCAAAACAAAACATGGCAGCACAGAACAACAGCTCATTGCATCCAACCCCTTCCTTCTCTCCCATTCCAAGTGATGATGCCAAATCCAAGGCTGGGCTGGTTTGGGAGATCTGCTTAGGGCCACGAGGGGGGGGAACAGGAGCGCTTTGGACACTGTAGATCAGGGGTTGGCAACCGAAGTGGCCCATGGGGGTCGTTTAACCGGCCCACAAGTGGCCCATGGGGGTCGTTTAACCGGCCCACGAGCTGCCCGCTCAGTGAGTCCCTGCGCACTGCACTAAAGCAGCCCAGTGTGGCACAGAGACTCACTTCCGCGGTGCCTAAAACCATGTCTGCGCAGACAGCGGAAATCGCAGGCGGGCACGCTCACACATGCACGCAATCCAGCCCACGGAGGGATCTCCGCTGGAGTGAACCAGCCCAGGCAAGGTAAACCTTGCTGACCCCTGTTGTAGATATGCAACCTTGCTGGCATCCCCCCCCCCAGCATTCCCTGCTTCTCCTAATGGGATACTGATGCCCACAGGTAAACCAGGAGAACTTCCAGCATGATGCATGTTGTTCCGCTGGTGGTCCTTTATAAGCAGATATAGAAAAGCTCCCCCCCCCCAATAGCACTAGAACTCATGAGCATCCAATGGTGCTAAATGCTGGAAGATTTGGGGCAGATTGAAGGAAGTACTTCTTCAAGAAGCACATAGTAAAACTATGGAAGTCCCTCCTACAGGGGGCAGTGATGGCCAACAACTTAGATGGCTTTAAAAGAAGATCATGCAAAGAGCTGTCAAGGGCTCTTGATGGTTATGTTCTTCATCCACAGCTGGAAGCAGCAATGTTTCTGAATACCAGTTGCTGGAAACCTCAGGAGGGGAGAGGGCTCTTGTGCTTGAATAGTGTTCGTGGGTTTCCATTTGCCCCCATGGGAACAGAATGCTGAACCAGCAAGCTCTGATTATGTTATTGTGTTCTTATAGATCACCTGTTTCTTCAATAAACCATTGAGAGTGCCTTCATCTTTTCTTTTCTTTTCTGGATAAGGCCCCTTCCTCATTTTGAGATCTTCCTGGGAGAAGAACTTAGCAGAGTGACCTGGGACCAGCGATTACAACCCCTATGGTGCTTCAAATGCATATACTAACCTCCTTTAGCCTTCAGAGTTTTTATTTTAATTTCGGTCTTTCTAGTTAATGGCATTAAGGCACATTTTATTTTTAGATTTGCATTTATATATTAAGTGGGACATCTGGCATTTCTCAAAATCTTTTTCACAATACAACATACATTTAAAATGTTGTTTTCCTAATCATTTTGGGGTTTTTAATAGAAAGGATTTTAATATGGTCATGTTCTTAAAAAAATCAAAATATGTAGTGGGGATTAATACAAATGTGTATTAGAAGAGCAAAGAAATCACTGAGACAAGACTAATCATCATTTAGATTATCAGGAGAAGATGATTAAAAAACAAAGGATTGTATGACAAGTTATGTTGATGCCATATTTGTGAAGCCAAATGTTTTAGCTTTATAGATGAAAAATCCTAAGCAGCTTACAGTGAGACAAAGTAATCATTCAAATTACAAACTTAAGAATTTCAAATTACATACTTCATCAAGTTGACTCTATTTTAACTTGGAATGCACAGTGATTGACTCAATGCCAATAAAGTACTGTGTCTAATAATTCCACAAAGATAAAATATTATTAAAGTTAATGTAAGGCTGAAAACCCAAACATTTTAATGAATATGTGTGCTCGTTAAAAAGTCCTGTCCTTCAAAAACTATCAGAAATGCATAAATGAAAACTGGTATTTGTAACCCCCTTTTATAGTTGCACGGCTTTTAAAGAATTTGCATAACAATCAGTATTTGTTTGTTTGCTTGTTCTTTAAAAGTGAACATGAAAGGTTTATGAATGCATGATCATTAGTTACCCTTAGCTCTCCTCCTCTTTACAACTCTTTAGAAAAAGAAATTATCATCATGTTTCATTCCCTTAATTTTTTTATTTGATTATATGGAATTAAGATCATCATCCTTCTTGTGTTCTGTAGTCTAAATAACAGTTCATACCATGGTCCTGGTGGAAAATATTTTGTTCAAAATGATATATTCTCAAGAGTGACCAATCCCTATCATTGTACCTCTATGTATATATGATGTCCAGGCTCTATATATTCATAGTTGATGTATTTTCAGATCACTAGGCAATATTTTGCCAAGTTACATATATGAGAGGTTATTAGAATCATAGAGTAGGAAACAGTCTTATAGACAATCTAGTCCAACTGCCTGCTTGATGCAGGAAACTTGGAGCTATAGCATCCCCAGGAGGTGTCTATCTGAGCTGTGCTTGAAGACCTCCAGGAAGGGAGAGCCTACTTATTCTGTTGTTCAACTGCTCTTACCATCAAGAAATTTCTCCTAATATCCATACAAAACCTACTCTTCTATAACAGAAGCCCGTTAGATCTAGTCCTGCCTATATTCCTTTATCCTAGGGATTCAAACCGAAGCCCTTTTTAGACATTTGCCGCATGTAGACAGAACGAATGTAGGTGATGGCGAAGGCAGCATTGCAGTGGCAGGCTCTGCCTTGGAGCTAGACTTGTGTCTACAAATATAGAAATCAATGCTCATATAGAAATCAGAGGTTTTCATTATTTATTTGTACATTTTTGTTCCACCTTTACTCCAAGGAGCTATATACACCAGGCGTATATAGTTCTCCTCTTCTTCATTTCACCCTCCAAAAAACCCCCTGTGAGGTAGGACTTAGGTTAGACTAAGAGAAAGTGGGTGGCCTATGGTCACCCAGTGAGCTTCACATACCCTCCAACATTTCTCTGATGAAAATAGGGACATCCTATTCAGCAACAACAACAACAACAATTTTATTATTTATACTCCTCCCATCTGACTGGGTTGTGCCATCCACTCTGGGTGGCATCCAATTTATATAAAACCATAATAAAACATTAAACATTAACAAACAAACAAAAGTGCTGCCTTCAGATGCCTTTTGGTTGTATCTCCTTGGCTCAGGGGTTGTATAAGTCCATACTATTTTCTCCAATGAAAGTAGGGGTGTCCAATCAGACCCTTCAATATTTCTCTGATGAAAATTGGGAGGTCTTAAGGAAAAGTGGGACGGACATTCCAGGATCAAATCAAAAACCAGGACGGCTTCTGTAAATCTGGACTGTTCCTGGAAAATAGGGACACTTAGAGGGTCTGGCTTCATGACTGAGTGTGGATTTGAACCCTGGTCACCCAGGTCTTAGTCCAACACTCTAACCACTACACCACACTGGCTGTCAGTGTGACGCCTCCCACCACCACCTCACATTCTATCTACATACACATGGTGAACAGCGTTGGAGATTTGGCATCTAGGACCATGTGAGCTAGAGGCAATAAAAAACAGAACCTTAGGTTCCCTTTGCCTTGTACACAGTAGAAGACTTCCAACGAAATATAACGATTCAAACACTTCCTGTTATTTCAGGGATTCTAAGACCCATTTTTCAAAAACCGGTTTATGTTACCATTTCTATCAGACATCAAGAGTTCAAGCAGACACTGATGTAGATCCAGTGGATTTTGACCTTATTTAAAGGGTATTATCTTGACTGGTTTTTAATAGGATTTCACTGTTCTCATGTACTGGTAGTTGAATGTGTTATATAAGAGATAGATGTAAAAAAAACCAAACAAACCTATCAGTCAGCATACCTTGAAAAGCACATTTATCTCTCATTTCACATTTCTTGCTTCCTCCCTCATTTACTTCCTTTCTCTGATGTGCTATTTGCCTCATTTCAGTCAAATTCCATGTTTATCATTACTGTCCTTTCTTGGTTTTTTTATTTTTTATTAAAAGAGCAACAACAAAAAGGAAACGAGATTCTGAAATTTGTCTTTCCCAGACATTAAATCACATTCCCCAAAATTAAATGTATACATTTCTGTAGTTTGGTGCAGACCACATATCTGTGATGTGCTTTTCTATTTGTTTTCGCTAGCAGTTCATCACAGTTGCCTCTACCATGACTGAACCGTGCATGCATCTCCGTTGACACTGGTGTGATACCCTGAATGCCTTAGCAATAATTATTTTTAGTGTGCTCTAGCAGTTTCCATCTCAGTTCTTACAAGCACCATCTTTGGAAAATACCGAGACTCTGCCCTGCAGGAGTGATTAAAATGGCAGATAGCCAGATGTGTCAAGATCATGTGTCTTGTTATTGGGCCATAGCCTCTTCTTAAAAGGAAGGGTATTTCTTTACTGTGTTCATGTGAAATTTTCTCTTTGTACTGGTCATACTTCAAAATATTTCTTTCCAGAGGTTTCACTTTTCTCATACATTTGGTGAGACCAGTCCAATGGTCTTCAACTCTTCTTAGAGTTGAAGTTAGCAATACATTGCAAGCCAGCCATTTCTCCTTATGATCCAGTGTTGAGACTCAAGCCAGAACTTAAAGGGTGATGTTGTTTTGTGTGGCAGGAGGTTGCACAATGTTGTTCCAGTGGTGGTGATCATAGCTGCCAAGTTTTCCCTTTTCTCGCGAGGAAGCCTATTCAGCATAAGGGAATTTCCCTTAAAAAAAGGGAGAACTTGACAGCTATGGTGGTGATGCTTTGGCAAACTGTTCTGTGAAGTGCATCATACGCTACTTCAACCTGTCTAACTTCTCTTTTCCTTCTTTGACACCCACTTTAAATACCTTGAAAAGTTTTCTCTCATTAGCACTACCTTCTCAACTAGCCATTGAAGGTGTCTGCTTTCTCAATGGGTTTAACCCATTTATTGTCAGTTTAGCTCAAGTGATATAATATACTGACTTGGTATATTTGAGAACACATATATGTGTGAAAATAAATATACACTTATATGTGTACACAGTCTGACCACAGAGTTCCTAAAACTGATTTGAAGTGGCATGTAAATTTGCATGAAAAGACAGTTTGATCCATTCATATTTCCGTATGAAGCAGATCCATCAAGTTCCAAGAGAATTTTGAGCTGTGCAGAATTGTTTGAGCAGCTCACCATTGGTCATCCCAGTGTGCTCTGCCTTTTAATGACGTGCATTTATTTAAGTTTATTTTTCTACCCTGCCCTGCAAAATGCAAAAACATTCCTTTTTTCTAGTATCCTTTCCAATCCCAATTTCTATGCAGTGGTATGAAGATTTGTTTGATAGAAATAACTATCTCTTCTGTGAATAAATTACACTTTCCATTTCTTGGAGGTCACACTCTCCATTCCTCTTTGCTGACCTGTTCTTCTACTTGCACTTGAAATATTCTGATTTATCTTGGGCAATCTGCTTTTCATTTTCTACCCTTAATTTTCTTATCATTTTTTGTGCACTCTCTTAACTTCTTCCTGTAATCTTCTCAGTTTGCCTCTGTGGCTGATGTTTTATGCCTTGTATTCCCCCCCCCCATTTCTCTTCCTTTGATTACTTGCTGGCCTTCCCTGCTGATCCTCATTGACTTTTTTTTTAACTCTTCATATATTTATTGATGGCACATATAAACCATGGGCCTACATTAATTCACCTCATCAGCCTCTTTTTAAAAACCCTTCCCCGGTATTCCTCTTAATACTTAGCCGCTTTTGGTTTTACCTAATGAAAAAACACACATTACATTTCTATTGGATTAGATACAATCTCACTTACTAGCATTTTTCCCCAGACAAAAACATTGGCCTTGGAGGGGGATGAATACTGTTTGGGTTTCCGTTCAGGCAGCAAAATGCCTTGGGCCACCATTGCACCTAGTAATATGACCTCTTTCTATTGATTGATCTGTGGGGCCTCTTTGTAGATGTGCATACCTATCTGTTTACGAAATCAAAGTGTTAATTGATACCTTTAAAGCCTGACCATCACAACCCTGTGGGCCATTTTGGCAGGTTCACGGGGCCTCCCACTCAAACACCTGATGTCACTATGATGTCAGGTGACCTAAACCAAATCAAAAATCTTTTGAGGGTGTGGCTTGAGAGATGCCACTAGAAGAAGAGCTTTTGGACCACTAGCTTAAACCAGTGATACAAAGGGATACTTGCGCTTGCAGCAAACACTGTTAAACTGTCAGGCACTTACAGGAAGCCTGCTGGGATTGGCTATGCTATGACGTTTCCAATGGAGAATTCCATAATGTATCTCATGGCTGCAGCTGATCAGCTCTGACACCAAGTTTTCCTTGCCAAGAAACAATCCGGAGCCAATTAAGGCTCCCGAATGTCCCTTGGCAGCAACCTTTTCACCCAACCCAAACCTGGCATCATATATGGCACCAGGTGTGGGGTAGGTGTGCACTGTGCATGGTTTTGGGGAAACGGCCTTGAAAGATAACTTGGGAGCCATGCCAGTTCTAATTAGGCTTGTGGGCCACAGGTTCTCCAATCCAGCCTTGGGTCATGACTTTTCCTATACCAGGGGTGGCCAACTTCCAAGAGATTGTGATCTACTCACAGAGTTAAAAACTTGCAGTGATCTACCCCCTTTTGGGGGATTCAGGTTGAGGTTGTTGAGCTTTTAGGAAGGAAAGCCACCCATGTTTTGGGGGGTTTGGGTCAAAGTTGAGCTTTTTTTAGGAAGGAAAGCCCTGTTTTGGGGGCTTCAGGGCAAAGATGTAGAGCTTTTTTTAGAGGAGCCAAAGTTGCTGAGCTTCTTTGGGGGGGAGCCCATGATCTACCAGTGATCTACCACAGATGTCCAGTGATCTACCAGTAGATCACGATCTACCTGTTGGACATGCCTGTCCTATACTATCCCACCTGTTCCCTAAGGTGAGACTCTTCTCTGTGACCACCAAGAGTGGAAGCACAAATGGGTGGGACAAGAGAGACGGCCTTTTTGGTAGCTGCACCCAATGTATGGAATGCCTTCCTTTGTGAAATGCAGTTGGCCCACCCTCTCACAGTCACCCTCTAACCACCCAGTCTTTGAACAATTTTTACTCCATAGGTATTTGTTTTATGTGGTAGACAATGTCTTTATGGTTATTTTTCATTGCCCGTATGTTTTTAAACCCAGTCTTTTTTTGTATTCTTTGCACTTTTGGTATGTGTGTGAAATGGTAATTTTTCAATGTTTTAAACTGGCTTGGGTGGTAGTCTTACACCCAGAAGGTAGGGTGCAAATGCTCTAATAAACAATTGTAAATAAATCTGTGGAGTCTGTCCTGCAAAGGCTTATTCCACAGAAGTTTTTTTTTTTTAAAAAAAAACAACTTTTAAGACATCACAGCAGCCTCTGTTGTATACATGCCCTTCCATATATTTCAATGTGTGCCTAATTCAGTTTCTTTACATATTTGTGCAAAAATGCCAGGTGCAAAGTAGACATCAAAGGCAGCCCCCCAGTGACTTACATTTAACCTCTCATTTGTGCACAGGTAGAAGCTTTTATTTCTCATTGCCAGGTGTGACATGTGTTCCTGAGGAAGTGAGTGCTGCTGTGCTTGTGGGCCATTTAAATCTTCAGAAGTAAAAGCACGGGGTCAGACTAGACAAGTAACAAGGTTAATCAGTTTGAATTAATGACTTTTGTTTTAATCTGGTTCAAAATAAAGCTGTGGCCAGAGGCCTTTGGCTTTACCTATATGTCAGTGTCAGGACACTTGTTTCAGGGTAGCTGGGAGAAGAGACGAGATGGCACTCATCAGTGGATAATTGGACTGATTGCAAAAGTCATCCGACAGGGCGGCCACATCAAGGAGCTGTCTTCGAAGGAAACTCCAAATTGGCCATCTCTGTGTATTTCTCTGAATGGATTTTAGCCCAGAGTGCTTTTCAGATCATCAATGAACCGAAGACTTTCATGTGGCATAAATACAAGATGTGCGAGGCCTTGGAGTTTGGGATTGAAGTTGGTACTCCAATACTGCCCCAGGTGCAGTCGCTATGCAATTGTAATATGGCTGCAGACAAGGAATCAGTAAAACAGGGATGCATGTCTCGATTACTGCAAAGTGTTTTATTGGGGGCCACCCTTGAGCCTGGTCCTGATGCTCTTGCAGATGCACAATGCCACACCTAGGCTGCTGGTGGGGACAGACTCCCTCCAGCTCACTAGCCCAGGGCAAAAGGTTGCACTGGCCAGCCAGGCTAAGCTTATGGTTTGTGTATTAGTCCACAAGGCCTTTAACAGCTCCAGGATGCAATGATAAGGCAGTCCCTCCAGTGCCAATCCTATAGGATAGCCTAGTAGCTTTGGGGAACCTATCTTAACCCTTTATTTCTGCTGCTTCCACCTCCTTATGTGGTAGCTAAGGCAAGGGATGTGGAAATGAAACATATTAGTTTGAATACTGGTTTAACTAATCCTACACCTAATGGAAACTAACACTGCAGAATTCACTTTCAATGGTCGCATTGAGTTCTGGAAGCTCCAGGCAGATGGATGAAGGCTGCATGGCTATTTTTAAGGGCTCAGGACCCATGTTAGCCTTAAAAGACAGCTGCCTGTTTTCTGCCAATCAGGGGCCAGGTCACTTATGCCAGGTACATATTCACCTTTTGAGGATTTGGGATGTGGCTATCTCAGGGTTAATTATCCTAGGAATTCTCTATCTCTCTGGTAGACAGTTTTAATCAGTAACCTGTGGACATGACTTCTCCACCTATATATGATGTAGAGCTGGGCAGTCTTAAAAAAGAGAGAAAACAAATAATCAAATTCATGAGGAGAAGAAAGCTTGTGATGAAATGACAGTAAAGATGGTGTCTGAAAGTCCTTCCAAGGGAGAGCATCCCACAAATAGGGTAGCATAGCCAAAAAGGCCCTGTCCTATACTCACCAACCCCTTCATCTCTGCCATAGGGAGACACCTCTGGTGATGAATTAGATATGATCAGTGCTTTTTGTGATGGGATTCGCCAGTATTGAGTATTATCACCTCTTTTTTGTTGCCAGTGGCAGCCATTTTGTGCTGATAACTGCAGCACTTTTATCAAGACATTCTCTTGATAAAACTCATTCTCTCCTCCCTCTCCCCGATATGCACTGGGTATGGTGAATTAGACATCTGCTATAGCCTCTAAAAGCAGAGAAAAACTGATTAAGAACTACTGAATTGATTAATTGTGCTTCAACAATTTTACATATTGTAAAGGCTCAGTGAATATGCACTCCTGGGGTTCCTGAAAGAAAAACACATTTCATCTTATGTAGGAAAAGGTCCGTACTGTATATGTTAGTAAGCAAAGCTTCCACTCCTCTGGTAGAAGAAAAGCAATGTATTCAACCACATTATGGTCCATTTTTATTCTGGAGGATGTAAATTTATTGCAGGGATGTGGAATTTGAAGTGTCTACCAGAAACTTATGTCTCCAGCTGCCTCCATGTTCTGGTCTCCAGAGCTCCTGAGCGTTGTGTAAAACAAGGGCTGGGGCTGATTAAAACCCTTATGAACTGGAATGAGTCAAATGTGGACTGGATTCCCTAACATTACAATGATGGAGATTTAAATTCATATGTGTGCTGTGGCCATCACAGACCCTCCAAGTGTCCGTATTTTCCAGGGACTTCACTGATTTAGAGACGCCGTCCCAGTTTCTGATTTGATCCTGGAATGTCCCACTTTTTTTAGGATGTCCCTATTTCCATTGGAGAAATGTTGGAGGATATGGAGTTATCTGACCCCTGAGCCGTCTGAAGCAATTCTGTATAGGGAAGGGTTTGTTTTTTCAAAAAGTTCAATGTTTTATTATGTTTTTATATATGTTGGAAGCAGTGGCATCGCAATGGGGGGGGCAATGGGGGCGGTCCGCCCCGGGTTCCACTCGGGGAAACCCGGGTTTCACTTGTGGTGCGCCGAGCGGACATTTTACCGGGAGGCTGGAGGCTGGGCTTGGGAGTCACGGGGGTGGGGGCACCCCTCTGCCGCGCCAAGTGGGCTTTGGCAGTTGGGAGTTGGAGGTGCGCGGCTTTGGGGTCTCTGGGGGACGGCGATACCCTGCCACATAACGCCGCATGCGCGGCGCGATGCTACGTATGCGTCGTTACGTGGCAGGGTATCGCCGGCCCCCTGCGACTCCAAAGCCGCGCGCCTCCAGCTCCAAACTCCAGGTAAAAAGCCTGCTTGGTGTTACGTAGCTACGCCGTGCCCCCCCCCGGGTGCATGGCAATTTGCCGCCCTGGGTGTCGCGGCGGCTCACTACGCCGCTGGTTGGAAGCTGCCCAGAGTGGCTGGGGCAATGGAGTAAAATGTGTGGGGTGTAAATCGTAGAATCATCATTATGGAGTGGGACGTCCCTATTTTCATTGGGGAAATGTTGGAGGGTATGCCACCAATATGGGGATGAAACTGCCTCACATTGACCATGGGAGTTGGGGCAGGGGCACTCCTTCTTATAGACCAGTGCTTTTTTCCTGGGGGAATGCGGGGGTACGCATACCCCTAAACATTTTGTGAATCTAAGTTTGGCCTCATTGAGGGGCAGTATTTCAATATGAGTAGGAAAATGAGAGTACCCCTAAACATTTTTTTTAATAGAAAAAAAGCACTGCTATAGACTATCATTCAGCGAGGCCCTATTTGTCATAGGGTTGGGATCCTATTGCCTTCTGCATGCCACAGATGATAACCCTGTTCAGCTATGGCTGATAGGGGCTTATAGAATAGTCTGCTGGGGGGAAAAGATAGGATAAAAATATTGAACCAGGAACAGCACAAAATGAGGAAAAGAACAAAATGGATCCCGTAGTGCCAGTCAGCCCAACTTGAAGAGTTAGGATGAAAAAGAAGAAACCAAACTGTATTAATCGAAGTTCAATACCTCAAGGGACAAATGATTCTCATGCTTGAAAGAGATTTAACTCTCCCCAAACAGTAATCTCGCTCCTGCACAGCTAATGAAAATAAGAGCTAGCTATCAGCCAAGAAGGAACAGTTCCCATCTTCTGAGCTCTACAGCCACTCAGAAACTGGAAACTTTAATTCCACCAAGTCTCCTGTAACTACAATATGCAAGTGTTCACGTTTGGATGTTAACCTTTAAACCAAGAGGGATTTTTTTTTAAGGACTGTTTTTGAATGCTCCTGTTCACTGCTATTTTTCTTCAGCAGACATGGAGGCTAAATCACCCCTTAAAGATCTTGTAGGTTTTTCTTGGCAGAATTTGAGTGTGCATGTATGGAACCACTTCAAAAACAAAAGTCCCTTTTGGAGTATCAGGTGGTGTTTATTCTGATATGGAAATCTGCAGGAAGCTACTTTCTAAATGCTTTGTTAGTTTTAGAAAATATTCCTAATGTTTCACATTTTTTAACCCCCTTAATGCCAATAGCATTGTAGCAGCTGCTTGGAATTCAAGAGGAATGTAGCTCTGCTTGAGAAAGAGTAGTTTTCTCAGAATCACACACACATATTCTTGTGTGTGTGCGGCATCAAGAATTAAAGCAGTAGGAACATAACTTTATTTCTAATGTTGGTATATGTTTATGAAGGTCAGCACAGAGTATAATGGCGTGGTCAAGTGTCAATTCACCTCAGTGCTGAATGGCAGGCTCCATACATAGAGAGATGTAAATACAGAGATCTTCATTTCAACAGTGTCGGTATATTCGTGACACGGTTATCAATCCATCTATTTTGAAGAAACTGCAACCTATGATAAGGAATACGCTTGAATAAATGGTGACTATGTTTCTTCGTTCTTTTGCGCAAAGTCTTCTGACTCTTTCTCGGGATTAATTTAAACCAGAATGAATGAATTAAAAATGGAACTATCTGTAACTGGAATGAATCATGTTCTAATTCCTGAATCCACAGTGCAATGATAATGTTTTATTTATTATGACTATTTATATAATGCATGTCAGGATACAAAGTCTTCCAAGGAGGCATACACCAAATAACCTTTTCAAAACAGAACACACAATAAAACAATATGTTAATTTGTTGTTGTTGTTTAGTTGTTCAGTTGTGTCCGACTCTTCGTTACCCCATGGACCATAGCATGCCAGGCACTCCTGTCTTCTACTGCCTCCCGCAGTTTGGTCAAACTCATGTTCGTAGCTTCAAGAACACTATCCAACCATCTTGTCCTCTGTCGTTCCCTTCTCCTTGTGCCCTCCATCTTTCCCAACATCAGGGTCTTTTCCAGGGACTCGTCTCTTCTCATGATTAATTAATATGTTAATAAATCTGCTCATAAGGAGCCTTCATGTAGAGTAGCTGAGAGGGTGTGTGAGAGAGCAGTCCAGTTGGATCAGCTTGTGGTGACTTCTTTGATTGCTGTGCTGGACCTGTTAAACATTATTAGAACAATATTAGATATGTCATTCTAAAACGTCACAGGGCATACCTGTTAATTACCTTTTTTTTGGTGTGTATAACACACACACACCCCATGTATAAGACGATCACTCTTTTTTTTGGAATGCAACACAACTTGGGGGGGGGTGGAATTGCTCACAGTTGTTGAGCTTTTCTGGTGTGTGTGTGTGTGTGTCAACAATCGTATGCACGCTCACCGACAAAAGTCCACTGCCACACTCTACGCAACCATAGCAAATTGAAAGCACGCCTCGCTGCTGCCGTAAATAGCCTGCCAAATTGCCACAGTCACAGCCAATTGTCACCAGGCCTTGCTGCAGCAACCTATAACACGCCCAGTCAACACTGCCTAGCTCCTCCTGGCTGCTGCCACCAATCGCCTGTCCCCCCTCTGCTATCCATGTACAGTGGTACCTCGACTTACGAACGACTCAACAACCGAATTTTTCGACTTACGAATGGGGCTAATGGCCGCACGCTTACGAATGTCTCGACATCCGAAAGGAAACCACAGTGGTTTTAGATAGGGATTTTTCGACTTACAAATTTTTAGATAGGGTTGCTTCGACTTATGAATTTTTCCGTTTCCAATGCATTCCTATGGGATTTTTCGACTTACGAATTTTTCGACCTACAAAGGTGCCTTCAGAACGGATTAAATTCATAAGTCGAGGCACCACTGTATAAGAATGAATTTTTTGCCTATTATTTCTAAGGAAAAAAATATCGTCTTGTACACACAAAAATACAGTACCGGGTAATACTTTTTTACCTACTGCACCCTCTAGTGTCACATTTTTATAACGTGTTATAAACGTTAAACGTAAGACATCATGTGTCCATATATGTTATCATAACCATTCCTTAATCCTTACTTAACATTAAAAACCATGAGTGTAGATCCACCTCTGTTCTCATTCTCATTTCTCTCCTAAAAGGCAGTTGTTGGTCCTAGGGATGTGGGAGAAATTCAGTTTGGTTCACTTCCCGAAACCATTACTATATCAGCTACAATGGTTGCCCATGTGTCTTATGAGCCCAATTTAAGTGTTGGTTCCAACTTGCAAAGAATTAAGTGGTTTCAATGGGACTTATTTTAATATCAACCTCCCTTTTAGGCCTGCCAGCCACCCTTGCTGTCAGGGACTAGTTGGATGCAGAGGAATGGTGGGAGGAAACAGTTGGGGAACCACCGAAGGGAAGATTCAAGGGTGTCTCTCCCTCCTACTGTGAAAAGCTCCCCTCCCCCCTCTCCCCTCGTCTCCTGGAACCAGAAGAGGCATGAAAAGGGTGGAGGCGAGGTTGGCTTCATGCAGGCGTAGCCTCCAATTTCTTGGGGAAAGCCCTGGAGAGGAGAGAACTTTGATGGCTGTGAGGAGATGGGACTTACAGCCTTGGCAGCTGTTCCATGGTGAACCTACCGGGGATGAGCTGCTGTGCTCATTAGGCCTGATACTCTGCCAAGTCTGTGCAGATTGTGTTCTTGCTGATAAAAAGTTAACTCAAACTTGTATGGTGTGATTTACTGCCAGCTCGCTCCTGACAACTGCTAGTGATGTTAGGCAAGAGAATGAGTGGGGACCTTCTCTGTGGTGGACCCCATGACTCCGGATCTCATTGCCAGGTGACCTCCATAAAATGACCACACTTCAGGCCTTCAAAAAACCTTAAACACCCACTTATTTTCAGAGGCCTACATTTGAAGGCTCTATTCTAATACTGTGCTTCTTTGGGGCTGCTAAACCCCCTGAGATTGTATGTTTACTTGTAGCAGGATATGTATTTTTTATTGTTGGTTTTCATTAATGCTGTGACATACTGCTTATTTTTATGGTGTTTTTTTACTGTATTACTTTTGGAATTTGTTATTTATTTATTATTCTGGTAAGCTGCTTTCTGTGAGTTTGACTCATACAAGATCAGGATGAGGAGGGGCAGATTGGCAATCACTCTAGAGTCTAATGGATGTAATAGAATTTCCTTAGCTTTTAACAGAGCCAATTAATGAATATTTATTGAAAGGTTTTATAGGTTTGTACACTGCACAATACACAATGTATCTCAGTGGTATTTTTATGACAGCATGCATGTGCACACAATAACAGCCCAAAATGTCTCAACTCACTACTGATGTTGACTTGGCAGTAGTGGATTCGTGAATGAAGTCCATTAACTGTTGCTACTTGAGCTACAGTTTCTACCTTAAGTCTTTCCAGTCTATCAGACTCCACTTTTCTTTCTGCTTTCTATTCCTAGTTCTGCCTGCACTCGTTCAGAAGTAATTGTGTTTTCTAAAGAAATACATCAGTGTCTTCTGTCTGCCTAATTTGTACATCAAGGAAACTTCTGCAGGGAGTCTATCTTGCTTGAAAGCTTTTCCCTTATTTTTTCCCTTGTAATTTGAATTTGATTGGTTAAAACTTCCCACATAAAAAAATTAAAAGCTCACCTAAATTTAATTTCATAGGCATCTTTTTTGGGGGGAGGGGAAACAGCCTGCCCCCACCTCCCAAAATGCATTTAGCCTTTTCTGTGCCCCCCCATGTTGCCACAGTCTTTTTATGGGGAGAGTTTCTCCAGTTTTGTCCTGCCTGTGAACTTTTCACCAATAACTGAGGTTCAGAATGGACTACAAAAGAAAACTTGAAATCCTGGACCTTATTGATGATAATTCCACCCCTCCACCCCTAACAGTTATACATCCTGTGTCCGGACAGTAATTTCGAAGCTGATCTTTATTTTATTTTTAAAAGAAAAAAAAAGGTTGTTCTAAACAAAACAGATCTCTCTTGAAACCAACTTGCAGCAGCACAACCAGCGTACTATTATGTATGTTTCATAAATCCTGAGTTCACTGTACAAAGGTGAGGAATTTCATTTCAGCTGAAACATCGCCGGTGAGGTAGGTTTTGCCTGCCTGGAACGGATAGGACAAAGGCGAGTTTGGGAGGGATGGAGGGGGGGGATGGGGAGCGCGGCAAGCTCTTCAAGTCTGTATTAGAAGGCCACCGTTTTCCTGGATGGTCTGCTGTAAGTGTGGTGTGTGCTTTCAATAATTAGTATCCTGAGCAACTCTAAGATGATTGTTGACACAGCTGTTGTTGTTTAAGGTAGCAGACACATCAATGGCCAGGCAGTAGGTATTGATTTGTGCAGTGACATCCTTCTTGCCGTGTCATCTGAGTGAAAGAAGCCCCCAAATTAACCAATAATAAAGTGTTAGAAGTTGCAGTAGCTGCCTCTTGGGACTTGTTCTGGAGGAGGGTAGATACCCCTCCTCTCCCCACAGCCATCAATCCTCCTTGAAGGGACTGAGTGTGGCTCTGAATTGACCCAAGCCAATGCAAGTCCAAGAGATGTAAAGCTGTTGGTCCTTGTTTTTACTGTATATTGTCTCTTCTTGCAGCCTTAAGGATGGGAGAGTGGGAGGGGAGAAACACTATATTCTCTTATCGTTGGGCATTTAGTAATGTTTTGTGCATCTTAAGGAAACATAATGTCCTGAATGGAATGGCAGCCCTATTGAAACTCAGGTATAACTTGGTTTTGCTTTAACTTCTTTTGTACAATCTCTTTTTTTCCCCTCCCTGGCCTCTGACTTTGCAGCATTTCCACTCAAAGTGACAGGTAGGGAACACATATAATGGAGATGTTAGAACACCGAAATAGATGACTTTAAAAACAAGTGTTAATCAAAGGTACTTTAGCATGGATTCAGATGAAAACCACCTACATTATGACAAAACATGTTTCCAGTTCTGGAGTTGAAATGCTTATACAGAACACACTCTGGCTCCAATTCTATTGCCTCAAGAAATATTACAATAATGTTGAATTTAATGTGGAATACCAGGCAGGTTCATAAGTAAGAATCACATATATTCCCATATCGTTGTGGAATAATCTATAGATAATTGGTTTAAACACAAAGATACGGACACATTACTTATATTTAATCACAGTATCTCCTAAACATCTGCAACTGTATTTTCACACAGGTCGAGATCTGCATTTATTGATACAGTAAAACTTCGCAAGTACGACTTCTATGAAGGAAATGTCAAGGGGATCTTTTTCAACTTCCTCATGTAATTCTGAGTTAATGTTATTTGCTTTGGCTGTTATTTGCAGCACAGGATGACACACTAGAAAAGATCAAAGTGTTTTAAAGGTATGATATACCACTTAAGATGCAATATAAGAAGAATTTCATTTTAAGTGTTTATGTTTAGAAGTGTATATCCTTGAGTTAAATGTTTGATGTACAAATAAAAGAGAAAATGCAGCCTAACAATCTGTAGATTTCTTGAAGACACTCCTAATGGAGGCAGAGATCACATCAATTTTATAAGGTCCCAACGGTATTCACTCTATTTCAGAATGGGTGAAAATATATGTGGTGTCTTCGAAAAGTTCCAAATGAAGGGGGGGGAACCAAGTGTACATTTCTTTATATTTATATTTTCGAATTGAGCAAGTCATTTAAACACTTTACAATTGCTCTAGAATGTTGGTAGGTGGAAACTGCTTTCTTTTGCTTTGATATAAAAGATGTAGCAGCTAAAAGCTATTAAAAATTGGTTGCTAATTAAATTTTATCTGCACAGATTGAACTGGTTTGCAAATGAAAATCTGAATATATATATATATTAATTGTAGATTGGCAAAAAGTCTCTGGAATATCTTTATTTATGATTAAATCAATCCATTCAGTTACATTCTGAGGAGGATTAAAAATGACAATGACAAAGGGTGATATTAAACAGTTTTACACAGAGTAGACCCATTAATTCAATGGGTCTACTGTGAGTAAAACCTAGTTGAAAACCACTTACACTGCTTTTTTGTTTGTGAAAAATGAAAGGCACTGTTTAAGGAAAGGGTGCCAACTGAAGGTACCTCCCACTCCTCTTTCCCTATGTTGTTCCAAGGATTCTTGTGACTTCTGCACATTCGCAGGCAATTTCAAGGGGTGTCGGGGCAGAAAGGGGGAAAGCCCTGTTGTGCAATGCAGGGCTTCCACTGATGGGGCTCAGTTGAATCCCAGCCTTTTAAAAAAATCTTTCCTCAATATTTTTTTTAATTCCACATTTATTGCTGTAACTATTGGTAGTTTATTTTTCAGCAAAAGGTTCACATTTAACAATATGCTGTAATCTACTTATGTAACTTGGAGAAGTCTCACTGAACACAATAGTCATGCATAGGATTGCCCTGTCCCTGAGCAGAGCACAGTGGTACCTCGGTTTAAGAACAGTCCTGTTTAAGAACGGTTTGGTTTACAAACTCCGCAAAACCGGAAATAGTGTCTTGGTTTGAGAACTCTAAGAACGGAATCCGAATGGTGGAAGGGCACTGGCGGCGGGAGGCCTCATTAGGGAAAGGGTGCCTTGGTTTAAGAATGGTTTTTGTTTAAGAATGGACTTCCGGAACGGATTAAGTTCGTAAACAAAGGTACCACTGTATAGCTAAACCCAACAGGGTTTGACTGGCACTCTCTTCTTGTTAGCAAAAACACGATCTCCACAGACTTGGCAGACTGGCATGCCTAATGGGCAGAGCAGCTCATCCCTGGTAGGTATGGGCCATGGATTAGTTGCCAAGACTGAAAGTCCCCGCCTCTCGAAGGTTTCTTCCCCAAACAATTGGAGACTGAGCCTGTGTTAAGCCAACCTCTCCTCTGCCCTTTTCATGCCTCTTTTGGTTCTGAGAGACAAGGGGGAGGGGATCCTGTTGCAGCAGGAGAGGGAGACATCTATGATTCTGCACCAGCCTCTGCCTATTGGCTTCCCTCATCTAGAGATGCCAATAATTGAACATGGGCCTACATTGGCTCCCAAGACGTTTCCGAGTACAATTCAAAGTGTTGGTGCTGACCTTTAAAGCCCTAAACGCTCTCAGCCCAGTATACCTGAATGAACGTCTCCACCCTCATCGTTCAGCCTGGACATCTCACTGTGAGAAGTGAGGTTACAGGAACCAGGCAGAGGGCCTTCTTGGTAGTGGCACCTGCCCTATGGAAAGCCCTCCCATCAAATGTCAAGGAAATAAGCAACTATCTTACTTTTAGAAGACATCTGAAGGCAGCCCTGTTTAGGGAAGTTTTTAAGGTTTGAAGTTTTCCCCCCTGTTTTTAATGTTCTGTTGAAAGCTACCCAGTGTGGCTGGGGAAACCGAGCCAAGATGGGCGGGGTAGAAATAAATAAATAAATAAATAAATAAATAAATAATCTGCATGCAAAGCAGATGCTCTACCACTGAACCATGACCCTTCCCTGTGTAAAAGAGTACAATACAGACGGAGAAAGAAAGCTGGGGTCATCTAGAATCTTTTCATTAAAACAACAAAACAAAGGTTTTGTTTCTGCAGATATTCTAATGGAAAATGTGATAAGCCAATATAGGGTGAGGGTTATACTTTTTATGGAGGGGGGATCTAGGGACCCTGGTCCCTAATGTTTTGCTACTTACTTTCTTTACATACTTTCTTGTATGCAGAAAGTAAATCCACATGTCTGCAGTGGCAATACCTTCTACTACTGGCTGCGTACAGAGATCAATACCAAAACCTTATGAGCATTCACTCTGCCCAATTTAATAGAAAATATGTCCTACTTCTACAGCTTTTGCAGCCTTGTTTGAGCACCGAGGGCACTGAAGTCTGGATACACATTTTATTGAATCATATCTTCATATATATATTTATATTAAAAGGCAGGGAAACACTCAGAACTTCTACACTGAAACAACTAAAACAAAGTCAATATTTTCACTATCAAAACAGCAGCAGGATATGTGGACAAGTATCGGTATGAATGTTGAATAGCTGTGTTACTTTTGGAAAAGGGACATTAATTCCTAATATCAAGCCAGTTTATATCTTTCTCTATCACCTGCATAGAACACAGTGACGATGTAATTGGCCCTGCTTGCAATAAAGACAATACTACATTGTTAATCCAGACAACAGCTTTTAAGAGATCCTATCAATGTATATTACTTATTTTACCTTCTATTAAAATAAGTCAATGGTGCAAATGTTTTATCAGATTTTCCTCCCCTCCTCTTTTCTGGATGCATTTTTTTTATAAGAGATCATCTTTAGCAACATATCACTTCTTTTTTCCTTTTTTTTAATACCAGAAAGTTTAATTTCTGTTTAAAAATTAATTGTGGACATCCTGGTCCAATGTCCAAAGGAAAGTGAGCTGGATTGAAAACAGCTGTCATTCTGGTAAACTAAAGAAACCAATAAATAAATCAAGGACAATATTTTTCCATCCCTGATGGGCTGCATCAGAACAGTGAGGTAGCACGATACCACTGGCTCTGTCTTATTATTCTATTTAAAATGTTTATAATCCACTGTCGTGCGTAAAGCTCACTCAAGGCGGTGTACATTCTAAAAGATAAAAATACCATCTTCAACAATTATACAATATAGAACCTTCCATAAAACCTATGACCTTAATAAAACCAGCAATTATTGGGTAATAACTAACCTCATTGTTGTACAGTATAGTCATTTATGAAAAGGGATGCGCTCTCTATTGAAATCGAGCTCTTAGCTGTATTAGGGGCAGAAGGCCAAGGTGACCACATGCATATCTGCCTTGATGGGGGGAACCAAAGCAGCTGTCCCTTCCCTGCTAGTTTTTATCAGCCAAGAGGAGTAAGGCTCCAGAGCGCAAGAAGTTGCCTGACTGATCCAAGCACCTTGTCCTCATCCTCAGGCTGTACTAACTGAAGCTCATCCAACATAACAGGACTAGACACTGCTCTGGACACCCCTCAAGATCCATCTGCTGTAACAGTGGAGGCAAGGTCCTGGCAGATGCAAGCGATTTTAACCTCAAAATGCTTTGCAAACAAGTCACGGCAAGCTACCGTCAGTTCTGTCACCTCCTTTCAGCCAGAAGGTATAAGCAGTTGTGGACCATGGGGGTCTCAGATTTCAGCGGTGCCTCGTGCAATGCCAAAATCTGGTGTCCCCCCCTCTTGCCTTCTATTCTGCCTCATTTTTTCAGTGCCCCCCGAAAGGCTCTGCACCCAGTGTGACCAAAATCTGCCTTGAAGGCCCCACACTACTCAAAAAAGCTCTGCTGGATAACACAACGAGGATCCTACTTCAATAACAACAACAACAACAACAACAACAACAACAACAACAACAACAACAACAACAATTTATTATTTATACCCCGCCCATCTGGCTGGGTTTCCCCAGCCACTCTGGGCGGCTTCCAACAGAAGAATAAAATAATCAATTAAAGATTATATATTGGAAATGGGAATACTTATGTGTACAGTGCCATTTTTGAGAGGCTTCTGCATGCATAAATGTCAGGATGCTGTCAGCGGCTCCCAACCATAGCTGCCAAGTTCTCCCTTTTTTAAAGGGAAATTTCCTTATGCTGAATAGGCTTCCTCGCGAGAAAAGGGAAAACTTGGCAGCTATGCTCCCAACTGGTTGCCTAGGAAAATATAAAGACAAGGAAAGGTTTCTTACCATCCTTTTTTATTCAGTATTTACAGAGAGGCTATAGAACCCAGCCTCTTGGATAATGGCGCTGTCCCGAGTGAATCTCCACCCCCCTCCCTCTCCCACTTCCTCATTCGTCACTTCTATGGGTGGTGCTTCGTGCCCTCTGTCTTTGAGCTCTTTGTTCTTCTACTTTCAAGGTTCGCTGGGTTCTGGGAGGGGGGGGGTCTGGAATGCTTTCCAATGACACCATGTCCTCCTCCTCCTCCTCCTCCTCCTCCTCCTCCTCCTCCTCCTCCTCCTCCTCCTCCTCCTCCTCCTCTCCTCCCATTATTTCCCAACTTTCCCCCTCATCTGCCTCTGAGCTGTGACCTCCCTCAAGCCCCTGTTGCAAATCTATACTGTCTTCCTCTTCCTCCTCCCTGGAAGGGTCAGGCTGAGGAGACGGTCTCCACCATTCCTCCTCTGCCCAGTCCCTGACAATAAATCACATTCAAATTGGCGGTCTATACATGTATTACCTACTCTAGAACTACAGCTGCTTGTTTGGTCCTGACTTGACAAAAGCTGCAAAAGTTTTTCAACAGGCCAGTAGATACAGTTTCTAAGACTTTAGGAAATCACAGACTATCACAGATGGGGGTGGGAAAAAATTACAGTTCATTACTAAAATGTATTCATCACATTTGGAAGCTGTCAAGATTTAAGTGAAATACCTGAGATGTCCCAGGAAGGTGTTGATGCATGAGGAAAAGGTGAAACCTCTCTTTCCTCAGTAAATAATAAGAGAACAAGAAGGGGAAAAATCCCCGCTCCTGTTGCCAAGATCATCAAGTGCAGAGTTCTTACAGGCACTAGCATTGTCAAAGATGCCAAGTCAAGGCAGCATCTGACTGAATTCAGAAGAACATAATCGTGTGTGAGTGAGTTGTGTTAGATGCTGATACTCCCCATGAATTATTCAGTGCAGAATTATAGGCAATGCTGAAACGCATTATAATTGACTTAACCAACTTTGAAAAGCATTTCCAAAACCTACTGAGGTGTTACATTGTTTCCATGCTTAGTGCATTATTTCAGAAGAGAAAAGGAATTTCAAAACAGGAAGTGGAAATTTAGCTATTAAATAATTGTGCTGTGTGTGTGTGTGTGTGTGTGTGTGTGCGCGTGCGCATTTGCTAATATCACTGAGAGGCATATAGTCATTCATGGTATAAATTCGATGTTTCAGCGATCTTCAGAGAATTTAGTCTAATATGATGACTCAGATCTCTATAGGAATATCCAGTGGATTGTGAGTTGCTCATAACCCATGGACTCCCATCTTCTGAACCACTTCACTGTGGAATTGTGCCTTTCCCCTAAGAGAGAGACCATCTCCAAATCTGCCTTCAGCAGATCCAACAGCACTTCATAAATGGACCAATAACATTGAACCCAAGCCAAAGTTTTCACATGTACTTCTAAGGTGCTTAGGGAAGCACCCACTTTAACATCATAGTAAAAAAGGTAAAGGTAAAGGACCCCTGGACAGTTAAGTCCAGTCAAAGGCGACAATGGGGTGTGGCTCATCTCGCTTTCAGGCCAAGGGAGCTGGTGTTTGTCCACAGACGGCTTTCTGGCACACGTGGCCAGCATGATTAAACTGCTACTGGCGCAACAGAACACCGTGACAGAAGCCAGAGTGCACGGAAACGCCATTTACCATCCCGCCGCAGCGGTACCTATTTATCTACTTGCACTGGCGTGCTTTTGAACTGCTAGGTTGGCAGGAGCTGGGACCGAGCAACGTGAGCTCACTCTGGCATGGGAATTAGAACGGCCAACATTCCGATCAGCAAGCCCAAGAGGCTCAGTGGTTTGACTATGCGCCACCCGCATCCCACATCATAGTAGCCTTACAGGGAAGGTAGTTGCTTTTCTGAGGCAGTTCTAATTGTCCCAAGGTGATACAGGGAACTTCGTGGCTTGCCGGGAATTTGAACCCAGGTCCAATCTCGCATTCTTTGCACAGTACCACACAGGCTTTCTCAGGACCACCCTGATACCACAACTCTCTCGAAGAATCTGGGTTATGGATTCAGACCCAGCATTTCAGGGTTGATACTGGTCTGACAAGCAAACCTAAATGTTTGGGGCTTGGGTACAGGTTTGACTAGCTCTGTTCTATTTTTCACTGCTTCTCATTTGTTTGTTCACCTCCTTTAAAAACAGCCTAAATGGAATACAGCCAACTCTGCCTTCCTATAGGCTTAAGCCAAATTGATGAACAGTTCTATTAAAATGAAAGGATGTTTATTTGAGAGGTTTTCCTGATTTCCGTAAATCATTACCAAGATCAATTTCATTAAACTGGTACCCTTTTCTCGTAGAATTAAGCCACTAAGCATCTTAAAACAGTGACTGGGAGCACACAATTTTCTCCTTTAATCCAACAAGTTTAGGTTAAATAAAAAATATTTTCACCCGGCAGGAATTCTTCCTTCTGTCACTCTTAGGCAGTCGTCTCCCTCAACCCTTAACCATTTTCAGATACAATCCTTAAGTGCCAGCTAAAGGCATTTGAGGCGCAATCGATAAATTTACATGAAAGTGTCTGTCCTCCTTTCTCCCACCTACCTTTGCTCCTTATTACAGAGCAAAGTTTTGTTATATTTTCCATTTGAAAAATATCCTTCTGCCTTTCCCCCCAGCATGCTATTGTTTGTGATCAACAAGCCAGCCTGCTACAGGGCTGTTATCCGCAGCGTTTTAAGTTTGCATTGCAGAAGGCTGAATATAGGTTTTGCTGAACCAATCCTTTAATGGGGCATTAGTTCAAATAATGCTCTTTTTTTAAAAAAAACCAAACACAAACAAACAAACAAGTAGTCTGATTGGTGATGCACAAGCCATTCACAATCTTGGCCCAGTAAGGCTGATTGTTTACACTTCAAGGAATAAAATGTAACTTGGTGCAATGGGTTGATTCCACCCCCCCTTCTCCCTAACTAGAAAGCATCCTGCTTGTTTTATTTGGTTAAACGGAGAGGGCCATCTTCAAGAGCAGCCTCAGCAGACATGTTACCTAATTGATTTGAGAATTTTTCATTTCAATAATGACCTTGAAGCCAGTGATGCCTAGAATGCCCCCAGACCATGTCATGGGTGCTCCAGTAAAAGATGTATCGTCAGATCAATTACGAAAAGCAATGGAACATCTGATCCTACCCTTGAAATTAACCAGGAAAAGTAGGTCAGCACACCTTCAGCTGACACAATGAAGTATTATGCTCTCAATGACCCAGGAAGGAAAGCACTAATGATTGATGGGAAGGGATATTTAAATGAGAAAGTTGAAGCACAATGGAATTAAGCGTATAGAAATGATCAAACAGCCCCTGAAAGCCAATCTTTAGAGAACAGCTATTTCAAGCAAGGCTCACGTAAGTTTATATCAAAACAGGTGCAGATCAAGGCTTGTCGTTTTCATTTCATGAAAAAAGGCCACTAGCTGCAATGTGCAATGTCCTGCTAATTATTCCAAATGGAATAAATTTCTTTGTGTGTGTGTGTGTGTGTGTGTGTGTGTGTGTGTGTGTGTGGTGTAATATAGTGTTAAGGCTATTTGGCTTAGGCAAGCCATTGTGGTCTCAAACTATACAATGCTGCAGAAAATCCCTGAGCATATATACCTTTGGAGTAGTTAAACATATTAAATATGGTGCACAAATGAATTGTAAAGGTCATCAGTGCCACAGGGTTTCTAGAAGCCATGCTTTAAGCACACTCCCCAGCTAAAAAGCAGATGAAGAGAATTAGCATTGAATATTTGGGAAGGCATCAAGCAAAAGGCAGGAGTTGGGGCAGAGTAATCCACAGCAGGTGACAGAAGGAGACCCCCAAAGTAGAGGAACCAATAAATTAAAAAAAACCGTTGGACTCACAATGGTAAGTCCTTCCCTTGGCTCCGAAGGAAAAAATATTATTATACCTGATCTAGGGCTGACAGAGTTCCCCTTCTGCCATTCCAGGGTAGACAGGGGGCAGCAAGGGATATGGATTCACTGAATCGTCCTCTGATCTGCCCCACATAAATGCTTCCTTTTTGTCTTCTCCACCATCAAAACACTGATAGTAGAGGAGGGACAGCAGAAGATATTTCTGTGCCTGCAACAAGTTTTCTGTGAGTGGGCATCCTCCTTGGCCACAAATCTTCATTTCCATCCGCTCAGAAAAAGATGCCATAACAGGGACCTTAAATCACCACACCATCACATCTTAATAAGTCTGTAAGTGCTCAGAGCATCACATAGTCCTATTACAAAGTGGTAATCGGTATTATGACTGTAATCCACCCACAAGTGGCAGATGTGGGATTTAGAAACATGCTCGACCCAGTTGACAGCTATGACCACAATATGATGTAAAGGTAAAGGTAAAGACCCCTGACAGTTAAGTCCAGTCACAAATGACTCTGGCGTTGCAGCGCTCATCTCACTTTACAGGCCGAGGGAGCTGGCGTTTGCCTGCTTCCGGGTCATGTGGCCAGCATGACTAAACCGCTTCTGGCAAAGCCAGAGCAGCACACGAAAACATCATTTACCTTCCCGACGGAGCGGTACCTATTTATCTACTTGCACTGCACACTTTCGAACTGCTAGGTTGGCAGGAGCTGGGACCGAAAAACAGGAGCTCACCCCTTCGTGGGGATTTGAACCACTGACCTTTCGATCGGCAAGCCCAAGCAGCAAAGTGGTTTAACCCACAGCGCCACCCACATCCCACATGGACAATCTGATGTACCTGGGAGTAAATCCAACTGATGAAATGAAGGGAACTTACAATTAACCATATGCAGGATCAGGTCATCAGTCTCCCAGCTAGTTGATAGGTGTCAGGTCCTTTTACACACCGCAGATAACAAGATGGTGGGCTGAGTAGTAAACTTCTACATATTCCAAACTGCAGCTGTGAGTTTGGAGGAAGTAGCTCATATTGTTGGAATGCTCTCTCTCTCTCTCTCTCTCTCTCTCTCTCTCTCTCTCTCTCTCTCTCTCTCTCTCTCACACACACACACACACACACACACACACACAGAGCATCTCTTCTTCCCTGTGTTTATTAGTATACATAGGAAGCATTTCCCCAACCCCCAGGGGTAGAACCCCAAAATATCCACAGTCTGAGGTATTACGCTGAGAATTCTACCACCACAATGTAACATGTGCAAGACTTTAGAAATCAAATTGAACATCTGCTTTGGTTATATGTTAGGCATCAAGGTACCCGCAATACTTCAGAATCACAGAAAAGCCAATATGTAGTTTCTTTCTCTTCAATCAATTGTAAATTAAAATGGACTATACTTGTTAGAAGTGGACTTCTGAGGAAGATACTCATGCTGTTCAAATTACTGTTTAAAGACTGTGAAAACTGCTTGTCTGCAATGGCTAGAGGATCGCTTTTTAGATCAATAGTGAGATAAAGATTGTGTTTTCCCCACTTCTGAAGTATATAATAGATTATGTAATACTTTGCTCAGGCTTTCTAGGAGCAAAGCATAATCAAGGAAAGAGAAGAAATCTTGGCAGACTCAGGCCAACGAGATGATGATGCTTTGCCAAATCTAGAAATGAAATTGAATTTGCACTTGCAAATGTCAAAAGTCCTTCAAACACTACACTACAATAGTCTCCGCTGCCAAATCTTCACAGTGCAACGTAGCATCCAGAGGATGAAGGCTTTCAAGTTGCTCATATTTAGATACCTAGATGTTAGTTTAAGTGAAGTAGCTTCCTATACCAACCATTAAATGCATGTGCTACCATCATGTGTACTTGAAGACCCAGTGTGTCTTATGGCCCCTCTACCTTGGTCTGCTGGTTTCCTAATGAAGTCTGAAGAAATATCTTTTAATTCACAGCGTAGGAGGCACATATAAATAAGGCTGTAGAGAACTTTTCTTGATGTTGAGTGGCCTATTACCCAATTATTTATTACACAGAATGTGCCTCATCCCACAGAGGCCCACTGTTAATCCTTTTGTACGCTGGCTTGGATGCTACAGTACATATGGTTATGCCATACCTGCCAAGTCCTGGACTGCAGAATCTGGGACCGGCAGCCGTGTGACACCGGAAGTTGCGTAGACGCAACTTCCGGTGTCGCTTTGCCCATCTATGGGCACCAAAAATGGCCGACGACGACACCGGAAGTTGCGTCTACGCACTTCCGGACATGCGTAGACGCGACTTTCAGTGCTGGTGCCGGCCATTTTTGGTGCCCATTGATGGGCAAAGCAGGGGGGGAAATGGCCGCCGGCAGGAGAATATAAGGGAGAATAACGGGAGACGAAGTGATACAGGGGACCGTCGGGAAATGGTATGAAAAAACGGGGGTTTCCCGGGAAAACGGGGTACTTGGCAGCTATGGGTTATGCCAGAATCATTTCTGGTAGTTTCTGGGGCTTGGATATATTTGCACACTAGAGGATGAGGACAATATCCTTCTAGAGGTGACTGGCACAATATAGTCATGACAGGAATTAGCATGTGACATCTTCCCCACATTTTAACTCTGTGTGTGAGAGAGAGGTGGGGGGATAGGGAGAGAGGGAGAGCGCTAGAACTAGAAAAGTGAAAAGATGACTTCTCCACAAAACTTCTTTCTTCTGAATGTGCAAGATTTTGTTGCTGTTGGAGGGTGTTCAGACCTGTGGCTCTACACTATGATAATTTGGTCCAGGAATAAATTTGTGACATGATCTGTTGTTTGTATTTAATGTTTCTGAAGCAGGAATAACAGCCTGATTTGATTATGTTGGAGATTTAGCCCTGCACTCAGCTGTCGTTACGTTGTTGTTTTATATTATTGCAGTTTTATTATTTGTTATTATAAGCCACCCTGGGAATGCTACTTAGCAATGAGAGGCAGAGCTTGTATTTTAGGAATGAATGAATGACAATTTAATTTGGCATCATCCGAACTTTTATTCAGACTGCACTGGTTTGAAGCAAGTTTACAGTGCAATCCTGTGTATATTTACTGAAAAGTAACTCCCAGTTTGTTCAATGGGACTTCCTTCCAGGTTAGTATGCATAAGGTTGCAGTTTGAAATGCAGATATTTATTTATTTAACGCTGGGTCAAAATGTTTCCCACATGACTAAATGCAAAACATCACCTGATATTCTACTTAGATATTTGCATTTGGAATAGATAATAAAGTTTAGATGAGCAGGGATGTATGTGTATGTGTGTGTGTGTGTGTGTGTGTGTGTGTGTGCGTGCGCTTCATTATAGTGCCTCCTATTGAAAAAAAGCAAATGCAGAAGGACATTCCCTTCCCTAATCAAACATAAGTGTAATTAAGAACGGTGTATTTTGAGTACTGATTAATTTCAGGTAATGATTTTCCAGCACACTAGAGACATAGGGCAGTTTTTAGTATAATTAGACTTTGAATGCCTAGGTCATGATCAATAAGAGTTAAAAGACCATTTGCAAAAGCTGTATTTATGGAATTTATACAGTCAGATTTCTCCTATTCTTTAAATATGTCAAGCGCCTAGCTTTAAATTAAAAGTTGTTGGAGGCTTTTCTGCTAATACCACCATACATTTACTTTTGTAAAGCTTTTTACAAGGGATGGAGAAATGACTTTAATATTACATGTAAAGCAAAGACTGGTTGGCTTTAGTTTGGCAGGTGTCAATTTAATTAATAATCTAATGACATTCTAGATTTGCCTCAGACAGCACTTCGGTGCTTGCTATTGATTCTGTATTATTGGCCTAAATGTTGTCATCATTATTATCATGTGGTGACATTCAGGTAGGATTTGAATTAACCATTCACATATTAGTAAAGGATTTTATTTCATCAAAATTGGGCTAATGGTTCCACAAGCAGCAAAAAAGTAGCAGGATGAATACATTAAGTGCAAACATGCCCAAGTAGTGTTCCATCTCAACTCTTTCCAAATATTTTAATTGTCTATGTATGGTTTATACCAGGGGTCCCCAGACTTACCGCGCGGTGGGCCGGAGGGCAGGGGAGTGCGCGCGCAGCGGGCCGGAGGGCGGGGGAGTGCGCGCCCGTGCGCATGCGCACACGCACACGGGCGGGGGGAAAATCGCCGAAAATCGCTTGTGCGCATGCGTATGGGCCTCCCCCGACCCGGAAGTGCACCAGAAATGACCTCTTCCGGGTCGGGAGAGGCCCATACGCATGCGCACAAAGGATTTTTGGCGATTTTTTGCCGATTTTTTAGATCGTCGCTGCGCCGCGCGCCGTGAGAGCGGGCGGCGGCAGCGGGCGGCGGGGGTCGTCGCGGGCCGGATTGGAAGGCCGATTGGGCCGCATCCGGCCCGGGGGCCGTAGTTTGGGGGCCCCTGGTTTATACCAACTTCATGGTGAGAACCGGAAGCTATTTTTCTAGTTAAAAAGCACTGAGTGTACAGTGGTACCTTGGGTTACAGTTTCAGGTTAAGGACGGACCTCCAGAACAAGTTAAGTTCTTAACCCGAGGTACCACTGTACATAAATGCATCTGTTGCTCAGTTCTTCAAATTTATGATTAAGGTTGCAGTCTTAAGTGCATTAAAAAAAATTCACATTGAAATCACTGGCATACCCAATAACATTCCTCAGATGTAAATCAAGACATTATAAAAGTGGCCGTGGGTTGTATGTGTGTTTTTCCATTAAACATTTCTTCAACAGCTTTCTGTCTTCCCAGCTTCCTGACCTGGAAAAGACCCATGGCAGGGGTTAGCTCATGACACCTTTTCCAGATTTCAACTGAACTTTATCTACTTATTACATTTATATGCCACCTTTCCTCAAGCAGCTCAAGGTGGTGTACATAGGTCTCCTCCTCCCAGGGCCGTCTCTAGTCCCGGGCTGGGTGGCGCAAGGTGCCAGGGCGCCTGGCCACCAGGGGCGCAGAAGAGACGCTGAACAGCTGGTGTCTGGTGTCACGGTCCGGTCGGCGGGCGTCAGGACCAGAGGCAAGATGGTGGTGTAGAAGCAGGAACAGGTGCAGGGCTGAGGGTCCAGCAGCAGGCAGTCGCAGGGTCAAGGAGCAAGGCAGAGGCGAAGGTCTGGGAGTCAAGGAGCAAGGCGTCGGCAAGGCGAAGGTCCAAGGAGCAAGGAGCAAGGCGAAGGCTCAAGGAACAAGAAGCAAGGCGAAGGTTCAAGGAACAAGAAGCAAGGCGAAGGTACAAGGGTCGAGGATCAAGGCGTCGGCAAGGCAAGGGTCCACGGAGCAAGGGTCAAGACGTCGGCAAGGCAAGGGTCCACGGAGCAAGGGTCAAGACGTCGGCAAGGCAAGGGTCCACGGAGCAAGGGTCAAGACGTCGGCAAGGCAAGGGTCCACGGAGCAAGGATCAAGACGTCGGCAAGGCAAGGGTCCACGGAGCAAGGGTCAAGACGTCGGCAAGGCAAGGGTCCACGGAGCAAGGATCAAGACGTCAGCAAGGCAAGAGTCCACGGAGCAAGGATCAAGAGGCCAGATGCAACCAGGCAGGGATAGCGTTGCTGTGGCAAAGAGCTGAAGGGAAATGCTGGGCTTTTATCCCTCCCAGCTCCTGCCACCAGGTGCAGTGAGATCTCAAGTGGCCTCATCTGGGTGACCACTCCTTGCCTCTCCAGCACAAGCTGATGTCTTCACCTGTGTGGCCACGCCTTGCTTCTCCAGCACAAGCTGAGGCATGCCCCAGTCCTGCAAAGCACTACAGGCCCCAGAGCCTGACTCCTGCCCATACTCCTGACATCTGGGAGCAGCTGCTGCCGGCGCCCCCCATCCCACCCCCCACAGCGGCAGTAGTACACGGCCATTGAACTTTCTCCATGAAGCAGAATTAGCGAGACTCCTGCCTAGAGTGGCACCACACGCCTGCTGCCACTCTAGGCAGGAGTCTTGCTGATTCTGCTTCATGGAGGAAGCTCAATGGCTGCGCGCCACCGCCGCGTCCTGGAGTGGCTGCTGGAGGGAGGCACCAAGGAGGGGCCGGTCCAGGGCGGGAGGCCGAGCAGCCCCCTCTGCAGGAGGTGGGCTCTGAGCCCAGGCCAGCCCCCTGCAAGGTGGTGCGCGCCGTCCAGGCTCCGCCATCCTCCATCTCCGCCCCTCAGCTGCTCGCTACTGCAGCTGGGGGGGGGCGCCGGAGGATTCTTGCACCACGGCGCTGGATACCCTTAAGACATGGCTCCTCCCCATGTTATCCTTGAAGCAACTCTGTGAGGTAGGTTAGGCTGAGAATGAGTGGCCTGCCCAAAGTCAAAGAGCTTCACAGCTGAGTAGGGATTCAAATTCTGGACTCCCAGGTTCTAGTCTGACACTGTGACCAGTATACCACACCAGATCTCAGTGTGGGAAATGTGGGAAGTTGTGTGTGTGCGCGCGTGTGTGTGTGTGAAGGGAAATCATTCGTATTCTCTTAAATAAACTTTATTTCTTTACGGTAAAAAACAACAACAACTTGGGGTTTTTGTTTGTTTGTTTTAAAAGAACAACAGGAAGGCTCATGGTAAGCAGGACCACTGCCTTCTGCAGTTACAAGAAAGTCCAGCTGAGGAGGTCAGAGGTTTTCAGAGACCACAGGCACACAGGTAGCCAGTACAGTGCAGATCACCAAAGAGATGATTGGCAGAATGAAAGAAAGGACACTCAAGTGCATGACAATTTTTTCGGCGCAGCGCTAGTTCAGACTCTTTGTGTAGAAAAGTCTGCCTTGAGATATAATCCAAAGGAGCAGACTCTACAGAATTTTGCTACATTCTCATGCAGCCCAGGTATCAACTTTGTCTGCCTTTCTCAACATATAAGAGCTAATTTCATCAGCTTTCCTGGTTCAGTTCTTCACTGGTAGTAGTCAAGATGGCAGCTGTCACACACTATAGCTACCATGATCTGGACATTTGTGCAAACCCTACATGTTATGGAAGCCTCATTAATGGTTTCTCGGTGCACAGTACAATTATTCATTTATGAGACAATACAAGCACGCCTATATATAAAGCACCTATATTTACAAATGTTTAAAGTATAACACAACCAGATGTCCTAAGTGTCACATCTAAGGAGATTTTTCCTATAAACTTTGCCTCCTTTGAGTTTTCCAGGTTTGACATCTCATTTTGATAATACATCTGGTTATGTCAACATATCACATTATGCAACATTAATGAATCATGATGTGCGGCAGTATCTGAACAAGACGGGGGATTCTGACGGTATGTCAAAACTGGCATATTCCAACTTCATATTCCAGGTTGCCTTAAAATGTGATCGGGGAGGTCTCCCCCACCCCCGCCAAGCAATTTCCTTGACTTAGTTTTTTTTTTGTAGTTGTAACAGATGTCTGAAATAATGCAGTTTGCCATTTTATGTAAAATATTGCTACTTCTCCTCGTTACTTCTCCAGTTGCAGTTTGATTTGCTGAAGCTGTATGTAAATGAACTTAAAATAAACAAAGCCATAATGAAAGGCAAAAAGAGAAACACTGAAATGGCTTGTTTTCTAAATCTGGATCATTTATAACAAAAGACTAATCAAGATAAATAGGAAATTAACACCCTCTCCCCGTGAATGGGGAATGCAAAGCCCTTGTTTTGTGTAAACACTAATTAAATTACTGAAAGCATATCTGTGTTGGGCTGTTTGCTAAAGAGAATCTTTACCACTTGAAGTCTAGCCAATAAAATTTCAGACAGAAATTTCACTCCGTAGCGGAAATGTGATTTCTTTTGTTTGTTTGTTTAGTTAAGTGTCTGCGCTTTGTACATAGCAGAGGTTTTCATTGGTTGAAGACTATGCAGTTGTAACAGCTTGGCCCTAATAGGCAGGACATAAATAACATCATAAAAATTGTAAATCAAAAATTAATGAAATATTAGCAGTAATAATAATAATGCTATTTTGAAATAATGATTAAAAATGAAGGTCAAACTCATGTTTGTAGCTTCAAGAACACTGTCCAACCATCTCATCCTCTGTCGTCCCCTTCTCCTAGTGCCCTCAATCTTTTCCAACATGAGGGTATTTTCCAGGGAGTCTTCTCTTCTCATGAGGTGGCCAAAGTATTGGAGCCTCAGCTTCACGATCTGTCCTTCCAGTGAGCACTCAGGGCTAATTTCCTTCAGAATGGATAGGTTTGATCTTCTTGCAGTCCATGGGACTCTCAAGAGTCTCCTCCAGCACCATAATTGAAAAGCATCAATTCTTCGGCGATCAGCCTTCTTTATGGTCCAGCTCTCACTTCCATACATCACTACCGGGAAAACCATAGCTTTAACTATACGGACCTTTGTCGGCAAGGTGATATCTCTACTTTTTAAGATGCTGTCTAGGTTTGTCATTGCTTTTCTCCCAAGAAGCAGGCGTCTTTTAATTTCGTGACTGCTGTCACCATCTGCAGTGATCAAGGAGCCCAGGAAAGTAAAATCTCTCACTGCCTCCATTTCTTCCCCTTCTATTTGCCAGTAGGTGATGGGACCAGTGGCCATGATCTTGGTTTTTTTTTGATGTTGAGCTTCAGACCATATTTTGCACTCTCCTCTTTCACCCTATTTAAAATGTTCTTTAATTCCTCCTCACTTTGTGCCATCAAGGTTGTGTCATCTGCATATCTGAGGTTGTTGATATTTCTTCCGGCAATCTTAATTCCGGTTTGGGATTCATCTAGTCCAGTCTTTCGCATGATGAATTCTGCATATAAGTTAAATAAGCAGGGAGGCATACGGGTCTCCTAACAATTCTCAGCACACTTAACAAACTACATCTCCCATAATTCTTTGGGGAAGCCATCACTGTTTAAAGTGGTATCGTAGTGCTTTATATGGTGTGAATGTGGTCCAAGTCATGTTCATGTATCTGCAAAGTGTGTAGAGTACCATGTTTCCTTTGACCTGAATGCATTTATGCTAGAATGGAAAAAAACTCCTGGTCAAAAAACCCAAAACTTCTTGCTGCAGATAGATTGAAAAACTAAGTATGTAGCTCAGAGTAGTCTCTCTTTAAATCTGAGGCCATTACAGTGGAACATGGCTAATTTGTGAGGCAACAAGCTTAATGGAATGTTCCTGTGGATGGAAACCAATGAGGATACAGGCACAAATTTATATAGAAAGTGACCTAAAGGCCAGAGCTTTATTGAATCAAACTTAAAGTAGATAAACTCAGAGGGCAATAGGTCTTGGCACTGGTTGAAGGGTGGGAATTGATGGCATCCCTTGGCCTATCAGTCCTGTCTTGGCTTCTGTTCAGTGTTCTATACAAAATTTTCAGTGCTGTGGTTGTGTGCTAGGGATGGGGGAGAAATGGGTTCACTTCACATTTTGTTGAGAACCTAATTCACACTTCCTGAAACAACAGATGAAACAAAATGCAGCTATACTTTGAAATTTGCAATTCTTCATATGTTGTGAGGCAGTTCTTCAGCATATAAAAATACAAATGTTAGAGGAAGGTCCATGCAAAAAGCAAAATGCATGTATTGGTGAAAATAATATAAAAACTGCATTATATTAGGGAAATTGCTTGCAAAAATGTGTAAATTAGGTAAAATGGCAACCCAAAATGTACTTATCAGGAGAAATGTTCATGACTATGCACCCCATTTTTGTGTGGCCAGTAAAAAAAAAATCACAACTGATGCAGAAATGGGACAAACTAAAACCTGGAAAAGTGAGAAACTGGGAAAAACAAAAAAATTGTACCATGAATTCTGGTGCTCTTAACCATAGAAACCAGTGAGTGCACTTCTTACTGATGTTTTCAGGCCCCTCTGAACCAACACAACCATGAAGATTAATATGAAGATTACTGATTTCTCAAAATCCTATTTAAAGAAAAATGTTTCATGATGCCATCCAAATGTCCAAAAGCTGATACACTGGTAGGCCTTCCTGTGGAAGGAGTTCAAACAATGATTGGACCTTTGCTTTAGGGAATATCCTACCTGTTTTATGTCACAGTGATATGGTCTAGTGATTGACTCATCCCAAAGAGACCTGTTCTATGAAACAAGTTACAGTGTAATGTTGTCACTGTTGTCATTGGCTGTGTGCACACCACACATGCAAAGCGCATGGCTTCCCCCAAAGAATTATGGGAACCCTCACCAAGCTACATTTGTCAGAACCATTAACCAACTACACTTTCCAAAAATCTTTGGGCAAAGTAATGTGCCTTAAATGTACGGTATGTATGCAACCATCAAGTCCTTCCATGCATGCACAATGTGCATTTTCCATCAGCACCAACTAACTACAGGTGACCTCCATATAACTCATTTTCTGCATTGCAGCCTTTCTTTTGGGGAGGGGCTTGATGGGATAAGAATAAGGGAGTAAGTGGTGGGTTGGGCAGAGTTGTCATGAGGTGATGCTGTGGTTATGAGAGGAACCTTTATCTCTCAGATGTTGCTGAAGTACCACAACTCCTTTCAGCCTCAGCTCAGCTCAGCTCAGTACCACAACTCCTTTCAGCCTCAGCCTTAGCATGGCCAATAGCCAAGGATGATAGAGCTGTAGTTCGGTAATATCTGGAGGGCTGCAGGTTCTCCATGTCTAGTTAGGGCAGGCACCCCCAAAGTCAGCCCTCCAGCTGTTTTGGGACTACAATTCCCATCATCCCTGACCACTGGTCCTGTTAGCTAGGGATGATGGGAGTTGTAGTCCCAAAACAGCTGAAGGGCCGACTTTGGAGATGCCTGAGTTAGGGTATAATGCACCTGTTTATTCCCTCGATCTCTTGACCTGGGCCTCCTGTTTTACTTGTTGCATTATTTTAATGGGAGTTGTTTTATTGTCTATTTTAACGAAGGATATTTATATTTTAATGTTTGTGTAAATGGATTTTACATGTTGTAAACTGCTTAGAGCCTATTTTGGCATTAAGCAGTATAGTATAGTGTTGTTGTTGTTGTTGTTGTTGTTGTTGTTGTTGTTGTTAGTAGTATCATCATCATCACCCTCACCAGTGTTCTCATCAATGGGGAGACTGGTTGGATCAGAATGGGGTGATATAGTTTACTACACTGTAATTCTAAAGTAGCAAAATTATACACCTTCATTATACACCTTTAGGCACCAGGCAAAAGCATTCCTTTTAAACCAGGCCTTTGGCTGACTGATTGACATCCTATGCCCTTTTAAAATGTGTTTTTTTCTGGGGCGGTTATTGGGTAGTTGTTTTTATTTTGATTACGTATTTTGTGGTTTTATATTTTGATTTTATTCTATGAACTGCCCTGAGACCTCGTGTGTGTGTGTGTGTGTGTGTGTGTGTGTGTGTGAAAAATAAAACTTCAAAACAACAGAGGAACAGAGGAGCTTTCTTTGGATTTTGTATAGACTTTAATTGTAAACAATTTATGTCTTTTAAGTTAAAGCCAATTCCGGCTATACCATAATTTTCAGGACTTTTCTCTGACATGCCTCTCGCTTGATATATTCCGACTGGACTCCCTCCACAGAAATAGTACTTTTCGTTCTCTCCCAGCTCATTCTCTGAACTGTATTTTGGTAGAATTCACAGTAGGTAGATTTCTGAGTTAAATTTATTATCTGCATGAAAGAATCATAATAGTTCCTTATTCTAAGAAGGAAAAAAACACTATAAAAGGCATATGTCTGAGATGCATTGTTTCTGTATACTGGATTTATGACTCGGAAGGAAACCATCCAAGCTGTACAGGAATTCTGCCGTGTGCATTTAAAACTTTAATTCATCTCATGTTGCTCTCTTTGTTTTACTAAAGTGCCTTTGTTGTTTTCCAGTCTATATTTTCCCCACCTCATCCTCACTCCCAGCAGCTTTTGCTCTAACACTGCCCTCTATATTACATCAGAAAAGAATGTGACTCTTTTTTTTTACTTTTAATTTATCCAAATACTATGCACTCTGGGGTAAACAGCTGCACTTCACAACAGTTTTCTGATTTTCTTATGCCACATTGGTTTCAATTAAAATTCATTTATTTTAGCCAAAAGAAATTCATACAAGTTCTTAAAAAATAATAATGACTTGGGGTATAGCATGCAATCTGTAGGGTATGACATGATATAATTATGGACAGGGGAGAAATTTGATTCAGTTCACATCTGAATTGATCAAATTCTCATTTCCTTCGACATTCATACTTACCCAAAGTTTGCTATGAAGTTCTCCAACCATCTAAGGTGCATAAAAATGAACATATTAGTGAAAATAGCATACAGAAATGCATCATACTAGGAGAAACTGTTTGCAAAAATGGGTATAGTGCTTAAAATAGCATACAAAAATGTGCTTATTTGGGAAAATGCACTCTAAAATTCTGAATAATTTTTATGAGGATCTTTAAAAATAAAATTTGCAAATTGACTCAGAAACATTGAAAACAAAATTTAAGATTGGAAAAACTGAGACACCTAAAATTGGCAGATCCTTCCATGCCAAATCATGATTGTATTAAATCAGATTTCATAGCCAATATGAAGAAGATCAAACCTATCCATTCTGAAGGAAATCAGCCCTGAGTGCTCACTGGAAGGACAGATCCTGAAGCTGAGGCTCCAATACTTTGGCCACCTCATGAGAAGATAAGACTCCCTGGAAAATACCCTCATGTTGGAAAAGATGGCGGGCACAAGGAGAAGGGGACGACAGAGGACGAGATGGTTGGACAGTGTTCTCGAAGCTACCAACATGAGTCCGACCAAACTGCGGAAGGCAGTGGAAGACAGGAGTGCCTGGCATGCTCTGGTCTGGTCCATGGGGTCACGAAGAGTCGGACACGACTAAACAACAACAAATGAGTACTAATATACAGGATTTCATTAAATGAAATAAATTTCAGTGGATATGTAGGTTATATAATCATTCATATACAGATAATATGGAATTGGTTGTGGTCTTCACTCAGGATGTGAGTTTAATGGAAGGTGGATTTTCCCTCTTCAAGATGGAAAATATAATAGAAGTCAGTTGGCTTAAAGAAATGCAGCAAAATAAAAGGCCTTCTGGGATGCAATAGTCTTACCTAAAGCACAATCTTAAAATAAATAAAGTTACTTTTACGTACAGTGTACTAGCTTGCTTTATCTTGCTCAAAGACAAAGAATCTGAGGGTGACTCAAAATGTTTTGCTCACCAAATGTGCTTAAAGTTTAGCACTAGAAAAAGAAATAATTGGGATGGAGGACTTTTGAGTTATTTGCACTCTGCACTGATTTGCTGTTTTGGTTTCTGTTGTATCTGACTTTATGCTACATAGAGATACAGAGTGGCAGCAAAAGATTTATGGAACTTGTAAAGGGATGAAAGAGGGGAAACAGAGATTCATCTCTAGAGGGAGACTACTAAATTGAAATTGTCTAATGACGTGTTCCAAAGATAAAACAGGTTTTCATCTTACCTATATACCTATGGGAATTGCTCTCTATAAATGCTTAAGACAAGTTAACATTCTTGTGGGGATGAGAGAGTTACTCAGATTAAAGATTATTTTACATATAAGAACTGGTGGTTATAATAAATTTGGGTTGAATATCAAAATAAGTTTTTAAACTATTAACTGGAACATCCACCCTACTCCTGTGTTATTGGCAAAATAATCGGTTCTGTAACTGGGTACCTCTGCCCTGGGTACCCTTGTTCACTCCTATTTTCAACCTGCGGCCTCTTGCTTTTTTCAGAAGCCATGGAACATTCTGCAGAGACTTTAAAGTGTGGAAGCTGTATGTGGAGCTTGCAGAGGAGTGGCTAGGCAGCAGGAACTCCCTTTTGCGTGTATATTCATGATTCAATTTATTCATCCAAAGGTCTCCACCTAATTACTGCTCCCTATCAGGAGAATAACAACATTTGCATAGCAGTCTAGCGGTTGATCCTCAGGGGAGTTGCCAAATTCAATAGAGGGAAGGGCTCCTGTGTTAAGGCTCTGTACTGAGCTGTAAATATCAATAGGAACAACTTCCTTCTTAATGCTATTGTGGTGCTAGTTCAGATCCAATATTGATAGGTTGGTAACTGCGCGAGAGTAATGTGGGCTGATCTTGGAACAGGGGGAACCTGCTTATTCCAGTCCTAATTGCAGTGACAGGCAGCTGAAGGTCAGAGAAGAAAAGTGGGTGCTGGTATAGCCTCTGACTCCAAGAACCCCTGTTATGCCATTTTCTCCTAACACAGGACTTTTTTTTTTTTCAAGTGGCCTGCCCACCTCTCTTAATATGCATCTTACTTGCATGTTCCCATGCAAAAGGCAATGCACATGGGAATGGCAGTGAGTGGGCATCTCAGGTGCCTATGCTCCCCCTATTTTATGCTCAAAGCTTCCAGTATTTTATGCAGTGCAATTTTCCAGAAAAAGAGATGCCGGAACTCAGCACAAATGCCTCCCTTGTTCTCTTAGAATGGCAACGGCACCTACTTAAGAGGGGCCAGAACTGAACTCTGGCGAGTTCTGGCTGAAAGTAGCTCAAAGAAGAAGAGGAGGAGGAGGAGCAGGAGGAGGAGTTTGGATTTGATATCCTGCTTTACAGTATCACTACCCGAAGGAGTCTCAAAGCGGCTAACATTCTCCTTTCCCTTCCTCCCCCACAACAAACACTCTGTGATGTGAGTGGGGCTGAGAGACTTCAGAGAAGTGTGACTAGCCCAAGGTCACCCAGCAGCTGCATGTGGAGGAGCGGAGACACAAACCTGGTCCCCCAGATTACGAGTCCACCGCTCTTAACCACTACACCACACTGGCTCTTAGGGTTGCCATAATACAAAAACTAAAAACCAGGACACCCCAAAAGTTGTTTTTTAAAGCCTTTTTAAGGAAGACCCCAAAATTGTTGCTTTTCTGCCTTTGAAATCCTGGTAATGTCCAGGAAAATCTGGACTATGGCGGTCCTATTTATGCTGGAACAGAAAGGATAAAGACAGGGGAGGACTTTGGTCTTTCAAATTTCATCAGTGTCCTGTGTGACGCAAAAAAAGGTGCTCCCCCCACCTCGTTTTCCGTTCTGCTCAATTCACTGCATCATAGTTGTAATGCCCTGCAGCACCCCCTGGGCCTCTAGGTGCCCCCTACAGTGTGGAGGAACCAGTCGCACTGCCATAAATCTACTTCTGGTAAAGAGTCCTAAGCCAAAGGTAGCCAACCTTGTGACCTCCAGATGCTATGACCTTCAGTTCCCATCATCCACAGCCAACATTGTCAATAGTCAGAAACAATGGGAGCTGTAATCCACAAATCCAGAGGGCACCACACTGGTTTATATGGTTATGGTCAATTCATTGTTGCTGGCAATTCAGCCCTTACTTAGCTGAAAATGCATGACTTAAATATTAGTTGTTGATTGGGTCCATAGCTCCAGAGGTGTGCTAAAACTGACCATACTGGCTCCCAAGCAGTTTCTGATCTACTGTAGTCAATTTTATGATGGGGTGGGGGGAGAAATGGGCTTTTAAAAAAAAGTATATATGGTGGTGCATTTCTTGAGAAAATGTAAATGAGAAAATGAGAAAAATTTAGTTCTATTTTTCTTGTTCAGAAACTGCAGAAGTGCTTATCTTGTGCCTTTCATTTTATGTTTTAAAAATTACTTGTCAACTTTTATTTTTAAATAGAATATATACAACTTTGTTTACCTTTAATCGAAAATGAAAGAGAAATGGATTGGCAAAAAGAAAAAAAAACTAACTCAAGGAAGTGTGTGTCACAATAAATTTGTCTTCAAGGTGTCACAGGACTTATCAGGTGTCGTTCCCCCCCCCCCCGGGCTTTTCGTCTGGTTTGTTTGTTTGTTTATTTATTTATTACAACAGAACTAAAACAGCCACACATCTGAACATTGTGTTCTGCAAAGATGCTTATATTTTACTGTAGGAGGAAAATAGCTATTTGAAAGAACACCTCCCGCTGTTTTGTGTCATTCTTACACAAACAATACTTCTCTGTGTTCTCCTGAAACTTGGGGTACAAGGGTTGCCTCCCATCTGCAATGAGCTCTTTCATAAACTTTTCTCTGATTGGCATGCTTTCTTTAGCAGATGAAAGGAGCTCGCTTCCACAATGGCTACCTTTTAATACCTCTTCCAGGAATGGTTTTTTATTTATCCCACTGCTGCATACACAAATAAATCCCTGTACCATCCAGCCACACACAGGATCAATCTAGGAAGAAAGTTGCCAGTTGGCTTTCCAGCATTACGTGGCCAGGAGCCAACTGGCTTTTCCTTGATTATTCACACTAGGACAGGAAACAAGCCTCTTGCTGCTAATACTTTTGCTAATTGCTAATGTTCAACACAATCCATCCACTGTCCAGCATAATCTGTAAATCCTGGGAGGGGGTACAGTGGAGGGAAGGTTATGAGGACAAATTGGCAGTTGGCATTTGGTTTTGAGTGGCTGCTGGCCAGCTGGCTGTTAGCTGGTTATTTACACTAGGTTATTAAAGCGTCCCATATTTCATTCAATATATTTCATTCACGCCGGTGGACTGCTGTATTCCAGCATCATATCCGCTGGAGGCGAAAGGTACTGCAGTATCACAACATCTATGCTTGCCATTGCCACCACTAAATATGAAATTTGCCTGGGCATAGTGTATTTGCTTCATCTGCTAAAAACTAGTATGAATAAAATATTTGGGGCTAATTGGCTTTTTTTAAAACAACAACACACATTTTAGTCAGCTTGGGGAGTAACAATGGCAAGTAGCAGATTTTGCACTCTCAGATTATTGTTTCTTGGGCACATTCTAGATGCCTTAATTTGAGCTGTTTGTTTGTTTGTTTATTACCCAGTTGTGCATAGGATATGTAAGCAGAAAGGTTTGGAACTGCAGTTGCACCCCCTGTTTCACTAAGGATCCACACACTATCGGAGGCGTTAAGGAAAAATTAGACCAGTGTTCATTACTAAAGGCATTTGTGAATTATTCTGCATCTAATATGGACAGCTGCTCTAAACAGCTCCACATAAACAGGTGAAGAAATCCCGCCTCAATACAGCTGAAAAAACAACTTCTTATGTCACCCTACCTTTTTTTTTTTATAAAAAAAACTCCATTAAAAGAGGATTAGCCAGATTCATGGACAACTATGCTATCAACTGCCACTTGCCAGTTGCCTCTATTGTGTTGTCTCTACTGTCAAAGAGGTGTCATGTCTCTGAATATCAGTCCCTGGGCATCACAGGTGAGCAAACTCCCCACCCCTACCCCAGGGGGATGATTGCTTGTCGAAAATGTACTGCAAAGTCTGGGAAATACAGGCACTAACTGGGAGTTGAGTTGAACATCAGGCCTGTGCTCCATGAAAAGTGGACCGAATGATTTCCTCCCCCATAGTTATAAGGGACTTCTCTGACTTTCTCAAAACCAATCCCCCCGTATGTGTTTATCCATTCCCCTCTTACTTGCACTTCCTTATGATAAAACTCACCTTGAGTACATGAGGGTGCTTTTGTTCTTTGTCTTTCCATTTAGTTCTCCCCACCACCACCACCACCCAGGTTGCCTTACCCAGTTTTGTTTCCAATTCCTGGGGTCAGAGATCTGTTTCCTAGGGCTTGCCCAGATGGCTATAGAGGTTCACACAGCTGACAGCAGCTGGAGTAATGTACCAGTGCAGACAGAAATCCTTGCATTGCTCACTTTCTAATATGAGCACATAATGTATCTTCCCCAAGAATTTGTTCTGGTGCTTTCAGTGGCTGTCTTAGACGAGGCTGTCCTGAGGCTGTGTATACGAATGACACTGTAATTTCATCATTGTTCTTTGTATTATTTTATCCCCCTGCCCCCCCATGCAAACATTCAGTACACAATTTTGTGAAGAATGTAGATTTCAGTCCAGGGGACTCTGCTGCTGTTAGAGGTTGAATTAGATCTGCTTCTTGAGTTAGTAGATAGGTAACCCAGGGTTACAGTAGCCAGTAAAGCATCCTTCTGTGAGTGCCTCCCTGCTTCTCTTGGTCCCACTCACTTTCATCTGGCAATTGTCAGCTGCTCCTGAGAGCACTTGGCAGCTAAGAGAGCTTTAATAAAATATATCTATGCTTACATGTCTGCACTCTGAACTCTCAAAATGCCCTTTTAAAAAGAAGTATTTTCCTCTTGCCGCACTTGTGCAGAGATTGTGATGGAGAGATGTTGTATTCTGTAATCTGCTTCGGAAAGGAAGGTATTATAAGTAGAGAGACTAAGTTCTCCTTTCTTATTGCCAAAGTGCTGCAAGATCATGTGAAAATCAGGTCTGTATAAGATATTCTTTATATATATATATTAAAAATATGTTAAGTTGCACACATAAGGGCAAATAATACCCTCTGCAGCTAATGGCAGTGGGGACCATTTACATGCTAGTGTGGTGTAGTGGTTAGAGTGCTGGACTAGGACCTGGGAGACCAGGGTTAAAATCCCAGCTCAAGCATGAGGTTCACGGGGTGGCCTGGGGCCAGTCACAGTGTCTCAACCCTACCCATGCAGGCTTGTTGAGAGGATATAACGGAGAGGGAGGGGAACCTTTTATGCCACCTTGAGCTCCTTGGAAACATGCAATACAAATGTTAAAACAATACTCCAGGATAAAATGTCAACACTTGATTTATTGGGGCTGAATCACTTGATCTGTCCTTACTTGACCACTTCGTATTTGATTCTAACAGCTCGATTTGATGACACTGCTCTCTGATCTGGTCCATATATGTGGAGGGGAGAAAAAGTATGCCTTCTCACTTACATGTCTCCAATCCATGTAGGGCTGTAATATGTGGCTCATGCCCAAAAAATCCAGTGTACATAGGTTGCTTGAGTTCTCATATAAAATATGGTAAAATATGATGATCTGGGTTGAGGTAAAAGGTAAAGGTAAAGGACCCCTGGACAGCTGAGTCCAGTCAAAGGCGACTATGGAGACTATCATCTCACTTCCAGGCTAAGGGAGCTTTTGGTGCAACAGAACATTGTGACAGGAACCAGAGTGCACGGAAAAACTGTTTGCCTTCCCACCGCAGCTGTACCTACAGTGGTATCTCGGTCTCCAGACGCTTCAGGTTACAGACTCCGCTAACCCAGAAATAGTACCTCGGGTTAAGAACTTTACTTCAGGATGAGAACAGAAATCGTGTGGCGGCAGCGCAGCTGCAGCAGGAGGCCCCATTAGCTAAAGTGGTTGTTGTTGTTTAGTCGTTTAGTCATGTCCGACTCTTCGTGACCCCATGGACCAGAGCACACCAGGTATTCCTGTCTTCCACTGCCTCCCATAGTTTGGTAAGACTCATGTTGGTGGCTTCGAGAACACTGTCCAGCCATCTCACCCTCTGTCGTCCCCTTCTCCTTCCCAAAATCAGGGTCTTTTCCAGGGAGTCTTCTCTTCTCATGATGTGGCCAAAGTATTGGAGCCTCAGCTTCAGGATCTGTCCTTCCTGTGAGCACTCAGGGCTGATTTCCTTCAGAATGGATAGGTTTGATCTTCTTGCAGTCCATGGGACTTTCAAGAGTCTCCTCCAGCACCATGATTCAAAGGCATAATTCAGCTAAAGTGGTACCTCAGGTTAAGAACAGTTTCAGGTTAAGAACGGAGCTCTGGAATGAATTAAGTTCTTAACCTGAGGTACCACTGTATTTATCTACTTGCACTGGTATGCTAGGTTGGCAGGAAAGAGCAACGGGAGCTCACCGCTTCATGCAGATTCGAACTGCCAACCTGCCAGATTCTGATCGGCAACCCCAAGAAACTCAGTGGTTTAGACCACAGTGCCAGAGGCATAGGGCACTATGAATATAGGCTGTTCTTGAACACATCCCTGGATATAAGGGTATAACAGGCATGCTGTCACTCCTCTCCATACACACAAGTTGGATCAGGGAGAGATATAATCTGATCCACCCCTAACCCTTTGACCTCTCCATTGAAAAGGATTGTTTGAACTGCCAGAGGTCAGGTTTGCACGTAATACTAACCCATAATTTATCTCTATGTGTGTGAGGCCAGAGCTCATATGCTGCTTGTCTCCTCTTCTTGTAATCCAATGACATCTGGAGGCACCAAGCTATGGTTGAGCACTATGTGTGAATGCAGCCACTGTGTGTATGCGAAGTTCTGCCCATGGCAATGAATCTGCAATTATGACTCTCTCGCACATCCAAATTTTCATTTGCTGCAGCTGAGGAGTGATGAATATGCATGTGAAAACTGGCACTACCGGCTGAAATTACTAGTTGCCCTTTCAAGTTTCAAAAGTGAAACGTCACATGCCCCTTATGTTTTCTCACTCAGTAAGAGACCAGAATGTTGTCAGCGATATTGGGAGAGCAAGAATGAGGAACTGACCCTGACCTGAAAAATCATTCAAAGAGAGGCAGCCAATATTCATTAGAAAAGTTAGATTTTTTTACAGCTGCAGAAAGCAACACCAATTGGAGAAAACAGCTTTTGACCTGGATCCAAAATCCAACTTTTTTGGTTAAATGACAACCAAATGACTCAGATTTCAGTCCTTAATGCTCTTAAACAGATACATGTAAATGAGACAAGCATGCATAAAACTATGTTAAGGATTGGGGTACATAAGTGAAACCCTTTTTCCAGGGTCTAAATTAATATAATTATATAGACAGGCTATGTTTCCTGCTTTCATTATCCATTTTCTCCCAGAACCTGCTCGTAGGAACATCCAGGTTTATCTGTCTCCAGTACACCTTGATACCTCTGTCCCAACTATAATAGACTCACAAATATGGTGAATCATCATTTGTTTGAGAGAGAGAGAAGGCATGTGGTATGGTTGAAAAGCATGTTTTTATTTGCTATAAGGGGAATTATGGTACTGGTTGCAGAACAGATCCTTATTCCACCAGTTCCTAGTGATTTAAAGAGCTACCAGAAGTGATTTCCTCTTTTTTTGGGGGGGGGGACATTTAAATCATGAATTGACTTTGCTCATTCTTTGCTCATTGCTTCGCTAACATCAAAGAGACAATGGCACCTAATCTACACTTAATGAGTGTTGTTAGAATTGATCTCAAGTGACCCCTGGATAGCAGAAAGTGGACTCCGTCTTTGTTTGGTTTGAGGGAGTCAAAGGAGTGGAATGACAGCCTCCAAGAGAACAATTTCTTGGGGGATGAGAGAGTGCATTAAGAGAGTATGCTTAGTGAAGGATAAAGAGGGTACCGGTGGGATAAAAAGCACATACCACCACAAGGAAGCAGATGGACTATATGGACATTCAGAGATGGGATGGCATATATTTTCCAGTTGCCTAGGCATAACTGTCCATTTCTATTCTGAAAGGTTCTCAAATGCCTTGAAAGGTGCTACTATATATACCATACTATTATATATAATTCTCTCTAGCCCACATCTGACTGAAATGGACATAGCTGGGCATACACTAAAAACGACACATTTCTTCGTTCCCTTCTTTCCCTTCTCCCCCTTCAGCACCATAGCAAAAGTCCATGTGCTTGAATTATGAAAAATAATGGTACCCAGTTCAAAGTAAGGACAGGAGAATAATGGTTCAGTTCCCACTTTAATAGGTACCTTCAATGTACAGCTATCCTTCAAAATTCATGTTTCCCTGAATTTTGTGATGAAGTTCTCTGATTTTTTTAAAAAAAGTGTACAAAAATGCACATATTATTGAAAATAGCATTAAAATGCATTGAAATTGCTAATAGTACTGCATTTATAGGAGAAGGGCACAGTAAAATTCTGCCAGCTGAGTCAGCATATCTCCAGCCGACCTGGAATGTCGGCCTAGCCCAATATCCAACTATTCCAAACTCAGTTATCCAGGTGGACGGGTTTGGATTGCATATTAATACATTATATAACAAATCATTTGCTGCTCTTTAGCAATTAGCAAAACTGGCAGCTTGAGGCAGTCACTTAACTCTATCTAATAGTTGGGCCAGACCTGACCAGGCGCTATAAAATACTGCTTTCTGTGGAAGCTGTCTTTTCCTTGAAACTACTTGTTGCTACTCTGAAGAATTCCTTCATTCTCCCAACTGTGAAAGAGAATGTGTCACTTCAGAGTTTAGTTATTTCTGTTATTCTACTTATTTTATAGCATCGAATGCCAGGCTTCTTAAAACACTGGTATTGCATCTTGCTGAATATTCTGCAACATTTATCCTGGGGAAATTCTGGAAAGATCATACATACTCTTTTATAGTAGCAACAGTAATAGGTGGCATCAGTTTGAGGAATGCTAGTGGGATTTCTTTATTTAGACCCTGCCCATCTCTAGCGATGAAGCATTTAAAATCACATGCAAAGCACACTTAAAATCATTGTTCCCCACCCCCCACCCCCACAGCAGATCTGCCGGCAAATAATTCCCACTCTTCTGTAGGAATGTGAAACAATTACCTGCGGAGAGTCCTTCTGTGGTCCCAGAGTAAAAAAAATATTCCATCTGTTTCTCAAGATATCAGAATGTTGTTTTCCTCCCACTGAGCTCCCATCACTACCAGAAGGCTCCTGATACATTGCCTGGAGCCTGGGCTTGGAAGCCCTTGTTGTTCAAAGGCTAAAGCTCAAAGGAGAAAAAGAAAGAAAACAACAAAACCAGCTTGCTCTGGGGCCTCTTAACCCCGTATGGGACATGTTGCCACTGGACCTTTTGCCTTGCCTGGCTCCACAATTCCTGGCGGGATTTGACATACATGCTCACCAGGATTGGAGTTGTACGACCATTCCCAAGAGCCGCTGCTACCTGAATGAACTCTTTATTATTACGCCATAGGAGGAAGAAAAGCCTACCTTTCAGAGTTAAAACTGAAATGCAAGGTTAAGGTTCTTGAACGAATTCTGAAAAACTGGCAAAACTGGAACAAAATCTCTGTCATTTCCTTGTACTTTACGGAGGACAGTCCTCGGCTGCAGGGATGCCCTGTTTGAGGCTCCATCTGCATTATACATTGAAAGCAGGATCATACCACTTTAAACATTTCTTCCTTCCCCCCCCAAGGAAGGAGACTGTTCCATTTGGGAAGTCCGCAACCAAAACCTGAGTGGAAGGGCTTTCTCCCCTCCTGCAATTCCTAGGAGCTGACATGCAGAGGCATATTATAGAATCATAGAATCATGGAGTTGGAAGAGACCACAAAGGTCATCCAGTCCAACCCCCTTGCTTCTTAGGGTTACGTGTGATCGGGGCACCCAGATGCACAGATGCACAGACAGGCCCCTATCCATGGCCAGGTGCTTGCACATTGGAAATTCTCCAGGTTGTTCCAGGAAGAAGACTGGGTGGTCGAGTTGTGGATAACAGTGTGGCCCCACTCCTCTGTGGGGCCTACACATGAGTAGCACTGCAATAAGCAGCAAGTGTGTTGGCAGCCTGGCCAACATTTTGCACCCTCCACGGTGCTGCAGTGGGAAGAGGAATGGCAGCCACCATAAAAATAATGGTGGAGAATAATTGTTGGAAAACTCTGTAAAGTGGCCTTTTTCTAGGGGCATGTGAAAAAGGGAAATCTCAGGCATTTTCTCAAAAAAAAATGTTGACAGGTGGGTGGCATCATTCACCTATCAAAATAGATCAGATCAGAACTTGGGGAGCCCAAGTTCTGGCCTGCTGGTAGATCCTATTCACCACACCTGTTACTTCTTTCTTCTCCTTCATGAAAAGTTATCCATCAACACTGATTGTGTGTGTGTTTGTATGTGTGTTCACATTACACACAATCTCCTAATCAGGAGCTGTATGTGATTCCTTTGCCAACCAGGGGTCTTATGTAATTCTCTAGCTGCATCTTGGTTGCCTTGTTCCTAGTGTTAGATTTCGGTACACAACTGTGAACTTAGGAGACCTTATTTTTGAAGCTTACATAACAATGGTAATGGATCTGTTTGAAATTGGTTTTTAGATTGCAGTTAAAGTTAACAGCAGAAAAATCTATGTTGTCACAGTTCGGAATGTATGACATGAAAATAAGGTGCTGCTTGCAAATCAAGAACGGAGCCCAAAATAATGCAGCACTTTTTTCAAGAGGGAATTAAAAATGCTTTTAAAGTGTCCATGCATAGAAAAATCTTAGTTTATTGTGCTACCTTTTAAAATAAAAATAAGCATTGCATTTGTCAGTGGCTCTCTAATTTCCTTTGGCGATTTTATTCCCCCCCCCCCAAAGAAATGACATTTTTCATTGCTAAATCTCTCTCCATTTCCCAAGTAGAAAGCAGCATGCATTTACAAATTGAGTCATATTCCCACGTCTACAACAAAGAGAATACTTTGAAAGACTGGTTTTTAAAATAATAATAATAATAATGTTGGGATATTTATTAACAGCATTATTTAAAGCCTTTTTAAAAACCGCTCTCTGTTCTTTCTGTACCAGGGAATGACGCTACATATTTAATAGCAGATATTAAATGTTTCATATGTTTATGACATGAAATGTACGTACAATATAATCATAACCCTCTGAATTCAGCCATACATCAGAAAAATACCTGCCTGTTTAACTCAGCACAGCAGTCCAAATCTGTGCACCATAGCCACGTATTTATGTATTTATTTATACATTTATTTTCTTACTAGCAGTCCCATACCAGCATTGCTTGGGCATTTCTAGGAACCAATACAGTTTTGAAAGGTTTACTCTGTCATCTTGAATCAAAACAGTGTCCAGTTGTACCCAAACAGAGACAGAAAGCTGCTTCTTGATCCCAGGAACCATCATGCAAAAATTGTTTATGGTATCTTAAGATACCATATTGAATTTTTTATCTATATACAATCCACAAACCAGTGCAGCATCCATGTGATTACTGGGTAGTCTTCCACCCAAGCAGCAGTAACCCACCAGCCAGAAGGTTGGGAACATGGCAGTCCCTAGGCCAGGGCAGGGTGGCGCAAGGCGCCAGGGCGCCTGGCCATCAGGGGCGCGGAAGGGGCGCCGAACGCTGGTGTCTGCCTCCATGCGCCCCTGCTGTTGAGCGGCTTCAGGCAGCTCTCCGGAGGCACGCGGGGAGCGCGAGCCTGGGGCCACCTCTGCCGCGCCTCTGTCTCAGCTGTTGAGCAGCTTCAGGCCGCTCTCCAGAGGCGCGCAGGGAGCGCTGGCCTGGGGCCGCCTGAACAGCTGAGAGGCGCGGCACGGTGGCCCCAGGCTCGCGCTCCCTGCATGCCTCTGGAGCTTCGCGCAGGGAGCGGGAGCCTGGGGCCACCTCCTCCACGCCTCTCAGTTTTTGAGCGGCTTCAGGCCGCTCTCCGGAAGCGTGCAAGGAGCACGAGCCTGGGGCTGCGTCCTCCGCACCTCTCAGCTCTCCGTGCACCCCTCCTGCCCGCCTCACGGGGGGGGGCACCGGAGGGATCCTGGCACCAGGGTGCCAGATATGGTTAAGATGGCCCTAGTTGGGAAAGTGCTACTGCCCCACTCTGCCATATGTTACTAGTTGCTGGTTCAAGGACCTGAAACAAGGTATTTCAAGAGTTATTGTGCAACAATACCAGTCAGGGATTCCCCCCGGTCCTGGATCCTAAGCTGACCCATTGACAAAGGAGAGGCTCAGTTGAAGCCCTTCCATTTCCCCAGATAGCAGGAAGATAGCTGGTTTCATTACAACCAGCAAGAAGCAGCAGAGCTCCGAATGTGGTGGTGACTCCAGCACTCTGATCAGATGGTCCCTGATTAGGATCACCGTTTAAGTAATGGATATCATTGTCTCCTGTATTTCAGGTGAAGAGACTGAGGCTGAAGGAGTGGTTTGACTAAGACTAAGACCACTTGTGGTGTAATTGAACCAAAGACTCCCTGATCCATCAAAGTTCACTACCCCATTTCTCATAAACAGGACTTCATTTGATGCAGAGTTCGGGCCTGTGATCTGTTTTGAATGCCCAGGAACACATGGAAAAGTGATAAAAAGGAGAGGGCATATGAACATGTGCAGAGTGTATCATTCTCTCAACTTTATGTAGCAACAGCCAGCCTAGAAGGAAATGTTACTCATATTTAAGAGAGACTATACTTAAGGATGGCTTAATGGTATGCAAGTGAGAGAACAATAATTGCATTTTATTATGGACAGTAGTTGATTCCCACCCCCTGCCCCCTTAAAGAGCTGAGCATTGGAAATGCAAAATATATTGCGTAATAAAATATTATTATGGTGGGTCTGCAGGTGAGGCAAGCCACAGCCATTTGTCTCTGTTCTTTTTACCTTTTGTTAACTATATACACATTGTGACATAAATCTCAAATCATTAGCTGCCCAGAAATGAGCTGGCATGTATTGAAGATATCCCAGAATGCATTTCTCTTTCCAATCAACCCTAGAACTCAACGGTTTAATAAGAGCATTGCTTGTACAGGGCTATTGACCTCTGGAGACCTTTCAGTGGATTTCTGTATGTGTACACAATCTGCCAGGGTGAAGAAGATGAGGCCGTTAGATGCTTTTGAACCCTAACGTGGCTTTTATAAGGATGATTCATATTTAATTTGAAGCTTCTTGCTCATTTTGTTTCTCCTTTCCCTCCCATTAGAAGGTCTCACAAATAGTGACCTATGTTGTTATTTATAGATCTTGAAGCTTCTTATATTTGAAGAAGGGTCAGTAATGCTTGTTGTGGCTGTGGAACAGACTGTGGCCATGTGAATCGTTATGATTATGGTCAACAGTAGCCAGGTTGCTACCAAAACATCATTCAGGCAAGGTCAACACATGCATGGAGATGATTCACCAAAGGACAAAGGATCATGCATCTGAATACAGCATCTAGTTAAAGGGCGGACTAGTAAATAAATGATAGAACCAGGCTAGAAATAACAAGGGGGGCATTGCTTCTAAAGCAACAACATTCGTTGTGCCTTCCAGGTGTTTCAGACTACTGTTACCATCATCCATGGCCAGTGGCCATCCTGGGTGGGGCTGATGGGAATTGTAGTCATAGAATCATAGAACTGCAGAGTTGGAAGAGATCCTGAGGAACTTCTAGTCCGACCCTCTGCAATACAGGAACATCCAGCTGTCCCATATGGGGATCAAACCTGCAGCTCTGGCATTATCAGCACCACACTCTAACCAACTGAGTTATCCAGGTATAGGAACACAGGAAGCTGCTTTATACCATGGGTCCATCTAGCTCAGTATTATCTACACTGACCGGCAGTCCTACCTGGAGAGGCCAGGGCAGAGACGGATTTAGGGTATCGCGACCGTTTTCCCTGCAGGGAGCTCTGAGCTGTATGGGGGCACCACAAGGCATTGCTAATATGATGTCTTGAACACAGAGAATAGGTGAGAGGCAGAGCAGAGCCAAATTTTGGCCATGCACAAGGCGCTGCTGAAATCTGAAATACCAAAGTCTGTCCCTAGCCATGGCTGCAACCCGGAACTCTCTGCAGGCAGAACAGATGTACTGTCAAGATGTAGCATCTTCTCCAACATCATTCCTCCCTGCCTTACCAACTTCAAAGGGTTATTGTGAGGATAAAATGGGGCTTTGTTCTCCTTAGAAAAAGGCAGGCAGTAAGTGCCATAAAATAAATCCCACTGTGTCGCAGGAGGGACATAGGAAGCCTCTTCTATCAAGGGAGATCCTTGGTCCATCTTGCTCAGTATTGTCTACAATGACTGGCAGCAGCTCTCCAGGGTTTTTCTGCAGGAGTCCCTCCCAAGCTTTACCTGGTGATGCCGGGGATTGAACCTGGGACCTTCTGCATGCAAAGCAAGTGCTCTACCTCTGAGCTATGGCCCCTTTCCTTAAGGAGGGTTAGAAAAGACACCCTTCTTCCCATCCTCCTTACATCACATTTTGCCGCAGGTGTTGGTAACTCCAGATATTGCTGAACTACAACTCACTTCATCCCTGACCATTGGTCACACTTGCTGGGGCTGATGGGAGTAGTAGTCCACCTTCATCTGTAGCCCCCCCCCCCCCCCGTGCTGTATGGGTTATTTTGATCTGGATTAGCCAATGCGTCTGAGCAGTGGGAATGTAAGGCCTTTTGAGTCTTTCCGTCTGCCACCCTTCACTCCATTAGATCGCATTTCATTTGCAGCAGCAAATCTCAGCATTTGCTCTGTTGTTGCCAAAGATTATCACCAGAACGACACTGCCTTGCTCCTTAATCTGTGTCCTGAATTAGATGGGATTTAAGAGTCCATTAAAGTTGGTAAAAGAGAAAGGGAGGGCCCGATGAAAACCATTCTGCTTATTTCATTGGAACGGCACTGATAATCAATGATTTCCCACCCCCAGAGCAGAAGTCACATGTTCGCTGATGTGAATAAGCGTCCTGGACAGGCATCAGGTTTGCAAATATAATCAGATGGATGGGGGGGGGTGGATTAATTTTGCAAGCTGCTTTGCAATTAGCCAAGTGTGTACACAGTGTGCAACAGTGATTAAGATCTGTAAGACTATATGTGCTTTGAATGGGAATCATGCACAATTGTAGACAATAGGACACAGATGGTGCCAATTATGGAAGTGTCCACTTTCTTTAAAAAATAAACCAGGTGCCCATTTTTGTCCATGAGAGTCTGAAACACATGACACCAAAATGTAGAATGGAGAAAATTATGTATTTGTCCTAAACCATGTAAGGGAAAAAAGATATATTTTTGCATCATACAGATTCTTGGTATGCACAAAAATCAATGGGGCAGTTCTGTAGGTAAACTCTACAGAAAATTTGAGGTTGTTTACACGACTTATTTAAGAATATAGGAATAACCTGCTGGATCAGGCCAGTGACCCCTCTAGTCCAGCATCCTGTTCTCACAGTAGCCAACCAGATCCCTGTGGGAAACCCACAAGCAGAACCTGAGCCCAAGAGCATTCTTTCCCCATTTTCATAAGCATTACTGCCTCCAAAGTAATAATAATAATAATAATAATAATAATAATAATAATAATAATTTATTATTTATACCCCGCCCATCTGGCCGGGTTCCCCCAGCCACTCTGGGCGGCTTCCAACAAAATATTAAAATACAGAAATCCATCAAACATTAAAAGCTTCCCTAAACAGGGCTGCCTTAAGATGCCTTCTAAAGGTCTGGTAATTGTTATTCTCTTTGACCTCTGGTGGGAGGACATTCCACAGGGCGGGTGCCACTACCGAGAAGGCCCTCTGCCTGGTTCCCTGTAACTTGGCTTCTCGTAGTGAGGGAACCGCCAGAAGGCCCTCGGCGCTGGATCTCAATGTCCGGGCAGAATGCTGGGGGAGGAGACGCTCCTTCAGGTATGCTGGACCGAGGCCGTTTAGGGCTTTAAAGGTCAGCACCAACACTTTGAATTGTGCTCGGAAACGTACTGGGAGCCAATGTAGGTCTTTCAGGACCGGTGTTATGTGGTCTCGGCGGCCACTCCCAGTCACCAGTCTAGCTGCCGCATTCTGGATTAATTGCAGTTTCCGGGTCACCTTCAAAGGTAGCCCCACGTAGAGCGCCTTTATACATCCAAAGTCTATGTGGTCAATTATATAAATACAGGTATGTTGCCATTTGTATCAGAAGTCCATTGATTTCAATTGATCTACTTTGAATACAACTTAGTCTGATATCACTCAGGGAATTTTATTTGATATCTTCCTCTTTCTGTTTCTACCCCCCCAGAAAAGCAAATAAGCAGTAGGAATGCAAGACCAATAAATTTAAACCCTTTTCCCCCTACAGAGTAATAAATATTACAAAGATAACAACCTTGGTAGTACGTTGTATGAAACGAATTGTACTTTTCTATAAAGTTTTCAATTTCTTGCATGTGATTCCACTGTTATGCTATTTTTGTCACTGGGCTTCTGTACTCCGTGTCTGTCTGATGTTATCTCCCAGAACTTCATTGTTAGCTGTATGGAATGTATTTAGCTGTTCATACTGCTGTCTGTTTTCTAGTGTTTTGTGTTTTCTTTCAAGTGACTCTTTTCCTTTACTTGTATTAGATGGATTTGCAAGTCGTCCCTCTTTGAGCTAAGCAGGTTACTTACAACTTGCCTTGAAATGCTTGATGTTGACATCCTTCCCCCTCCCTCCCTCCCTTGTCAACTTGCTCTTGAATGTATCTGAGCAATGTTTGAGAGCATGAATGTGTAAATAGATGACTGTGTGGATACAATGCAAAATTAGATTGCATGCTAATTTTTCAAGTGATGTTCACATCATATATTTTCCCCCAGGTACAATATTTTATTTTGTACTAAACTGCAAACGAGAAAGAAAGAAAAGCCCAAATACATTTCAGGGGGGACATGATTTTTTAAAAAACCATCAACATTGTCAAAAGGAAAAAAGAATACACAGATCTTTATATATTTACATTGTAGCATTTTCTAGAATAGTAAAAATTGATAGGTTAATTTTTGCACTTTAACTTGACCTAGAAGTCCCTGGCCCCTGTTCAAAGAGGAGGCCATGATCCAGTAAAAGTTGACCATTTTTTCCAGACTAACTGATTTTAATGCTGGCTAGATTGTGTCGAGTCTTAGCATGGGCAGCTTCTGATGTGGCCCAAATGGCATGGCAGCTACAGCCTGTGTCCTTCCTAAATGTCTCTACTAATATTGGAAAGTGCATGTCATGTGGGAAGAGCCCACAAAGTGATTCCTCAGCCAATCAGAACAGTCCCTCCTGGGAGAGAGCAAATGGGAAAGCAGTTCCATAAAGGTAGGGCCAGCGGCAGAGCTTCATGCTCCGCCACCCAGAATGGAGAGCAGGCACGCTGCCCCCAGGGACGTGACACACGTTTTGGGGGGTGGGGCGCGCAGTGTGCAGGGGCGGGGCGTGCGTTTTGGGGCGGGGTGCGCTGCACGCAGGGGCAGGGTGCGCCCCCAGCTTGAATCCAACCCATGCAGGGTGACAGTAAAAGGTGATCAATTCAAAAGTTGCTGCATTTTCCTGCACACTTGCGAGTGTGTTCCTGATTCTTTTTCTTTTAGCTGTAGCTTGACTTTCCTGCAGCTTGACCTTTCTCACACCGGATGCCATGTAAGATTTATCCTGCTTTAGAGGGAACGCAACCCTGTCTAGAATGAGCCGAAGCATCCACTTATAACACCTTTGTCTTGTCATAATTCCGGCCACATCCACACCAATCATTTAAAGGAATATGATGCCATTTTAAACAGTCATTGCCCTCCCCCCATAGCTGCCAAGTTTTCCCTTTTCTCGCGAGGAAGCCTATTCAGCATAATGGAAAATCCCTTTAAAAAAGGGATAACTTGGCAGCTATGCCTCCCCCCAATAATAATAATTCTGGGTGCTGACTTGAGAAAAGGTGCTGAGAATTGTTAGGAGGCACCTATTCTCCTCACTGAGCTGCAATTCCCAGAGCAATCATTACCTATTTCCAGGGAATTGTAGCTCTAGGAAGGGGAAAAGGCACCTTCTAACAACTCTCAGCCCCTAAGTTCCAATTGCAACCTACCATTCCAAATTACCGGTACCTTTAAAAAGAGTGGGAAGAATTCTGGATGGTGCTTTGCTCTGTTAAGCCACCTATGTTGAGCTCATGGTGTAAGAGTTTAGGATTTCAGGGTCATGTCCAAACATAATGGCAGATAGGATTTTCAAGGAGACCTTTGGACAAAAAGGGAGGGAGAAGGGAAATGTGTCTTATATTGAAACACTAGTATAATGTGTGGGTGAGAGCCAATGTAATATTAGCACAAGAAAATTGAGAGTTTATGTTACTGCACAGGCGGTGGAACAAGCAATAGTGTAAGAAGTAGCTCAAGAAAGCTTAACTGTGGCTGAGTATAATAGTGGTTGTGTGACGGGCTGCGCAACAGCTTTGGCAAGCACAAGACAGCCATTGGATTCAGCTGCTGATCTGTAACAGCAAGATTCCCTCTATTGGAATGGCTTCAGCGCAAGCAGGTTGCCACAATTAGATATATCGGTTAGGAAATAAGAATAAATATTAGCAAGCAAGTATGAGTTAGGAAATAAATATAAATATATTACGTGTTAGAAAATAATATATATCAGTTTGGAAATAATGATAATAAATATCAGCAAATATGTATTAGCAAATATGCAAATATGAGGTAGGAAATATTAAGAAAAAACTGGTGTTATTTTTATATATTGATTTTTTTTTTACTTTTGTAGATTGCATGCATATTTTATTAATTTAAAATTGTGAACTGCCTAAAGCACACAGTTTTGATTGGGCAGTTGAGAAAGGCCCAAATAAATAAATGATCATGGTCCTGCTATTAAAATTTTTAATCAATAGAACGCCCTTAAAGCAAGAACATTTCAACATGTTGTTTTGTTTTTGAAAATAATAAAAAAACAGACCCATTTAGGAAGAAGAGGTCTTGTGATCACATGCTTGGGAGTTATCATTACTTGCCAGTGTCATAGAAAACATTAGTTATGATTAGCTGCAGGTATCAATGCCAGATGATACCGGAGTGAAGTTCTTTTTAAAAATATATATATTTCATCTCATAATTGTATTTGCAAGTTAATGTTTGAAGTGTCAGTCTTTGTAAAATTAGTTCATCTTGTTATGATTTGGGGGCTTTGATGTGAGTGAGAGGCTTCAATTGCAATGCGCAGTCACATCTGAGAGTAAACTGCATAGACAAAGAGACTTACAAGACTAGTAAATCAAATACTGCAAACTGTCTGTGTGGATTATGAAGGACTATTTGCATAACTTTGAAGTATTTATACTGATGAAATTACAATAATTAAAATCATTGCTGTGTCAATTGCTAGATGCCACAAGGCATAGCAATTATGAGCATGCAAATCAGACTTTGTGTAAGCATTTTAAAGAATAATTACCTTATTTGATTCAGATGTGCCTGAAAGGCATTAAGAAGCATCACAGCTATATTGACTCCAACCATTTTTAGGCCTTAATACAATATTGTTATTGTTATTGGCAATAATGCTTTTTTTTGTAAGCACACACTTCCTTTGAGAGTTCTGCTTTTTAAAACTTCATGCTGTTAGTGAAAATAATAAAGCTAGAATGCATTGCTCCTTCTGATTTTTAAAATTTGCATTGCAATTGATTTCAAATACCCTGTCAAATCATACTGGGACAAACTGGAAGTCTTCAAACTTTAATTGATTTGCACTATAACCAGTCAATGTTATAAATCCAATTCAGAGTGCAACTTCAGAGGCTTTGCATGCTTAAATCCTGTGCATGAACTGAGTTCAATGGCGCTTACTCTCAAGAAAGTGAAGGCCGAATTGCAACAGCTGCCTTTATAGACAGCATTGCTGGATTCAAACACACAAGGGCCTTTTGCTTAATCTTCACATATGGAGTACACACATCTGGGAATGCTGGCCAAATCCTGCCCCCCACCCTCCAGGGGTCAGCAATCTTTTCCAGCAGGGGGCCAGTCCACTGTCCCTCAATCCTTGTGGGGGGCCGGACTATATTTTGAAAAGGGGAAAAAAATGAACAAATTCCTATGCCCCACAAATAACCCAGAGATGTATTTTAAATAAAAGCACACATTCTATCCATGTAAAAACACCAGGCAGGCCCCACAAATAACCCAGAGATGCATTTTAAATAAAAGCACACATTCTACTCATGTAAAAACACACTGATTCCCAGACTGTCCACAATCTGAAATAATTGTGCAAAGATCCCACCCCTATGCAAATTGTGCAAAGATCCCTCCCCTGACCTACTAATCCTACCCCATAAAATACAAAAATACATACTATTTTTGTATGTATACAGGCAACTCCCCACTTACTCGGGGCTTACGTTCCAGCCCCCCCCCCAAATGCACATAAGTGAATTCTTTTATGCTCTATCTTCCCAATCACTGTTCAACTTTTCTGCAGAGAATATGCATCCCATGAAAACTGCTCCAGGTCCCCCACTGCTGGGGGAAGAGAGAACATGATAGGCAGAGAGACTCCCTGACAATTAAATCCCATCCAGAACTCTGTTTGAATGTAGCTCCACTGCGAAGAATACTTAGCATAATAGTTAATCCCGGCCTGGTTGATAAATCAGCCTTTAAAAGCAATATGCTCATGTGTGTATGTATATATATATATATATATATATATATATATATACAGTATCATATTATCTAAATCTCTTTATACTTAGCTTTGCCACAGTAAAAACCTTACAAACCGAAAGTTGAAGTTTGTTTTCAAATCAAATTAAACTTTGGCTCCTCCAGAGCTTTCAGCTTGTTCAGAATGCAGCAGCACGTCTGAGCACTGGCTTGCTGCACCGTGATCATATTACAACCAGCAGGCTTGTATTCTTTATGTTGGCAGACTATCAAGTGGTGGGCTGTTGGTACTCTTAATAAATGTTAAATAGTAGCGCTAGTAAGTTCATGTCAAGTAAGACACTGTTGATGTTGAAAGCTCCCACCCCCTCTTTCAGTGTGATAGGTATCTGTGTTCAAAACATACCCAGGGCTTAATGATCTGGAAACCACATTTTAAATGGCTGCCCATTTGGGCCTCCATTATTTAAGGTGGAAATTTATGTTGTCCTTCCTGAAGTCTTTCGTCCCATCTTTTCCAGATGAGGGTCATCTAGTCCAACACCCTGTAATGCAGGAATCATTTGCCCAATGTGGGACTCGAACCCATGACCCTGAGATTAAGCGTGTCACGCTCTACCGACTGAGCTAATGAGGTTTAAAAATGTATTTTAAAGCTCTGGTTTAAGTTATTTCTTATCCTTTTAAAAACTTTTCTTTCAAAAGCCTATTACTACTACTATTATTGACCAAACTGCGGGTAGCAGTGGAAGACAGGAGTGCCTGGCGTGCTCTGGTACATGGGGTCATGAAGAGTCAGACACGACTAAACAACTAAACAACTAAACAACAACAAAACTACTACTACTACATTTGTATCCCATCCGTACAAAGAGCTCTGTGTGGCTTACATAGCTTTCCTCCTCCCCATTTTATCCTCAAAAAAACCCTGTGGGAGTTAGGCTGCCAGTAAGTGACTAGCCCAAAGTCACCCAATGAGCTTCATTTCCAAGTAGTAATTTGAACTCAGGTCTTCCAGGCTCTAGTTTAAACACTCTAACCACTACACCACACTTTTTCTGGCAGACACACGCTAACCACTATGCCACACTGGCCCACCTTATTAGGGCAACCAAAATCTCACCAAATAGTTTAAAAGTTGGTGAGCCTCCGCAATTCTCCATCGGAGATCAGGTTATTCACAGCTTCGTTAATGGTAGAAAACAGGAACCAAGAGAAACTAGATAGCCTCCAAAGGCAGAAATTAATTTAAGGTGGTATCCTAGCTTCCACCCAGGGAAGAAGGCCATACTGGACAGAAGGCATGGAGATGCCCCAACAAGTTTACATGCTCTACCTGCCATGATTCTAAAGACAAGGGGTGACCTACTCACTGGCAAGACTCAGTTGCTCTGTGGGAATGAGTGCTCCACCCATCGGTGGGTCTGAATCCATTCTCTTGGTCTCCCGACATAGAAATTGGCTTTTGCACAGCATCAAAGATTAATCCCTTGTTCATTCTATTTTTGAGAGAATTTAATAGCCAAGATTTATGGCTTGGCTACCATTAATCACCACATAATTATCTCTGTCAGTAAGTTGCCAACAGAAGACGTTCAGTCCACCATATTTCTCCCCTGGGCTTTTTCTATGTTTTAAAGCAGCTTTCCCCAAATTGTGCCCTCGTAATACCTTAGACCAGGATCGGCCTGCCATGGGGTGAGCTGAGGCAGCTGCCTCAGGTGGCAAAACGCCACAAAACCGTGGCCCCATGGGTCTTGCAAGATATTTCCAGAACCTGCCACTGCCGCTTCGCAGGCATCACCACACAACCCAGGCAAGGGAGGTTTGGGCAGGAGCGGTGCAGTGCGGTGGCAAGACTGTCCCATTTTTGCCTCAGGCGTTGAAATGGGATGCACGGCCCCTGCCTTAGACTACAACTTCTAGCAGTCCCAACCAACAAAGCAGAACCCATGCTGGCTAAGACTGATGGGAATTGTCATCCAAATCATCAAGATGGCACTTGTTTTGAGAAGACTGTTCTAAAGAGAGAGACACCCACTGTGATAAAGGCACACAAGAAAGAGGTCTGCATTTTGTTTATTACCTGATTCTTAGTTATCATTAAAAATATGCGGACTCTTGTCTATAACAGTGTTTGCTCTCTGAGTCTTCTTTGACTATAGTATTTGTTTGTTCCCCCATGCAATGATGTAAGTGAGTGCACATCCATTTTCGTCTTTTCCATTAGTGTTTGCTTTGTGGCTTAACATGCCCGTTAGTTTATAATACTTGCGCGCCTCATCAACCAGTAGCTCTCTCTTTGTTTCTCTCTATCTCCCTGCGCTTTACTCCCCCGACCGCTGCCATTCATTTTGCAATGAAATGATTTGCAAAATAAATCAGTTTTCCCTTTCATTTTGCCGGTTTGTTCTCTAGAAATGTAAAACTTATTTTCCTACTGCCCCCCTTGTAGAAACACTAACTACAGTGTGATTGATCCCAGTTGAATTTTGAAAGAATTTATTCAAAAATATGTGCTATTTCTTGAGACTGGGAACAATTCCAGACAGTCCTACAGTAGTTTGAGAGCGAGGCCACATTATACAAAGTATGGAAATGGGCACTTAGGTTTACCCCATAGGGTTAGGCTATGGATTAAATGGGTCCATGAGCCATGAATTGAAGTGCAGGGCCGTCTTAAGCACACCTGGCGCTCTGGTGCCATGGTGCGGCGGATCCCTCCGGCGCCCCACCCCACCCCGTTTCCCAGTGCAGCGGGTGGGCGCTGCGTGCAGCACGGCTGCCGCCTGGAGGGCCGGAGCCCTGCGCAACCCAGCCTGGTCGTAGGGCCGACCCTGGGCCAGGGGGTGCTGCCCGCCCCCTGTTGTGACGCCCCTGCGTGCGGCTGAGGTGGCCCCAGGCCCGCGCGCCTCCGGAGAGCGGCCTGAAGCCACTGAACAGCTGAGAGGCACCCCTGGGGCGGCCTCCGCCGCGCCTCTCAGCGGGCACAGTGGCGCCCCTGGTGGCCTGGCGCCCTGGCGCCCTGCGCCACCGGACCCGGGCCTAGAGACAGCCCTGTTGAAGTGGGCTCTCCAGGGCTTCAGACAGGGCACATTCCGAGCCCTACCTGGAAATTGAACCTGAGACCTGCAGCATGATGCTGTACCACTAAACTGCAACCTTTCTACTGAGCTACAGTTTGCCTTCAAATGGACAAAGCACACCTCCCCTTCTTATATGAACTGATTTTGCTTGGCATCAGCAAGAGCTAAACTTTGCTAAGTAGAAGAGCATTCTGTCACTGCATCAGAGACCTGGGCGGGGGGCGAGGGAAGGATGCTGCTTTTGCCCCCTCCCTAAGACACAGTGCCATCTAATAGCCTTTCTAACCAATGGCAGATGACCAGGTGCCCTATCTACCTCTGGCTACCTGAGTTTGATAATAGGATCATAGAATTACAGGATTGTAGATTTGGTAGAGACCACAATAATAGTAATTTATTATTTATACCCTGCCCATCCGGCTGGGTTTCCCCAGCCACTCTGGGTGGCTCCCAACAGAATTAATGGTAATAATAAAAAGCAATAAAACATCAGGCATTAAAAACTTCCCTAAACAGGGCTGCCTTCAGATGTCTTCTAAACATCAGATAGTTGTTTTTCTCTTTGACATCTGGTGGGAGAGCGTTCCACAGGGCGGGTGTCACTACAGAGAAGGCCCTCCTCTGCCTGGTTCCCTGCAACCTTACTTCCCGCAGTGAGGGAACCACCAGAAGGCCCTCAGAGCTGGACCTCAGCGTCCGGGCTGAATGATGGGGGTGGAGACACTCCTTCAGGTATACAGGACAGAGGCCCTTTAGGGCTTTGAAGGTCAGCACCAGCACTTTGAATTGTGCTTGGAAACGTACTGGGAGCCAACGTAGGTCTTTCAAGACGGGTGTCTCGGCGGCCACTCCTAGTCACCAGTCTAGCTGCCACATTCTGGATTAGTTGTAGTTTCCGGGTCACCTTCAAAGGTAGCTCCACATTGCAGTAGTCCAAGTGGGAGATAACTAGAGCATGTACCACTCTGGCGAGATAGTCTGCGGGCAGGTAGTATCTCAGCCTGCCTACCAGATGGAACTGGTAAACAGCTGCCCTGGACACAGAATTGACCTGCACCTCCAAGGACAGCTGTGAGTCCAAAATGACTCCCGGGCTGCGCACCTGGTCCTTCTGGGGCACAGTTACCCCATTCAGGACCAGGGAGTCCTCCACACCCTCCCACCCCTGTCCCCCCAAAACAGTACTTCTGTCTTGTCAGGATTCAACCTCAATCTGTTAGCCGCCATCCATCCTCCAACCGCCTCTAGACACTCACACAAGGGTCATTTAGTCCAATTCCCTGCAACACAGGAATATTTTGCCTAATGTGGGGCTCAAACCCACGACCCGGTGATTAATATACTTATGCATAATAAAGCTAGGTCAGTTATACTCCTGGCTTTTGAATAAACTATCTTTTAAAGGAATCTGTGAAAGTTGTCCTCCCCTACCATAGATATCAGTGATAATACACTCCTAAGAATAGTTATGGAGATAGCATAATGCACTTAGTGAAGGATTATTAGTTCAAGGTATGTTCAAAGAAATTTGTTAAAGATAATTTATTAACCCTGCTCCTGCCTAAAGTACAGGGAGCTTGCTGCCGTCTAATCCCAAAGAGACAAGAGATGTTGTATGTGTGAATTATTTGTTAATCCCAATTATTTGTTAATCCCAATGGCCTCTGTGGAGTTCCCCTGGCAAAAGATTAGAGGCCTATTTTGAGTTGAAAACACAGAGTAGAAACATCTCATTATGCTCAATTTTCCTGGAAAATTAATGGTTCACTTTGTGAAAGAACACCCAGGATCTGGAAGCTTCTCAGAGAAAATACTTAACAGCTTTGGTTCTGGTGCAGGGAAACTATTCAGATATATACTTTATGTACATGAACAGACTTACTGCATTCACTAAGGGAACTCGTGAACTTCAAATGTCCTTAAAGTGCTTGTGAGATGTGAGTTGTTATTCCTTTTTAGCTTCCCTGCAAGGAAAAATAAATGCATTACTCTTGAACGTTTGTAAGCCAAACTGTGTTTTGTTGTCTTAGCAACAAGTAATGATGACACCTGTTTTGTTACTTGGAAATGGAAGATGCTGGCATGTGCAGCAAGGCTCGCTGTTAATCGCTAGATGCTGTTTTTGGAATCAAAGAATTAGAAGTTTCGTTTCGAGAAGAACAACATCAAAGTTCACCATTGTGGCAATCCATTGTGTTTCCATAGAGGCTCACTCTCAGCTAGCTCACCTCACTCGTTCATGAATGTGGAATCTATCTGTGCACAGTGGGGTGTCGGCTCACGTACAGAAGCCATTACACATAATACGTGGATCATCAATGTGTATGGCACGTCCTATTTCTGTGATCCTTGCTCCCTTGTTTTTTTGCGGGAGAAAGCATGCGGAAATTTGGGGTGTCGTGCTTGTGCATGAATGCAGGTGTGCCCGATCTGAACACGCTTCCTGAACATGATGATGAATATGCCCTTGGCTTGCTGCGTATAAAAATTCTCAGCCTGTTAACCACTCCATTGCTATCTGGTACTGCTTTACCATTGGTCCCCTTTAGCCAAAATGATTTTCTCCCCCTTTTGGAGTGCAGGCAATGCTTCTTTTAATAAAAGACGAAGCGTTTCACTGCCTGTATATAAGCCAGGCTAGAGTGGGTATTTGGAACTGGTTCCTTCGAAATGCTGTGACATTGTACTTCAGCGGTGCTTTCTGTGTTCGACATTCTCCTCCACCTACCTTGTCAGATGGAAGTTACTTATAATACTGTCACTGACTTAAACTATACAGAGTATAAGAAGACACTGAGGCATGTCTCTCTCTTAGATGTTTGGGACCTTGTGAAAGAGTCAGTGGGACTTCATCCTCCTCCCACTTCTGAAGAGATATTTTGCCAGTATTCTCAGGAGTCTAAAGGAGATTGAATGATAAAAGGGGAATTCATATAAGAATGCTATAGTCTGTAGCACTTTGCTTAAAAGAAGGTGACACGGCTGGTTGTTAACATGGATTACTGGCTCACATTCCTGACCTTTTTAAATAAAGAAAATATACACTAGGAGTTCCAACAAGACCAGGGCGAAAATGATAAGGATCGCTGTAGTGGTTTTTTTATTGCATTTAAATGAAAGGAGGGAAGGGTCCAGCCCCCCAGCTGTTTTAAGCACAGATTTCTAGAAGTCCTTGTGGTTTGCAGAGTTCATTATTGTACTTGGCCCCTCATAAAACTGGCTCTGCTTCCTTCTGGTAGTATATACACAGTAGTTGGAAGGTAGAATGTACATTAAGAATTGTGAATGTTGGCTGACCTCTTTTGAAATACTTGGAACAGAAGGATTTTCACCTCCTAATTAAATTTTTACTCTCCATTTTGGTGGGTTTGCATTCTTCCTGGATGGTCATGGTTTGTTTTAATTTCTTTCTTTCTTTTATTGATTAAAGATATATCAGAGGTTGCTTATAAGGACAGGCATTGCAATCAGGAAGAGAGGCGGGTGGGATAAGCCTAATGTTTTATAATGTGGCTGGAAATACCTTTATTAAACGGTACAAGGGAAAACGCGGCATTGGCATCAACCATGTAGCATATGGCAACATTTCCTCATTTAGAAGACCTACAGCACAGATGAGTGGCCTGTGGTGACCGCTTAATGCAGGAAACGAAAAAATAGATTTGAATTAACAGTGCTGCTATGGCTTGTAAAATTAAGCAAAGATTTCCCCAACAAATCTTTTAGTTCATGTGCAAAATCAGATGTGTGCTATTACTTCTGGCGGTTTGGGAAGAAATCCTTCTTCTTTGCAAAGAATTATAGAGGATATGTAACAGCAGAACAGTTTTCTGTATTTACTCAGGAAAATAACTGACCTGAAATTGGGGGTGTGAGGCGGGGGTGTGTGTGTGTGACAGATCAGACTATTTCTAGTCAAGAACAGTTTCATACGTGTTAATTTATAAACCTGTCCATCTTGTTTTCACATTAATCAGCAGATCATTTTTTTAAAATCTGCATGAAAGTTCATATTTAAATGTGTGGTGTTTTGAGCATGATTTCTCACAAAATGTGCATGTTTCTAAATGTATTTTCTCATGACGATACAAATTTGAACAACTTATACCTACCAAGAGCAACACCTCAATGCTTTCCATATGCACTGTGTCAGGAAGATTTGGGGCATCATATAGGAAGAAGTCTCAAACAAAGTCCACATTCCCAGCACAGGCATGAGACCCTGTCAACATATGACACCTCTGCTCACAGATCAGTACTGGTTGCCCATTTGTTACTGGGCCAAATTCAAGGTGTTACCAGTGGTATATAAAGCCCTTAACAGCTTGGGGTCAGTTTCCTTGCCTTAACCATTTGTGCAACCCGACTGCTCTGATTTGCGGAACTGGCCTTGTTGTAAGAGCCACATTGTGAGGGATTCCCCCCCTTTCCCACCCCTCACTGCTTTAACAACAGAGGCTCTCCCTGTGCTTCTATACAAACGGGAGTAAACCTCCAGTGTCCAAATTGGACTTGTCTCCAGGGTACCTCAGGGCTCTGCGTTCGAAACCTATTGCCACCAGTGGGGTCTCCCTCCCATGGATCCCTGCTGCTACAATTTGCCTCTCCCTTAGGCAACTACTGTATGTGGCTCCCTTGGCTTCACTAACCAGCCCTATGTATGACAGGAGAAAAAAGCAAACAGTTTCCTCTTCCACAGGAAAGCTTTGTTCTCGCCTCTTAGTCACACCTCTGAAGGTACTGAGACACTGCCCAAGTCCACGAGCATTTTAGGCACATTTAACTTTATTATTTAACTTGAAAATATGGATTTCTCTGGTTCTTAAAAGTGCACATCTTCTTTTCATATAATACAGACTTGTTAATACATCTCCTGCATCTTGATAATAACGGTTATAACCTTTCTTCCCATCCACCCAAACCTAACCTCCTGCTCCCTCTCCAACCCTCCACTCCCCAACTGCCAGCCCCCAACTGCCTTTCAACAGTTGTTCCCCCTCCATTTAGAATGCCGTCTAGCCCCGCCTCCCAGGGAACACCTGCCTATCATGGGAGTGGTAGGTTAACCCATGATGAACCGGAATCATCATCAGGCACTATTCCACAACACACATCATACCTGTTCCACACTTGTAAGAATTCTTTTAGTGTTGCAGTGCCTACACTTTGGAACTCCCTGCCGCATGACAACAGGCAGGCAGCTTCTCTGTATTCTTTTTGTGCACTTGCTTAAAAACATCTACATGTCTATATCCAAACATGTAGAAGTTGCATGTGTTTGACCTCTTCTTAGCTACCATCGGTTTTAAGAATATTTTGTATTTACTGTATAACTGTTCCTATCAAGAATGCAAATGTTTCATTTTAGATTTTTGTAAACCACAGAGGTTCTTTTTCTTTCTTTCAATCAAGCAGCATAAACTGGAATCACACATGAATCCAGAGTGCTGCCAGGATCATGCTCACAGATCAGGGGTGTGGGTGTTTCTCTACCCACCCCAATCTCTTTTGGCCTTTTTGTTGCCATTTTTTAATTTTTAAAATTTCACCTCCTGTTTCTCCCAATGGGAGGAAAAATAAGTATTCCACTGACTGTCTGAAACGCCTGAAATGGAAGAGCCATTTCATAATCCCCAATTATGGCCTCCATAGTGATGTGTCATCTTTTCAGGAGGCACAAGAGGAGGAAGAAGACGAAGCTGGCAAAGACCAGCATGCAACTCTGAATTGAACCCACCAAGGGATATACAGGATCTAACCCAAGGATCTTGTGCTTATTTTGTGACTCTGTCCAAATTGTACCCAAGGCAGATAGCCTTCATCCTGGTTACATACCTCGGGACTACTGACTTTTCCTGTATTCCAGCTCTGGCTGTACTGGAAGGGGATCATACCAGCAGAGCACATTATTTTTCTTAAAAGTCCAATTTTTTAAAGCCTCATATCCCTAGGAAATTATTCCCCATTACTACATTTTTATCTCACTGTCCAGCCTAGTCAAAGTATGCAAACAAATCTGTTTCAACCAAGGGAGATTGTTACTGTTGATTGTGGTAGTAACTATTATGTCCACACTGATCCAAATTAAGGGATTCTGAATTCTCCATCAGAGAAATGGAAGCTCCCTGCATAGGAGATAATCTCTATTGTTGTTGGGATCTGAGAGAGGTTCTATTAACACTTGATAATGCAACAGGAACCCATTTCTTTGTGGCTGTTCTCTGCACTGTTGATTAAACGTCTGGAAAGCCAAGACCTACGGACTTAAAAGGCTAATCTTCCTAAGTAAAATAAAATAAAATTTGAAAATGGCCTTGGCAGTATTTATTTATTATTTTAATGGTTTGTGGAGGCAAGGATTTTAAAGCCATTTGCAGATTTAGGACAATTTTCAATTACAGACCAGGATAATTTATTGTCCATCTGATTAAGTAGTGTACCTTTCAAGCTGCACCTCACTGATTGTACAGATTACGAAAGTTTGTAACGTGAGCAAAAAACACAACAACAAATGACCATTATTATGGCATTGTTTAGATTTTTAAAAAACGTTTTAATTGTAGGGTAAATTCTTGCTGCATATTCTTTGCACTGAAAGAGACATGAACATGCACTGATCTTCACTAATTGTCTTTGGTTATGTTGATGATTCAAAATGTGAATTTTCAGAAATATAATACAGAAATGCAAACTCTTTTTTAAAGGGGTAAGAGCAAGAACAACACAGGCCTTACATCATCCATATGCATCATCCATATGAAATATGCAGCAATCATATAGTTGTTTACATTTCCTGGAGAAATGGGACTTAGGCAAGGCTGTTCTGTGCCCTAGTTACGTTCATTTATATTGTTGTGACTTGCTCTGTGTGGGCCTGCTTTTGGAAAGGGTTCAGTTGGTTCAGAACCCAACAGCCAGACTCTTGTTTGCATACCTGTCAACTGTCCCAATTTGAGTGGGTCATTTCGGAATTACAGAAGCCACTATGTGTAATTTGATAGAACCTTGGATCCTGGTCCTCCTATTATTATTATTATTATTATTATTATTATTATTATTACTAATATACCACCCATCCTTCACCATAAGGGTGAAAATACAACATTAAAATCATTTTGAAACAAATTAAAGCCAAGAGATTAGGGTGGCTCCTAAAAATCTATTTGCCAGGTTTCAAATTTCTGGATTGTAGCTAACTTTGATTGATCCAGTCTCCTCTTTTCTGAATTTTGCAACCTCACCTATTATAGAGACACATTTCTTGAAATATCTTCCTCTTCTATCTCATCAGGTGTGTGAATCGGTAAAACCAATTGTAATCAATTGATAGCAAATAACAGTAGAACAATTTTTTAGGCCAGTCTTCATTTTCTAGTTTTTTGTTCATGCTTTCAGTCGTATTTACTGATGATTTTATAATGCTTGATGGCTGGTAACGTAGTGTTATTATGGGAGGTCATTTAAATGCTTCCTTTCCATGCAAATCAGATGCATGCAGTATTTTATTGTCAAAATAATATGTTTCAAGTAGTAAAATGGCAAGGGAATACTGACTGAGCTATTAATAAAACACACCAGCTTTTAGCTGGCAAACCAGCCTTCTTTCCATCAAATATGTCTCAGCCTTTAATAAAGAAACTCAAGTGTTGTAGGTGAAAAATTACTTTTCTCACCCGGTCATCTGTCTGTCATGTATTATTCAGGTCACCAATGTTTGTCCTGAACTGTATCATTCTGTAGTTGTGTCAGGTATGAAATATGTTCGGTGTAATTCCATCAGACTTCGTGAAGTTGATTAGAACAGATCACCTTTCGGCATGGGCACAAGTTATCTCAGCAGATTGAGTGAAAAAGACTTATTTATCTTTGCCTTATAATAAAGAAAGAGATGAGCGAATTTATCCATTAACTTGGAAAGAGTCACATATTTGGTGTGAAAATAAATTGCAGTGATGAAAAAAAACCACCGAACAAACAAACAAAATCCTGTGGTTATGTTCTTGGGAGAAAGCATGCATGTGAAAATATAAAACTGTAAACTAAAGCATATGGGCACATGCCAATATTTATATTTTATATATACAAACATGGAATTTATCTTTAATAATTAAGTGACATTCTCTGCATTTTTTGTATGCAAAATTCACATTCCACTGTTTTGTTCCATAAAATACATATCATTGGGCAATCAAAAGTACACTGATGTTAATCGCAAAACAACAATTAGATTAATGGAAATACATGATACCTATAAGTTGAGAAGTAAATAATTTGGTTGAAAGCAGTATTGTTATGGAACAGGCTTTTCCTCTGATAAACGAATCCAGATTATATTTGAACACATTTGCCTCGTGCTGCAAAGGAGATCTAGATATGCTTCCCATGGCTGTATCCTTACATCTAACATGCACCCCTTCAACTTCCAGGATTGGGCCTGCAGCGCAACACCCAACAGATGTTCATCTGTGTCGTACTGACTATAATTGACAGCACCATTCATACAATAGAGTGCAAATAATCCACAGTGTTAATACAACCCGTTCCAGTTTTATTGTGCTATATATTTGCTGGTGCAACATGGGTGCATATGTACATATCCCTTTGAAACTGCAGAGGGGATAAAGGCTAAAGCCATGCCAGTCTGAAATAAGCGAAAGGTCCAGATGCATATGTAGTACCACACTGTCTGTCACTTACCTGGCATGACTACATACTGATAGGACATCCTTTTTAAGGTGCACATGACATCACATTTAGATTTAGTGGAGAAAGTGTTGGGATTACAATGGCCTTCCAAATGACTAGATGGCGTATTTGTTTAAGGTAAGGTGATCCCCTTCCATAAACTGAAGATCGTTGTCTCATTGCAAAAGGAATACAACAGACCACAGCAACAACACCTCTCTGTTGAATCCAAGATTCTCCAGGTCCAATATCAATCTTTTGGATTTCTGGAGCAGAAGGTAGATTTTGTCCCCTTCTAGAATTGAAGGGAGAATGCATGTGAGGGATTTAGATTTCCATGTTGCCCATAAACTATCTGTAAGGTTATTTCGAGACTGGAGTCATGAGATTCAATTCAGTTTCACCTTTATTAAATTTCAATCCTTAATCACTGGCCTCTGTAGGATTAGTTGTAAGTGGGTTTTGAAATGTGGTATTTAGTGTTAAGCAATTAGTTTTAGTAATACAATTCAGTGGATGCTCTAGCAAAAAGTTCACGATTTACATAGAAGCTAAAGTCATCTTTGGATTTAAATATTAATTTCCGAGCAGCTGAGAATTGAAATATAGTACAGGAGATATTTTGCGTAAATAAAAGAGGCCTTAATTCATCTAGATAATGTGCCATGCTTGGTAAAACATTATATTAAATCTCTGCATCTGTACCTATCTTTCTACCTGTACATTTAAAATATTACAGTGTATAATGTGATTATATTAAATTATGGCGCTATAAACATTTGTGCTGACCACTGTAACTTCATAATCACTTCAGCCATAATCCTGTGCACAGTGAGATTGCTGAATCTCCACTGGTTTAAATCAGACATAAGCAGTCTGTGTACTGGATTGCAGCCTTTGTATCTATCTTTATAATGTTTAAGACATGTCTGTGGTTTTGTCATTCTGCTCCTCAGAATTCCTTTGGGCAAGCCTTTCCCCCCATTCATTCATCTATGCCTCTCATTTTTTACTAAATTGATAAAGAGCCACGCGGAATGAGCCCAGTTAATGGACACAGTGGGTCAAATGGTGCCCTCAGATACAAGGTCTGGACTCGGCTCCCATTGAATTTGTAATGGAAGCTGAGTATGCGTGTGTGAAAATGGAATTTAGTTTAGTATACTTAAGAGAGAGCATCTAATTAGGTACAGTTTTTGCCTTGGAAAATAATTGAAATCCTTTCTATAAATACTCAGAAGAATGCCATTCTAGAGGATACTGAAAGAAAGAACGAAAGACACAAATAATTTGGTTTAAAGACCAAGGTTGCCACTTTTATTGAAATACAATAGCGTAAACTGAAGTGTGACTCAACAAGCGAATAGTCCTTAGAGTAGTAAGTAATCATACAGCCTGGGGCCAGCTCTAATGTATCCTACATCTGGAGATGCGATCTTCATACTGCAGCTTCTCCACACTGCAGCTTCCAACTTTTATCAGGTTAAAGCAGAGATGCATTTTCTCATGGGGCTTTGATTTGGATGGCAAATGGCCTAGCGTGCCTCTGTTCTTGCTGCATCTGTCGTGAAGCCAGTGTAAATTTATGGGGAAAGAGATCCTGCCAAGAACCTGTTCCACAGGGAGGTACTCCTACCGCCAAAATAGCAACATTATTCAGTCGTTTCCTGCCAAATCTGTCTAATACTTCAAGATCACATAAGTCTAAGGATGGATCTGTCAATTTCAGTTCTTTCCGTTTCTTGTTCTTCCAATCCTAAATTCAGCTCTCCACATTTTGCAGCAATTTCTTTTTTGGGTGTGTGTGTGTGTGTTAAACAAATCCTCATAAGAATTCACCAGCATTTTAGTGCAAAGTTCTCATAATAAACACATTTTGGTTAGGTTTTTTTAATTCATTGTTTTGACTAATGTACACATTTTTGCAAGCAGTTTCCCCTAATAAAATGCATTTCACTAATATCTTCAGTTATACGCACACTTTCCCCTAAGTTAAGCATTTTTATAAACATCATTTGATTGGAGAACTGCACAACAAATTTTGAATAAGTGTGAATTTTTAAGCACAGCTGTGTGTCAGTTTGTATATTGTTTCAGAAAGTGTGAATTTGACAGATTTGGCTTTAAATGTGTACTGACTTTAATTTCTCCTCCATCCCTATATAAGGGGTTCTGTTCTGTTATTCCCCCCCCAAAAAAACCCAGTATTATATAAATGTAAATATTATGCATTGAATAAATAATTTGATGTTTTAATGTATTTTTAATCTTTTGTTGGAAACCACCAAGAGTGGCTGGGGAAACCCAGCCAGATAGGCAGGGTAGAAATAAATTATTATTATTATTATTATTATTATTATTATTATTATTAGCCTGATTGTGTAGCGTTCTGAATTGCATGGGAAGTCTCCACAAGTGGAAGAGATTTTGTACTTCAGTTACCTTCCATGAACTGGGGGGGGGGGCGCAAAGTGGATGTGGAGGTGGTAGTGGGGACAGAGGCAGATTTAGGGGAGCGTTGAACGGTTTGGTTGCTCTGGGTGTGGAGCTTCAGGGGTGATGCACGGGGTGTCACAACTATGTAGTAAACTGGAAGGCAAGAGGGGCAAATTTTGGTGTTGCACAGGGTGCCACTGAATTTTCAGACCCCAAGGACTGCCACTGGTGAGGATAGCTTGGTTCATTTTTTTTCTGTGGAGTTTGCACATGATCAGTGGCTGAATGGGAATCATATTTAACCAACATTTACTCAGAGTAGACCCATTGAAATTAACGAACAAGGCTAAGGAAGGGCCATAAATAGCACTGAGTCTACTCTGAGTAAAAATTAATTGAATACAACTCATAGTTCTCTTCCCTGCCCCCCTCATGGCTCTACTCACACAAAAATAATGCTTAGGTTGTGGCAACTTTGAGAGTTTCTTCTATTTTGTCTTAGAAGTGTGGTGTGGTGAGATGCAGCTGCCTTTCAGGATCTTAACAACTAACTGGGATTCAGGGAAGCAGCTTTTTTCCGCCGCATTGAGAGGAATAAACTGAAGTAACAGAAAACAGGGGTGAAAGTGGCTCCTTGGTCGTTAAAACTAAGGGGACCTGGACTTGCCTGTTTTTAATGATATTTCTTCCTTCACAAAAGAGCAAGTTTTTAGGCAGGGCATGTTCGGACTGAAGGCACAAGAAGCCGCCACCTTGCCAAAAGCCACCATGTTTGGGTCTGATCCATGTCCAGATGCGCTTTGAGTCGTCGTCCCCCTACTTACAATCAAGCAGTGTGTTATTTTTTTTAAAATAACCTGCCTTTGGTCCCGTGATGCAATAAAATGGGACATAAATTTATTATTAAAAACCTGGATCTTGATGATAGCTTAGCCAGAAGCCCCTGTACACTGGTAATGGAATGCTCTTCCTGGGCAAACACATTAGGTGTTTTTGGGTGCCAAAACATCTCTGGGCTTTTTAAATTCCATATTTTCCCTTGCAAGTGTTTTGCCTTCCACTCGCTGCTTTTTGGTGATGTTTATGGATTTTCCCGCTGTTGTATGGTTTTTATGCTGTTGGTGGGGCGTTTTTTGTGTTAATTTTGTGCTGGTATTTATCGATCACTTGTAGTACTGTTGATTGTGTTTGTACTTTATTGATTTTGATCTGTGAACCACCCAGAGGACACAGTTAATTGGGAGGTACAGAAAATGCTAAAGCAAATAAAAATAAATGAATAATTTGCTTTGCTGGCTACTCTCATTCCTAGTGAAGGCAGACTTGCAATCCTATGCACACTTACCTGGGAGTATGTCCTATTGACTTTAATAGCACTTAACTCCTAACAAGTTTAGGATTGCTCTGTCAGTAACTTTGATTCATGCCCTGGTAAATACATGGATTAATTACCATTATGCATTTGAAGGCCATCCAGAAACTGTACAATATTCTGGAGTTACTCATGTGAAACCAGAATAAAATGTAATATAGAAAGAAGACTCTACCTCTTTCTTTTCTCTCAGGGCTGATCGCTGCGCCACAACAAAAACATCAAATGTATGTTAAGATCAAGGGTTGTGCCCAGGATACATTCTCCTGAGATCTGAATGTAAGGAATTGCTCAAAGGGAGAAGGAAAAGTTGAGTATTTATTACCAATGCAAGTGGTTTAAAGCATGTTTCTATGCAACAGTTGACTGAAGTAGTTCGACTGATGCTCCCACACAGCCTCTGACCTTGCCAACCCCCTGACTTGCTCCAGATAAGCTGAAGCAACATCTGTGTCAAGAGGGTGACTCTGCAGCCCCCACTCACCACACTGGCTTCTAATGCTTGATTGTCCCATATGGATAAATATTGAAGAAGAAAACTTATGTTTGAATTACAGGCCACTAAATCTTATGAACATTGAGAATCGTTTAATCACAGACAAAGATGAATCTATGACACAGATCCTAAGTAATGAACTAGTGAAATAGACCACTATGGAAGGAATAGAGATCAATGATGGCCATAATAATAATAATAATAATAATAATAATAATAATAATTTATTAAGATAAGATATCTTTCTTGTCATGGTCCCCTTGCGGGAACAACGAAATTATTATTTATACCCCTGCCATCTGGCTAGGTTTGCCCAGCTGCTCTGGACAGCTCCCAATAGAATATTAAAAACACAATAAAACATCAAACATTAAAAACTTCCCTAAACAGGGCCGCCTTCAGATGTCTTCTAAAAGTCAGATAGTTGTTTATTTCCTTGACATCTGATGGAAGGGTGTTTCACAGGGCAGGCGCCACTACCGAGAAGGCCCTCTGCCTGGTTCCCTATAACCCCACTTCTCACAGGGAGGGAACTGCCAGAAGGCTCTCAGAGCTGGACCTCAGTATCTGAGTTGAATGATTGGGGTGAAGACGTTCCTTCAACTAGCAACAGAATCTAAAAAGTCTGTAAGAACCCAATATAATCCATCTGCTTTAACTACCCAATGAACAACTGAAGTGGTCTCCATATGGATTTTGCAACTTCTTAATATATTTTAACCAAATTTTCCATTATAATTTCCAAGAGCAAGAAGGAGGTTTTCATCTGTGTTTGGATATAGTTAGATGCCATTTTGAACTAAAAATTGGAAAAATGAAAATCTTCTGGAAATTTTAGATTGGCAGATATTAATGTTAGAGTACTTGCAATTAGCAAAATTGACTGGTTCGATACAAGGTCAATCGAAACAAAGTATATCAAGAGAATGGAGTATATATAAAAAATACTTAAAACTTTACTGTAAGAACAACTCCATGTTAGCAGAAATAGAATGATGCTTGTAAAAGATAATAACAACAAGAACAATTTATAGAAGAAAAAATATAGATTTATTATTGTACAAACCTGTGGAAAAATCGCAAGATAGTACAATGTATAATGAGAAGGACTGTGTGTATAAGTTCAACAATGATCAAGAAATTAATGTAATACATGTGGACTTTGTTCGACTGTATTTTATTTTGTTATGAAATTGTTGATGTTATGTTGGTTTACAATTGTTTAAATGTGTTTGTGCTTTATAAATACTGTATTTAATTTTAAACAATAAAGAATTATTATTATTATTTTTTTAAAAAAACCCTCTATGATCAGCAAGATGAAAATTCTTAAATGCTGTCTTGGCTCTCGGTGGATGAAGAACTCAAGCTCAGAGTATAGTTTCTGCCTAAATCATTAATGTTCATATCCGTATCATACATGGGCAAAGTAAGTTTCAAAGGCACAATAGGTACCACACATGGCTAAGAAAATGAAGGTGTTATTCTAACAAGCAAACATACTCATGTTATATGAAAATGGGGTGGGCACAAATTCAGCATGCCAAATGGGCAAGCAAATGGCAGCTTCTTCTGAAGGGCTGGACCTGAGCTGTTTGTTCACACCTGTGCTGGCATATCTGCAACTTAGCTGATGGAGGTGGCTGTTCTGAATGGACTTGATGGCTGAGGGTTCCATCAGTGCTGGATGGAGTGCTGAGCTGAGAGACAAAGTTGGCACAAAACCTGGAAGTGAAGCAAGTGTAGTATGCCTGGGTGAGACAGAGTAGAGCACTGGGAGGCAGATCTCCTACAGTCATACATACTGCAATGTCATACTTCCAAATATGAAAGGAGAAGTATTAGATAACAATACACTTTGGGGGAAAATTCTACATGTTAAAAGCCAATCAGTTCCAACAATTGCAATCAATCAATCAATCAATCAATAGCATGGTAAGTGGGTTTAGAAGTGTATCCCAAGTAATCAATCCATGCCAAAAATAATTATAAAGCACCATTGTTGTGATATTTTACTGAGGCTAGAATTATTTTCGCCTTTACAAGGTAATGGTCCGCTAGACAACACACTGAATCTGCTTAGTCTGAAGAAAAGTTTGGTGACCTCAAAAGTTTGCTCATTATTTTGGGATGTTGTTACAGCACCGTTGCTTTTGAGTGTTGTCCAGTGGACCAACACAGCTACCTCCAATTTGTAATGGAGAAAATAATTCTAGCCTCAGTAAAATATAACAACACCTAAGGAGTTCATAAAGTGCATGGGTAGACACTAAGAGATAATCGGAAGGTCAATAACCCCCAGGTTCAGCCTAGAATTGGCAGGTGTGGAATAGAGAAAAGAATTACAATTGATTTAGAGAGGACATCATAGCTATGGGATATTTAGACAGAAAAAGTTGAGCCAGCTCTGAAGAGCACTTTTAAAGCAGGTAACTGTTCTTTACAAGTGAAAAAAGAGATAATTCTGGAGTAGGAGAAAAAGTATTTCTTACTCTGAAAAAAAACCCACCATTCTTAAATACTAAAGAAACAGGCAGTTTCCTATCTTTATTGTTTTCCTGTTATCTGGGTTGCCTGCTAGGTTAGAAAGGAAAGGAAAGATAAACTTTTAAGGGATGATTCACATAAGCAACCCCTGCGTAGTTGGACAATTGGAAAGCAACAGTGTGAAGGCAATTCTTTTTGTGTAAAGTGGCTCCTCGTGATGGTAGTGATTTCGAGCACACATGATGGTATGGTGAAAATCAATGCAAGCGTGCAGGAAGCTGATGTGCGCACATTATTTGCAACATGAAGGATTCCACATGGTTGCATTTTGAGCAGTGATGCATATGTTTTTATATTGCATTCTGGGAGGCTGTAGCTGGCACTGGGCAAAGATGGCATCCCACCAAGTAGCAATCTGAGTGTCTCAGGTTTAGCATGTACAGAGGATCGTGATACTTAACACATTGCTTTGCTTATAGAAGAAACTTTCAAGATGTGTAAACCTGAGGGGATGGGAACAGAAGAAGAGCCTTGCTGGATCAGACCAAATGCCTATCTAGCCCAGGAGTCTGTTCTCACAGTGGCCAAACTATGGGAAGCATCCAAGCAGGACATAAGCACAACAGCTGCACTCTCCCCAGCTTTGTTCCCCAGCAACTGCTGTAAAAAGGGGCATTTATTTTACAGCTACACAGGATTAACCCAAGGAAACTATTGTCTTGTGGATTAATACAAAGCTTAGGCAATGTGCTCTGTTGGAGGGACAGGATCTTTGGCAAAGATAAGCAAGAAGAGAATGGAGACTGTGGATCACACCACAAATCTGTGCTATGTCATGTTTTCTTTACTTACCCCCCCTTCCCCAACCTGCTAAAAAAATTATACTTGCAATATTAAGAAAAATATTGTGTTGGAGAACAGTGTAAAATCAGCAATGAAATTACACCCATAGAACAAATATAATATATATCACAAATCAGTAGTTCAAATTAATGATTTCCATAAATCTATAGTGACTTTCAGCAGTAATAAGTATCATCTTAATCTATCTTTCATGAAGATTTTGTTAGTGGATAGTATTGCTGAGTGGGCAGTGCTTTTGTCTGTTTTCCATATTGTACAGCTACGTTGCAGATCATATTTCCTTGAAATCCATGGTTACAAATTCAAGATGTATTTATTTTTTAGCCTTCCTTCCTTCCTTCCTTCCTTCCTTCCTTCCTTCCTTCTAAAATTAAGCACAGAAAGAATTTACTTAAGATAGACAGTATTTATGGGGGGGGGGGACACACCTGTGTGCTGCATCCCATAGGTCTATTGACTGTAATTACCTTCTAATTATTTCTCAGATTTTAGTAATGGGAATTCCTGTCAGAAAGTTGTATTGAGCTGTTTTAAGTACATATCTTGTGTAAGTTCCATTACTGGTCCTTCACAGCAGCATCCCATTACACTTTCCCTCTCCCATAGATCTTTCTACTAGTGGATAGATTTCAGTAATGTTAATAATACACCAATTTCATAGATTGCCTTAATGGCCAAGGTTGCTAAAAAATGGAAGCTGCCTTTTTTCCTACTTCCTCCCAGAAAAATGATGAGGTCTGAGGTCTGAATTTCTGCTGTGTACTTCAGAATTCAGATTCTTCTTAGGTTAACAGGGTTACCGTTCCCAACCACCTGTCAATCTCAGGCCCTTGGAAAAAAAGATCACTTTTCTCAGATCAGCCTGTAGCTTGTTAAGCTGTTTCAACAGTCCAGAAGTAGGGTATGTTTAGTTAAAATCTTTAAAATCTTTATGCTGTGGAACTTTCATTACATTTTATATATTTCTCTAATATAATTGCCCTCTAACAGGATCCATTCCTCTAACCCTGATTAGAAATATCCTTTACCTCTTCCCACTGCAACCAATTGACCTCCAAACAGCAACAAGAGAGATCTGGAATATAACCCCCCTCAAATTCAAACTCTCATTGTCAGTCTGAGTTCTTTCTGGAGCTGCAAGTCACAGTTAAAGGTCAGAGCATTGATACAGGGTATATTAGTGAACTGTACCTCCTGTTAGCTCCAAACCCTGTAGTGCTTGAGGTAAAAAGACTGATGAAACCTCTTTTAAAACTTTCCTATCAGTATACTCGTTATGTAGGAAGGATGCTTTTGTGATGACAGAGGGAATCAAAGCAGTTATTCATGGGTTCATTTTTTGGCCTAACAATCAATTAATGACCCACGGGTCACAGAACTCTATTTTTAATGCCTCCTTATCTCGGAATGGCTTAGGATAGTGATGTCCTTTTGGTCTTGGAAAATGGTCTTAGAAAATAAAAGATGTCAACTGTCTAGGAAATTTATATGCGGGAGCTGGAAAAGCTATGTGTCTTCTATAAAATCAGGATTGGTTTGATTAGCTTTGATATGGTTTCATTGAAGGCGCTATAACATTATTGGTGGTCAGAATGCTTTTGCAGTAAGGCTGGTGGCTGGGTGGCATTTTACAGAGGTACATATTTCTTTTTTTCCCTCCGCTCTTTATTCTCTTCATACTCCCATAACATGTTGCTTGCAAATGTAGCTTAAACTGTGGTATAACAGTGTGGCAATCTTTATGATATTCTACGGAAGATCCCCCCAGTAACTTTAAATGTGGCTCTGACACACACGATCTCATTTTTATTGTGGACCTCATTTGGTCAGATTAGCTTTTCAATATTTATGGCTTATGAACACGTTGTTTTGCTATATATGCAGCTGGTTGTTCTCAAGTAAGTTGTAAGACCCTGTAAAGATGCATTGATTTGAACTCCAGTGAGGTTCCTGTCTGTTGTCGATCGCTGTGTTTCTTTTCTTTTTTTAAAAAAAGCCATACTTAGAAGCCTGTTTGGTATTTAGTGACAAGGAATATACTCCTAGAAACCTGAATTTCTGAAATTAAATGTTGTAAGCATATGCTTTCTTACTGAGCTATGGCCCAACCCATTAAGGAAGTAGAAAGACATGATAGCATCCTTCAGATATCTGCAAGTCTTTCCCGAAGAAGAGGAGAGATCAGTGGTGGACCTACATTTTTGGAGGGAATGAACTGTTTTGGGGGCCCCTTCACAATCAGCAATGAGGTCTGGGTAACCACTGTTTCAATGGGGTTGTTCCATGATGGAACACCACAAATTTTATGTGAGTTTGCGATTTTGGTTATCCACTTAAGTACTTTTGTGAACTCATTGTTATTTTTCTAGGGTATTGACCTCTTTTAAAAAGCCGGGGGTGGATTACATTAGCCACAGCAGAGCAGCCAATTTACAGCAACACTCCACCTTTGCAACATCTTTGCTACTGACTCTGAAACATTGGGATTGCTGTAATACATATAACAAGAAATTAATCAAGTTGAGTTGTGTGACTCAAATTGGATCTACTAGATCCAAAAAAAATTAAGCAATGTGGATTAAAGTAATTTCTGGGGCCCCACTGGGATCAGGGGTCCTGAAGCTTAAGCTTCATTGTTTTCATAGTATAGCTACTCCTGGGAAAGATACACTAATTTGCATTTTGGGGAGCACATTGTCACATGCTTAGGATATTAGAACATATTTGAACATAATGCTTGGGAAAGTTGTAAAAGTCCATAAATGAAGACCGTACAGCTTATAGACAGAAATCTTTTGGGATGTTTGATGTATAGAATTTATTTCTTCAAGGCATCAGGTTTCCAATTGTTTTTGCTAAGCAGTATTGAATCAGCCCTCTGGCATTTTTAGTTTGTTTTTGGCTGTTTCCAGAAACAGTGTTCTCCAAACACAGGTTCTCAAGACATAGCCTATTACCTTCATCTACATCTCAGCCAGCCAGAGTCACTGAAGGTAGCCAGACAGAGGTACAGGTATGTAGGACATTATTGTGGAAGACATGCTTTTATATATAATTTATATTGCTGATTTTATGACATTGCAAAAAAGTATCGTCAGCAAACTGCATCTTTGGAATAGGGTTGGGGTTAAAAGAAAAGGTAAATAATATTGCATTCACTCAACAAATTAGGATTGATTTATACCATTGCATAAAAGTATTTCTGGTTGGTGCCATCCTTTGTAGATAATACCAAAAAACCTTTACAGATGCAGAATTTCTTTGAATGCATTTTTGAAAATTAAATATTAGAGTTGTTCCTTACTGAATGATGAGGAGCAGCACATTAGTATTTTTATTAACATTTTGTGATCATTCTTTTCTTTTCATTCCCTTGGGTTATGCCTATTCAATCCATCGACTGCTTAGGCTCTTCATCCTCCAGGCTACTGTCACAGAGAAGAACATGAATCTGTTAGAGTCTAAATGATAGGTTGTATTATTTCCAGTGGATCTCTTCCAGAAAGTAAATTGTGCTGTGAATAATAAAATGTCATAATGTCAATCCTTTTTCTGATTTTCAGAGTTCAGGGAATAATAATGACAAGGGTATAATGACAAGCCCATGATTATGACAGGGGTATAATGATGGTCTTCATCTATTTTTAGCATTGCCACTGAACTCATTCAGAGATAGTCTCGCATTCACCTGTAGTTATGCCATGCCAAGCATTGATCACTTGAGCCAAGTTCACCTATTACATTTCTGATTATGAAGGAGCATCACAACAAAAGCCATCAAGTTTCAGTGGCAACCCCCAAGTTCTTTTTAAGCACAGTAACCAACTCTTAGAATAATGAATATCTGGTACGTTGGAGGGTTCTGGAAGAAGCCATCATGGGAGTTCAGGTTTAGAGTAGAACTCAGGGGTAGGTTTTTAGCAGGTATAAGGACAGAGAGCAGGGATATTGCATGGGTCTAGGAACAGACCGCAGACCATAATGCTTTGAGGTGGAACCCAGACAGAAGGTATACAGCTGAACCATCATTGTTAGAAGATGAAGCAGACATCTGCCTTGCTTTTCTGACAATGAGTACAAAAGCAAAAAATAAAAGACCAAAACTATTCAGATTTATTATTATTATTTCTGAATGGTTGTTAATTGTTTTTTGATGCTCCTAGATACTTACTTAATGCAGAGGTAGTGTGGTAACCCCCAACTCTTGTTGGGATACAGTTTCCATCCCGTATGAACATTGGCCATGCTAGCTAAGGCTAAAGGAAGCTGGAGTCCAACCATATTTGGAGATAGCAGTAACCTGTACCATGATTCCAGTTGACATTTTCATAGATGGAGGTTGGGGGGGGGAGAGGAAGAGGAGGAGGAGGAGGAGGAAGTGGTGTTGATGTACTTGCATGGCAGACCCATAAGCCTTATGGCATAAGGATTCACGATGGTGTTTTATTCTTTTCCAAAGTTAATAAAAGTGGAAAGCTATTCTGCAATATAAAATTCCATGAATATCTGCCCAAAATTTATTTATGTTGAAAATATTCATACAAGGTCCATAGCCCTGTAGGCCAGGTCTTGGATTATATATATGAGGAAAGTTGCAGGTTGAATTAATACTTAGCCCTCTCTTCCATCCTACCTCTACTCCAAGGGCCCAAAACCATGTCTGTGTGCAACACCTACTTAGGACAATCCAAGCGAAGGACAGCAAGGAATTCTGGAGGATAGTTTATGGTGCCCTTCAAGACAGTAACAACCAAAAAACTACTACCATCCTGGCTTCCAGCTGGTTCCACCATTACTCTGCAATATTTACAGAGCCAACAAATCTATTAGCCACACAAAATAGGCCCAGCTGCGTACATCTTCCTGACTGGACCCCAGTGGAACTGGACAAAATACTCTTAATAATCAATAATCTAAAACCAAATAAATCCCCAGGACCAGACATGATACCTGGCGAACTCTTCAAGCACAGACTTGTGGCCCCCTCCTCTAGCCACTATTTACATTAATTGACAAATTCGGAATACTACCAGGTGTCTGGCTAAACTCCATCATTACCCCCATATTCAAAAAAGGTGACACGAAGTTGCTTGAAAATTACTGTCCAATGAGCCTTCTATCAGTCCTGGGGGGGGGGGGACTAAAGGACTGGATGACTTCCAATAAGATCCCTGGACCCGAACAAATAGGATTCTGCCACGGCAAATCTACCAGTGATCACTGCACTGTCCTTTCACATCTAGTGGAAAAAAATTCTGTGTAGAATATATCTGTGTGTGCAATCTAGCATACTAAATAAAGGAAAGAGTCATACCCGTAACTCGGCCCACTTTTGATTCTATTACTGCCTGTTTCTGGAATGTGGACATTGGCAGATGTTGACGAAGGTATTCTGAACCTTCACCAGAAAAAACACACAACTCCTAACATAAAGAATGAATGACCCAAGGTGACCCAGTGAGCTTTTTATATTATTAGGGGCCATACCAGAAAAAGAAGAAAAATCACTTCTCCTCACAATATCTACCAGCAGGAGAATTCTTGCTACTAAGAATTCTTTACTTCCCCTACGCCCACCCCTTGCCTTTAGCAGGTTGTAATCAGAAAGACAAGCCAATACTGAACGGTATAATTTTGAGCCACTAGAATGTCTGAGAGGTTTATTTTCAACGGTACTTTGAATTAGATCAATCACAGCAGTGCTGTGGTAATTTTAGAATTGGTACCATGGCATTCCCACTTTACCAGCACTTTGCCTTCCTGTTTGAAAGATATACAGAATAGCCTAATTGGCTTCTTGAGATCCTGGTTCTTGTGAATCACAAAGGAAATCTCCATGACTGCAAGGTAAGCACACTCCGCTTCTTAATTTTAAATTCCAATTCTGAAGAAAAATACTATTCCTTAATTTTTTTCTAAACAAACCAAAATTGGCTTATTTATTTAAAAAATTTTTAAAAAATCTCTGACAATCACCAAATTCCAGCCAGAAAACTGTACTTTTCAAGATTATGTCCATGTTGAATTGACATGTAGATTATTTTTTTTAAAAAACCACACCACTGAAGTATTTTTCATTACAATTCCATATGCAGCATGAGAACAAAGGGGCTCAGAAATTGATATGTGGTGACTCTAAGTGGGTTTTTATGTATTCCGTTCACTGTATTTTAAGCAAGTGTCACATTCATTATGTCTAGCTAAGCTCCTTTATGCAGCTGACCTTTGTGCCACTGGTCTCACAGAGTACTGAAGCAGTATCAGAAACTGAGTGTGTGAATTCAGCAGGCCACTACCCTTGGGAAGAGGATTTCAGTCCAGTCAACATTGGTGCCAGCCCTCCTGAAATGCCCCTTTCCCAGCGTTCTGGTGCCTCTAAGCAGCCTATATTTTGTGGGACTGTAGCCCTATGTAAGAATTCTGGCTCTTGAAAGGGGAACATTTTGTGGAATTGCTGCCCACTTGACTTTTAATAAAGTACAAGGAACTAGACACTAGTAGTTGACTCCATATTTAAATGAGTGCATTGCCTTCAATCAACATGCTGATCCTTGATCTCACATAAGATTCCCTCCCCAGCAAAAGGGAGTTTTCATATCTAATCCACTATTTGTTGACTTTTATTATAACCAACCCCATTCTCTTCTTTTGGCTGAGATGGATTTAAAGGGAGGTTTAAACCACAGTTTAGACCAGGGGATCCCAAACTAAGGCCCGGGGGCCGGATGCGGCCCAATCGCCTTCTAAATCTGGCCCGTGTATGGTCTGGTCTGGGAATCAGCATGTTTTTACATGAGTAGAATGTGTCCTTTTATTTAAAATGCATCTCTGGGTTATTTGTGGGACACAGGAATTCATTCATATTTTTTTTAAAAAAATATAGTCCGTGCCCCCCCCCACAAGGTCTGAGGGACAGTTCACCGGTCCTCTGCTGAAAAAGTTTGCTGACCCCTGGTTTAGACTATTGGGTAGGGTTTATATTGTAGCTTAAGTCATGCTCCCATTGCTTTTTGATTAAGATGAAGGGGTCTATAGGATTCTGGAGCTTTGTATATTGCGGGTTCCATCCCTCTGCCACCTCTCCCCACCTCTCTTCTCCCCCAACCTGATACTGTATACAACATGAAAGTCTCACAGCAAACATAAGTGATCTGTAGAAAGGACCTTATGATCTGAAAATAAAGATGATGTATGGTATGTATTTTTGTAACTCAAGTAAATACTCATTTAAAAAAGAAAAGGAAAAAAAACTAACCCCATTCCCCCAGAGTTAGAATGTCCATGAACATTCTGTGACATCCTAGCAGTTAAAGGGAGTATAAATGGGAGCTAATTTAAAGCTACAACTCAGGAGACACTAAGTTCTGTTGAACTCAGTGGTTTCTACTTCTGAGTACACATGAATAGGTTTGCACTGTTAGCCTATTATATATTTAGGACTTACAAGGAAGAATAGGTAGCAATGACTAATGCTTTCAGTACATATCTAGTAGCTTATATATTAAGCAACATAACCTGTTGAGAGCACATTGCACTTTTTACATACATCAAACAGGATCAGATATATGTAACTCATGTTTTGAGAGAAACAGAATGTTCAAACCTATCCATCTAACAATACCCCCAATATTAAAATTGAACATGATGATTTCTGGATTTTTACCAGGATAATTCACAGGGAGGTTCAGCCAGTTGTTACTATCAAATTTTCAGTCAGTGCTGCCTTCAAAATTTAAGAACAAGGGGGACTGTGTGTGTGTGTGTGTGTGTGTGTGTGTGTGTGTGTGAGAGAGAGAGAGAGAGAGAGAGAGAGAGAGAGAGAGAGAGAGAGAGAGAGATTTCTGAAAGCTTAATTGGCATATTTTAAAGAAGAAAATGTGTCTTTGGAAAGATAAATAATATTTAGCAGCTATTGAAACTATTTCATGGGGAGGAAATTTAGAAATAAAAAATATAGCGTGGGGGTATGTGAGTTATTGAACATTCTCCAGGCAATTAAAATTTAAAGTGGTAAGGGGAATTTGAATGCAATATCTATGAAATATATAATGCCTTCCATTTCAAGAGGTTTTTTGATTGGTTTGACATTATAGTATTGTTTGAAATAGGGCTCTTACCATGGAATAGAAATGCCGTGAATTGGAGAGAAAGGTTGTATAATTTATAAACTCTACTTAATAAAGCATATGTTAAGTACAGCTCTGTGTAGAAGAGTCCTTTAAGGTTATTTATAGCTTGATTTATTATATTAGAGTTCTTCTTAATAATAGAGTTATCTTACCTTTGTAATTGGGTCCATCAGTTAAGATTAGAGAGGATGTTTTACGTGTCTGAGAGAAGATGGTGAGACAGCTATGAATCTGACTAGCAAATAGCAGGGTGGGATGGAAATCAATAAAGTTGAGTTCCAATTCTTTAAAACATGAATGATCTGTAACACAAATTATACGAGATCCAAGTCCCGTATTCTTTCCAAGATGGATGCATAAGTGGCTTGACCAAAGCATAGCTCCTCATTCAGTTGAATGACAGTTACTTAATAGCTGTTGGTTGCTTGTTATTGCTTTTATTCAGGCATTTTTAATTTGCCTTTCTACATACTTTCCCCCTTCTATTTCCACTTAGAAATGCTTCTAAGGGTAGTTTACATGGACAAGCACAGGTGGGTGTTAATAATCTTACTATAACATGGCATCTACATCTGTATCTGACGCAACCTGTCAGACAGTGGAGTCAACTTTACTTGCTATTAATGAAAATGTAAAGGTGACAAAGGCACAATAAGTCTGCTTCAGTCCATTTACTCTGTCCCAGTGATATAGGTGGTTAACACTCGCATGGATGCAGCTGTCATACTGGTGCGAGGTTCACACACGATGCTTAGCCATGGCTAATGTAAGCTAAGGTTTATAAGCTTACAATGAACTATGGCTTATGGCCATAGTATGTTTGTGAATAGCAAACCATGGTTAAGCTGCTGGCCAACACTAAACCATGGCTTTGCATTACATGCAATTGAGGCCAGTGAGTTTTGAGGTAGCTAGCACAGGTAATGAGGCCCCAAAAGGCCTCATTAGGACTCAAAGCAGTTGTATAACTTGTACAGTTTGAGCCAAATACTGATAATTGGAATGCTTGCTTCTTGGTGCCAAAGGAGGCTAATCATTTCAGAAAATGAGGAGCAGAAGTCCTTTGAACTCTTTCTAAGCAGAGGAACATTTAACCAGTCTCACTTCTCCAGAATTTTAAACCAATTACTTCTTGCTCAGATATGAGTCACTTTTCTCTCACCTCCAGTATTCAGCAGACCTAGGCACTGAATTCCTTTTAGAAGTCTCTCCTTCTTTTGTGTTCAGATTTAATACTTGATGTTGGCATAAACTATGATAATACACTGGCCATGATACATCACAGTTAATTGTGTTTAAGGCAACTGAATTATCTAAGCTTCTCTTAGTAACCCTATCTGTGTGCTGGACTCTGGGCATTGCTATGACCACTTTCGTGGGACTGCAGGTTACTTACCACAAATGCAATGTGACTTTATTTACATTGTCCCTTTAGAGTGCATCCCTAACCCCCTAATGATGGTGGCTGGGGGCGTAGGATATCATCACCTCTCTATCACTCTCAGCTGGTGGAAAGGAGCACCCCTAGTGGGGAGCTTGGCCACAGCAGAAGTCTCAGTCTTGGAGAGGGGTCAGCAATACCTGCTATTCTGCTGGCAGTAGCCAGTGGAAAGCCCTGACATGGGGGCATTGGGATACCATAAGCATTGTATCCCCCAAATGGCCATATCCTCAGATCCTTCAACAACACTAGTGTGGAGCTGACACTGCAAAAAGATTTTTAAAAACTGCTTCCCACGTTCCATCCTGAGCAGTGTGACTGGCCAGGCTTAGGGTGCAGTGGTTAATCTGCTGTTGCTCTCTGCCCTGCTGCTGGGTTAGAACTGCTGTTGTTTGTTAGAAAATATTCACCAAGAAATATCAATTGATAACCCCTCTCTGCGAGAATTATTTTCTGTTTGTAAGCATTGACAAGCCTGTGCTCCCCAAAAAGTCAGCCTGTGCCCTCCCCCCAAAAGTAATTTCCAAGGGTCAATAAACCCCCTCAAATGGCATGTGGTAGGCCATGGTGGGTGCAGCAGGATGAGAAGATCATGAGTCTACAGCAGGGCTGTATTGCAAAACCAAACAAGCAAAAATTAAAATAAAATATGGGCATCTCCAAATATATTTGTGGAGCAAAGAAAACATGTCATGTTTTCAAGTTACTGTTCCAGAAATATTTTTAGTAGCCCACTTTTCTGTACATACACGTGTTTGCCATTTGTGGTGCATTAGTAGCCTGGATGCTTAAAGGAACCAACTCTTTCTAGTAGTACTGCTGATTTTCTAATGTAAGGGATCCACGAAGTGGACTTCCTTGGTTTAAAGTATGGCACACAATTGCAAATGACACTCAAATCTTTCCAGGAAGAGCTTCCCTGCCTGGTCAACCATGTACAATTCTCACTTGCCACAGTGGTCAGGTCACTTAACAAGTCTCTAGAATGCTCAGAAATATATCTCCTGCTACTGCCATTCTTGGCTATATGCCATATTTAAGGGCTGTTGACAGATACAATTGGTGGCTTCATAGGGCACTCGTGGCAATCAAGAGGTTAATACTCAGGCCCTGGAAGGCCACGACTTCAACTGACCTAGATGAATGGCATGAAAAAATGTTAGAACTGACAGTGTGGGGATTTGTAATGCTCTGCAGGCAAGGAACAGCGGGCAGGGGTGGGTAGATTGAGGATGATAAACATTGGTCAAAGTTCTCTATATATGGAAGACAAATTCAGCTACAATTATCAAGGTTTCAGCCTTGGTTCATAATCTCTGCTGCAACAGTAATTTTTTATGATTGAAACTGTGACAATGCAAAACCCACAAGAATACATGGGTTGGGAGCAGGGAGGGTGAGAGGGGAAGGGGGCTTTTATCTGCATAGATATAGAAAATGGGTATGACTTGTAAGATTTGAAGTATTTGAGTTGTACCGTTACTTTATGTGCTTTTGTTTTATGTAAAGTTTTAAATTGATTAATAAACTTGTTTTTTAAAACTTAAAAAAAAGAATACAATTTGATTTTCTTGAAAGAAAACATCTCAAATACCAATTTTCCTCCAGAGTGTTACGATGAATAAATAAATATCAAAATAGCTTTATTAGGTGAAACTAACACTCCTCTAAGTTCAGCATCTTGTATTGACAATGTTTACTTTTGAATGTTTCAGGATTGTATTACAGCAGAGGGCATAGATAGAGGACATCACTCCCTATTGTTTATTCCCAACTTTCAAGAGCAACTTCTTTCTGCCAGAAAAAAGTTACTTTTCAACTTCAGTTTTTCCAATCCAGTGACTTGCATCACCTGATTTTCTCTCTCCTTCCCAACGCCATTACTTTCCTGAGCTTCAAACCACTCACATCCTCTGTATGCTGCTGTGAAATTTCATCAGAGAGATTTCCAGTAGGAACCTTTTGTGAGTTGTTATTTTCACATAAAATATACTTTAGAGCCTTCGTGGTTGGTTTGGAAACTTTGCAAAGAGACTGTCAACCATAAGAAGATATAGATTGGGGTAAGGGAAGGGTAGGGAGGGGGAACGTAGATTGACAAACTAGTCAGATGTATTGTAAAAATTCTCCCAGAAATAGCAGCTGCAGAAATGTCAATGCTGGGTTCACCCATCAGAGAATCTCCAAGGGAAAAGGTATCAACTGTGATATAAGGTGCAAACTGCTCTAGCTCCAGGTTTTGGGGGGCCCTTTGACTAGGGACCTCCCATGGACCACCACTACAAATATTTATGGGTTCCTCTTTTCTGTCCATTCATTTTCACACTGTCTGGGCCCAGCGTGTGCTAATGTCCAACCAGACCAAGAGAAAAAGAAGAAAAGAACAAAGGAAGCAGAGAATGCTGCTTCATCTCCTCACTCTTGTCATTGTTTTCATACCTGACCAGGAAGGAGAAAAAGGAGTAGGGCCAGGAAGCTCCAGAGAGTGGCAGCAGACCCCTTAATTCTGGAATGCCTACCTTGGCAATGATTATTCCTTTCCCACGTAAGATTTCTGTGTTTGCCTGTCTTCAGGGTAGGGGTGGGCAAAGCCTTTCACTTTCTCTCTGTTTCTCCTGTTTAAGTTCAGTTCTCCACATCTCCACATTAGTTTGTGATTTATTTATTTTTAAGTCATGAAAATTCATAAGCATTTCAGTGTGAATTTCTCTCTAATATACACAGCTTTGAAAAGCAATTTCTCCTAATACACTGGTCTTCCACTAGTGGGTTGGGACCAACTAGTGCGTCACCACCTCATCCAAGGTGGGTCACAAGTGGACCACTACCAACATGGAAATATATGGTAAAATATTAAAAAATGGGTCCCCAAATGCATGTTCGGGTTAAATGTGGGTCTGCAATAATTGATGATACCTTCCCCAATATAATGCATTTTGTATGCTATTTTATGAAGATATGTATTGTTATGCACACTTAACCAAGTATACTTGGCTGGACAACTGTATTGCAAAATTCAGAGAAGTGAAAATTTGAAGAATGGCTGCATTTTAATTCACATATTGTTTTGGAACATGCAATTTTGATAAAGTCACCTTTAGATGGAAACTAAATAAAAGTTCTGTTCTGTCCCTACTACGGAGGAACAATATTCACTAAGGTCTCATCTTATCCTATCCATAAAGGAATTATCAGGAACTTGATCACTGCTTTCAAGTCCTCATTTAGGAAGAAGCTTATTGTGAGGGATATTTCCCTTTCTGGACCTCACCCCCTTCAAGAGTAGTAAGAACAAAGGGGAAGAGAGTTTTACCTATCATTGGAGCACCCAGTATGACACTGGATATGTCAAAAGGATATATTTGCATATCATTAAGAATGACAGCTTGCTGGCTACTGTGTAATTTGGTATTTGATCAGGTATTTGATCAAGTAGCAGGCATTGTAGCTTTTTCTTATAGTGAAATAGAAAGCCAATGAATACAAAAAGGAGACATCTGTAAGTAACTGTAGGTTGGCCATGTGCGGTCTATATATAGCCACCATTATTTCAGCTTTGCCCATTTGCATTTTACCCATCATCAAAATGGTCCTATTAATTGTAAATCATTTTTCAACTCAAGAGAGCTTTAACTAGAGTGAAATGAAACCACTACCATTGCTTCTAAATAAACCCTTTTCTCCTAGAAACTTGTAAGGGGGAATTAGTTCCTAGTTAGAAATTAAGTTCTAATCAAAAGTCCATGTTGGATTCAGCCAGAATGCTAGGGTTAATAGCTTTTCTCTTCCATAAAGTGTATTTGCATCTTTAATGACAACTTGACAGGAAGTTTCCAGTGCTACATGTTGTACAACAGAGGGCTGATAACATTGATGGATCGTGGGAAAATGGTTACGATAACTTTCAGTGAGACTGAGGCTGTGTTGAAATCTGCTCAGAGAAAGATGTCTCCATTTTTCTGCCTCATTCTCAGGGCGCTTTAGGATTTCTTTAAACTTCATGAATGCAGACTTTTGCATTTACCTGATCATTGTGAGGAGTCCCAGGAAGATGTGCTTGTATTCCCCGGCCCCAGTGCAGTTCTCAGGAGCCTCCCTAACTACTCACACTTCCAATATGAAATAAGTCAAATGGGAGTAGTTATTGCTAGATGTCACTCCAGAGCTTTAAGTGTAGTGCACCTGAGAAGGTTGAGAGACCGAAGACCACTGGTGAAATGGTGTGCTGAATAATAATAATAATAATAATAATAATAATAATAATAATCTATTTGTACCCCGCCCATCTGGCTGGGTTTCTCCAGCTACTCTGGGTGGCTTCAAACAAAAATTTAAAATACATTAAAATGTCTCACATTAAAAACTTCCCTGAACAAGGCTGCCTTCAGATGTCTTCTAAATGTCAGGTAGTTATTTATCTCTTTGACATCTGATGGTAGGGCATTCCACAGGGTGGGTGCCACTACCAAGAAGGCCCTCTGCCTGGTTCCCTGTAGCCTTGCTTCTTGCAGTGAGGGAACCGCCAGAAGGCCCTTGGCACTGGACCTCAGTGTCTGGGCAGAACGATGGGGGTGGAGACGCTCCTTTAGGAATGAATGAATGAAAGGTTGCCAGTGGTTTCTTCACAAAGCACCTTCCACACAAGGAAGGTACTTGTGCCGAGCAAGGTTGAAACTTTCTGCTTGCAGTGTGGCTAAGAAAGGGTAGTGAGATGTACCATCTCCTTCTCACACACCCCTCACAACTATATGTACAATTAGGGTTTAAAACCCCTAATTAATATTAGCCCCATCCCAAATTCTTTCAGGTCTGGATCTGGGGAGATGTGCTGGCCCTGTGCTGACAGGGGTGGGGGGCTGCACACAACCTAATATTGAGGGGTTTCATTTTGTGAGGAAGTAACACAATTCTAGACAGACCATTTCATTGGACTTAGGAAATGGGGGGGGATGCTGTTTCTCATAGCATCCCCCCCCAATCTCCATTTTTTAAAACTAGCACAATACAGACACAACACCAGTGAACCACAGGCTGAGATTAGACATTGAATCTTGAGGAAGGAAAATGGTCCACCATCAGATAACAAGCAGTGAAACAGAAGCTCCCCCATCCCGTTTCATTCCAAATGATGATGAACGCTTGGAGAGCACCTCTTCCCGTATCTCTCTTCCCTGCTTTCTGAGAGGCTTGATTAGTATGTGAGGTACAAATATGACCCTCTCTTGCTTGTTATCTTTTCAAAGAGCACAAATGTTTTTCATTTGCTGTGTTTTCCCTTGAGGGACATTTTGTAACTTGATTCTGAACAGCAATGCCTATTTGTAATATCATTAACGGTGTCTGCATTAAAAAAAATCTTTTGTTTCTTTGTCCTTTAAAATAGCAGACATGGCTAAATAAACACGTTCTTCTTCTTTCAGCTTCACACAAGCTCATTTGCTATAGTTAAGGTAGGTACCCATGTTGGTCTGATGCAGTCAAAATTATTATTATTATTATTAATAATAATAATAATAATAATAAATTGTCCAGTAGCACCTTAGAGACCACCTAAGTTTGTTCTGGGTATAAGCCTTTGTGTGCATGCACACTTCTTCAGATACCTGAGGTTGATGGACTTCCATTTCATGCAGTTCAATGTGGTGCCTTCCATGATTCTAGATTCAGGTAGGTAGCTATGTTGGTCTGATGCAGTTGAAATTTTTTAGGTTGATGGACTGTGAGGTTGATGGACTTTCATTCATGCAACTCTGAAGAGGTGTGCATACACATAAAAGCTTATACCCAGAACAAACTTAGTTGGTCTCTAAGGTGCTACTGGACAATTTTTTAATTTATTTCGACTCACTATAGTTAAGTTATTCTTCATCAACCATTCCTGCTTTCATGTCCCTCATTTTGCTATCCTGATACTTGAAAAATCCTCCTCTATCACCATCCTTAAGAAAAGTGTCATCTTCATGCATTTCAGCATGCTCGACTTACCTTAGACACAATCCTATACATGTCTACTAGAGTGACTACTCATATGTCCTCCCACACCCCAATAAAAGCACGACCCAAACCAGGACACTAATCTGCATACAATTTCCATATGCTAAGTAATATGTGAGTCTGAACTTTGATAGGATTACTATAATTTAAATAAAAACACACTGTGTATCAACCATGGTATGGGAGACAATGACAAGGTGTGACCTCTGTGCTGCTCAGTCTGCTTTCCAGGTGCTTCATATTTCAACTAGACACCCCTTCAAATAGAGTTCATCTACAAATAGAGGCTGCCTTCTGTAAAGGAGGACACATGGCCACTCTAATGCCTACTCGAAGATAATTCGCCCTGAATTCAGTGGGGTTTACTCCCAGGTAAATGTTTAGCATTGTAGTTTTACAGCACAATCCTAACCATGTCCCCTCAGAAGGAATTCTTGCTGAATTCACTGGGGCTTACTTCCAGGCAAGCAAGGTTAGTATTGCTTCTTTAATTGCCATATCCTCCAGGTATATTTTTGTCCCCTTTATTCTCTTTTGGGGTGTGTGTGTGTGTTATATGTGCAATGAATGTGAAGGCAGCTGAGATTTCCACACAACATGGAACATTCTCTCTGTGCACATGGCCGCTGTCTCTCTACACATCCAGCATCTAAGTGGTCTACCTCAGGTTTTCAGGGCCATCTTTATAGTTCCGATGCGCCTGAAGCGAGAGGAGATAACAGCAAACCAAACAGGGTCAGAGTTGCCTAATTGGGGGGGGGGGTTGTGGAGGGGGTTTTTTGGAATAAAAAATGAAGCTTTAACACTTCAGCACAGAGGAAAGATGTTAGGAGAAGAACCTCTCTGTGTCACAATGTTTGGCAGTGGTGCTATTAACGTTACTGATGTGCCATGTGTAGTAAGCCAGAGGCACAAAACTGCATCTGTACGGGCAACACCGGCAGACATTTTACATTTAAAGGGACAGAAGTGACTTTTGGTGGGAGACAAATGAGCTCAAAGAATACTTGCCCCCATCCGTGCCCCTTCCATTTGGTGTCCCAAGTGGACACTTGTTTAGAGTTCCCCTAAGGCTGACCCTGCAGCTAAAGTATGTACAGAACAAGCCTGCCTACTGTATGAAAAGGAGGACCAGAGGGTTCAGGCCCCTAATCAACAATGACATTTCTGTTTCCTGACACTGCAGAATGAGGAACAAGGGGTCACGCAACCTAGGAAACTCAAATGCAAACCTGCCAATTAAGAAAAACTTATAGTTAGAAGGAATGTCACAAGAAGGGAGACACAAACACACATTAAGGGGGAAGGGAAGCACTTGTAAGGATGAGTTAGAAAAATAAGCCCAAGAAAGGAGGGGTTAGAAAGTGCATGTAAATGCACTTTGCACAGCTTGAAATGAGTTAAATGTGTTCGTTGTGCTCAGGCGGCAAAACATGCTAAATGTTAACAGAGGGTCCAGCTGTACAGATGTTTAATTTGCTGAAAGTGCATTCATTAATTGCTCCAGGTTTGCCTTCTATCCATCCTTGATAAGCACGTAGGAACCATACAGTTCTGCTGGCACTTATCTACAAATCAGCATGAATTTTCAGTCTCTGAAAATACATCCTTGAGACACAGATATTTAAAAACTTGTTTTTAAATAAATGCTCTCTTATACACAGTGACAGGTTTTGATGGGAAATAAGGGCTAATGATTTATCCATTTGTGTCCTGAAATGAACTCTTCAGGTACAGTACACATTAAAATGACAATAAGTACCCAGACCATAAATCTTTTGAAAATACATTTGATCCTTCATCCAAAAATATTAAATATATTTGCACTTTGGTTTAATGCTTAAAAATAGCTCTAGTGTTAATTACTAAGTGGTTATTGAAGACACTAGAATCTTGGACTGGAGGAGAAAAATGTTCCAGAACATAATAATCTTACTAGTATCCTGTTTCTTCAGTTGGTCGCTACCAGAAACAATGTACCCCTCAAGGGACCTTTTCAAATAAATGGATGACCCCAAGAGCTTTGTGTTTAATTATACTCAAGCTGTTGAGAAAAGAACCCAGGAAGCATGTGCCAGACATTATGATCCAGGAAAACTGAATGAAATATGCATTTGAACCAGGTGCATTAGCAGAAACTGGCAAATGGCGGGTGAAGCTTTTCTAGAAGTGTGGGAAGAGCACCTTCCTAATACATACATGGAAAGATGAGCAATACTGAGCTAGAATTTGGTAGGTGCATGGCTGTCATTTCAGCTGGAAAACTCGGCTTGCACAACAGCTGACAGCAGTCATGGTAAGCTCTGAAGAAATGCACCAACAGGAACACCAGATTGGCTTTTCTCACTACCATGGTCACCAGCTGCTTCCTCGATCTTCTTCTTCCTCATCAGTGCTGTCGCTTGCTTGTTTGCCATCTACAGACCATCCATTGACAAAAAGTCCCCCAAGCAGCTTTCAGAAGTTCATAGAATACAGAAATGCAATACAATCAATGCAAGAATAAAATAAAAAAAAAGTTAGAACCAAAAGAAGGCTCCCCATTCAGTGCTTTTCTTCTTTAAAAAATGTTTAGGGGTACTCTCATTTTCCTACTCATATTGAAATACTGCCCCTCAATGAGGCCAAACTTAGATTCACAAAATGTTTCTGTGTCTCCCCAGAAAAAACCCACTGTTCCCACCTAACCCAACTTCAAAAAAGATCTTAACTATGACCTTCTGGGTCCTTTGCAGGCCTCTGGACTTATTCACAATTGCATGTACATTACTGGCCACTGAACATTCCACAATACATCATGTTGTGCGAGGACATGAACTATATATGAACTGTTTCATTCACACATGGTGAATAGCATGTGTTAGCTGATCCTTAGTCCTGATGAGTATTGCATGGCTTATCTTGATAAGAATTGGGATCAGCCAGAGAGGGTTAAGACTAGTTTACTGAAGAACCCAAAGATAAGTTAGAGAAAAACCTTACAAAATAAAAATAATTTTTGGGGATAGTGTAACAGAATAGAAAGAGGGAATGACATATGTTGAAGTAAGAATGGTGTGTTCTGACCATAGAAGCCCTGCAAAAGTGAAAATGAGTGCCCTGTCATTCTGAACTTAACTAGCTCCATAGTATTCTGCATACTACACTATGACAGAATGGTGAAAGGCTCTCTGTCAAAATGCTGATGACATGCAAAGTGCTGATATAAATAGCTGATGATGCACGGTGTGTTGAAATGAACGTTTATTTCAGCACACTGTGCATCACCAGACCTTTATTTCATTTGTATGACAGGCTGTGCATAAAAAAAGAGAAGTTGTATTACAGGCTGCGATTAACCATCCTCTGGTTAGAAGTGTGGATGCACAACTGGTGTTCAAGTCTCCCACAGTCATCCAGTCCAGCGTATCTGTCGTGGAGAGGATATTGGCAATGCTGCCACAGGTTTATGCACCGTAGGAGTTAGGCTGCGTCATACTACATTTGAAGAAGGAAGAAAATACCTTCCCCGTTAAGAAAATAATGCGGAACATGTTATTATCCATGGACCCTACATCCTCTCACCAATGTGTAACTATGACACTTTTGGGTGCTTGAAATATGGGTGTTTCTGAGCACTGCTGGAAAAAAAAGCTGTTAGGGATTTCAAATTCCAGAGCTTAAAATGGATTCTCCTAACTTCATCAAGCCACTTGGATAGTGTTGATAAAGACCCCTTTTTTACTGTCTTGTTTTATGGCTCAGATGTAGCCCAGGCTAGTATAGCATAAGGTATTCTGATCTGGATAAGGTGTTTGCTGTATTGCTTTGAAATTCAGCGTCAACAATTGTCTCTTGCATTTGCAGGAAGTTAAGCCAGTCCTGACAATGCGGAAAGAGTTCAATTTCTCTAACTGTTTCTGTTTTGATTGAAATTGACATCTCCCACCTCTGACACTTTAGTGCAAAGTTAGAGTCTTGGTTATTGTAAGAGCATTTGAGGTTTCCAACAAAAGCAGCTAGTGTTCTAAATCTAGTTCATATGAGCACTAAACAGCGATGGAGAGGTAGATTGTTGGCAGTTTGGGTAATGATGATTTACGTAGATTTCCTTTTATTTTAAACTATACCTTCATGGCTCTGGAATTAATATATTTAGATGAAAGCATTGCCTAATAATGATGGACTGCTGGACTCTTAGCATTCACAAAATATTTAAAACTGGGAAATATGGGGCACTGTTTAAAACCCAAGAGGGAACATTCAGCTTTCCAGACACCACTTTCCTACATTTTTGTGTAGCTATATCTTAATTATTAAAATACTTTAAGACTTACCTCAGTGCATATACTGTCTTCACTTGATACAGAAGTTGGGTGATTTATGTGAATCTTAACATCTGGCAATAAGAATGTTCTAATGAGTTACCTTTTTAAAAGTACGTCTGTCTGCTGGAGGGAGTTGGGATGCAATTAGACACATTAGCACTTTTATGGATTGTTTGGGAGACTTTTCCTAAGGAAAATATGAATGATGCGAGCTGTAAAAATGTATTAACACCTTTGGAAGATGAGAATCATATGAAATTAATATTTTTTACACAAAAGCTACTTGAAGAGAACGTCAGAACTTTTAAAAATAGGAAGTCTTAGCCATATAAATTGTCTCAGAACTGACACCAGCCATCTTCTACCCACCCCAGAATTCCCCTTGGAGTGATGCTACGTCACGCATGGGGAAGGCCCTTAGTTTAAAGGTCTCAGGGAAGTTGCTTGCAAAGGAGCCTCTGCAGAATCTCTCTCCCACCCAGCTCTTGGCCAGGAGTAGGGGGAAGGAGAGTACCAACTTCCTCCCCCGCCTCTCTTCCAACGGTATAGTTGATTAATTTAAATAAATAACTACATACATTTAAAAACTGAATTAAACATAAGCCCCACGCCAAACTACTTTGGGAACAGATCCATGACGAGTAGTCCCAGGTCAGCCCAGAGTGGGTTGCCCTGATTTGGGACTCCTGGATCGAGGCCACGGGGTGCATGGGGTGGGGGCAGGACTGATACCTCTGTCTCCCACCCACTTCCAGACTCTATTGAGCATACCTGCCAAGTTCCTGCTGGAAAAATAAGGGATCGACAGACCGGAAGTAGCGCTGCCGCCATTTTGGAACTGGGCGGAGCATGCTCAGAAGCGACTTTCGATGCTGCTCTGCCCAGTTCCAAAATGGCCACCGTGCCGGAAGTCACGCTGCGGCCATTTTGGGACTGGGCAGAGCAGCATCGAAAGTCGCTTCTGAGCATGCTTCGCCCAGTTCCAAAATGGCCGTCATGCCAGAAATTGCTTCTGTGCATGTCCAGAGACTCCAGTCATGTGCAGAAGGAGCCTCCCCCGGCTGGTAAGTAAACCGGGGGAAAACAAAAAAATTCTGTTTTTCCAGCCTGGAAAAACGGGGGTTTCCCGGGGAATACAGAAGACTTGGCAGCTATGCTATTGAATGCCCCATTGCCAAGGCTGGAGAGAGATTGTAGACCATTCAGAATCACAGTTATAATTATGATAACCACCAGGTCTGTCAAGCAGGCCCTAGGATAGGCCCATTCACGTAAATGAACATAATGCTATATACCAAATTATGCGTTTATATTATTAAGCACCAGCATATCCATTTCAGTTATTTTTGTCGTGTTTTTTTGTGTGTGTTTTTGTGTGTGTGTGCGTGCACGCAAAGTATTGGAAATTGTGGGGAGGTGTGATGAAAAGTTGAAGGAAGTTCTTGCACAGTCAGCAAGTTTTAGAAGTTCTTACTACACCATAATAGTGAAAGCATGGTTGTAAAAAGTTAACACTGCACTGAGGTTGAAGATGTCTTCTCAAAATAAACTCCTAATTAGGAAATGCAATTCTAAGTAGTGTTGTTGTTGTTTTTAAAGCATGGTTTCTAATTGAAACATTGAATCTTTTGTGCTTTTTAACAATCTGTAGTTTCAGCTGATTTAAGAACCTTACGTCAGGGTTCTAAGTATGCAATTAGCGTTGGTTTAAATGATGGCAACATGCTGTAAATAAGATTCTTAATTGTGTTTGCAAGATTAAAATTCAGTCTTGTTGCTCCTGCCCCCTCCCCCTGATCACTACCTTCTTTCTTTGGTGGCAATGTGGTATATTCGCATTGCTACCTCTAAATGAATGTCAACTTGTTTTACCTCGACTGGAGCCGATCGATACTTCATTAGGCTGAATTGTCTTGTGCCCATGCAACCTTGAAGCTGTGGCTTAATTACCACCCGTATTATGCAGTGGCTCTGAGAGCTGGGCTCAGCTGTGTCCGTTCTGAACAAAAGCCACACACTTACCTAAGTTTTGGGTGGGGGACGCACTTCAGAACAGATGCCCTGAAAGATGTGATGAGTTCACAATTCACAATGACGGCAACCCCTTTCATGATGTGGAAACTTTCCCAATTCACGTCCAAAAGACTTTGAACACTCTGCAAAACTTTTCAGCGGCAGTAGTTATGATAGCTTTGTGTTTTTCTTTCCTGGCCCATCGTTGATTTGAGATAATTTTTAAATTAGCAGGAAAAATAACATTCATCTAAGAGAGAAGACAGAGGGAAGTGCAGTCACATGGCAATCATGACAAATGACATCTCTCGTCTGAGAGTCATGTTTCCTCACTAGACTGATTTGTCATCCTCATTTTTGACATTTTTCATCCTGCTATGAAATCACATTGACAGAATAAGATATTTCTACACTTAACAGTGGGCTGCGAAAGATGGCTCCTTGCCTCCATTTATTTTTTGTTTTATGGCTACACATTTTGATTTGTAAGCTATTCAGTGCTGAAGTCAGAATTCCCTTCCATTTGCAAAATGAAAAGTTCGCGCTGTGCTGCGGTTGAACGGCATAGCAGCGTAGCTGCACTGATACGGAAACGCTCTATAGAGCAAGTGAAAATGGGCATCAGGTGAATGCTTCACCAAGGAATGAAGTCCCATTCTTAGCTGAGAACAGCTACACACCACATAATAATTTTCTTGACTAATAAGTAATTCATAGCATACACTTTCAACATAAATGTATGCTTCTAGTGCTGTTAAGGAAGTAGTGAGAAACAAAAATAGAAAATAATAAAATAAACAAATGAATAAAATACATTATAAATACTTCAAATATGATTTAAAACCCATAATTACAAAAAAGGGGGGGGGGAGAAACAGGGACAGAAATCAGCACTAGTTTGATAGCCAGGAAGCTTTTTCAAAGAGGGAAAGATTAAAAAATTGAATCTCTCTTAAACCTCCCGGTACGTTTCTGAGCACAGTTCAAAGTGTTGGTGCTGACCTTTAAAGCCCTAAATGGTCTCGGTCCAGTATACCTGAAGGAGCGTCTCCACCCCCATCGTTCTGCCCGGACACTGAGGCCCAGTACCGAGGGCCTTCTGATGGTTCCCTCCTTGCGAGAAGCCAAGTTGCAGGGAACCAGGCAGAGGGCCTTCTCGGTGGTGGCGCCTGCCCTGCGGAACGCCCTCCCATCAGATGTCAAAGAGAAAAACAGCTACCAGATTTTTAGAAGACATCTGAAGGCAGCCCTGTTTAGGGAGGCTTTTAATGTTTAATTATTTTATTTCATTTTTCTGTTGTAAGCCGCCCAGAGTGGCTGGGGAAACCCAGCCAGATGGGCGGGGTATAAATAATAAATTATTATTATTATTATTATTATTATTATTATTATTATTATTATTATTGCCTGAAGGGATACATGTCACTTCAGCATACCATCTCATATTGCAGAATGTATGGAGTGGCTTTTAAATCCAGTAGCTTCTACTTTGCCCCATGTCCTTTCAGAGCACTCATTCACTTCAAAGGAGAAAGTCCTAGTACTGCCCCGAATTCCCACAAAAGGAAAAAAAATAACCCAGTAGATACCCTAAATATCTCAGAAATCATCAATGGGGACAGCATGTGAAAGGCTCTTCTCAAATGTGCACCATTTGAGTTTGTCGATGTCTTTGTCCAAAGTGATACATTTCTCACTGTCATTATACACAATAAGCTGGGAATGCTCTTGCTGAACAAAACTTTTTGTAAAATCTATGCAGTTCACCTCTTATTAAGTAAATTGTGAATACCCTAATAATCTCAAGCACCTGTGGCTTGTGGAGTGTGGAAGGCATAGTTTATGCTGAACTTGAGGCTTTTATCATGTATCATTTTCTTCCTTCCAACTGCTTCCTGGCTCAGTTTGCTTTTGCTGATGTCTAAAATGAGCTCTAAAAGCATATATAAAGGACTGTAAATAGAATTGTCTCTTATGGTCATCTCTGTAATGCTACCTGTGAACTCTTGCAGTTAATTGGACTACAACTGCTGCCAAATCTGTTTGCAGACAGTGGGGTGTAGAAACTTGCTGCCTCTTTTTAGCATCACCTTTCATTGAATATGTCTCTCCTCAGCTTTTTATCTGAGGGGTTTGAGAGACTGGATCTGAGGAGGAGGAGCTCTGAAAAGCTGAAGACTATGGCATGGAAATAGCACCAGAGATAGCAATTCCCCAGTGAAAATAGTTAAGAAGCCATAATTAATTCCTTTTTTTAAAAAAAGGTAAGAGATGCAGACATCCAGCTCCTTAATCCAAAGTGTGAGTTAAACCGCCCTGGTTATTTGGTTAAGAAGTTTGTTTGCAAGAGGAGAGTGGCTATAACTCAGTGGGTTAAGCACAGACTTGTATGCTGAAAGCCCAGGGTTCAATTCCTGGCCTGTCTGGTTCTTCCTGTTGCTGCTTTTTGATTGTTTGTTTTGTTTTAAAAGGCCAGTTAATTAATGGTAGGAGTGGATGAATTGGCCCATTTTGGTGTGTGTGTGTGTGTGTGTGTGTGTGTGTGTGTGTGTGTGTTGGAGCTTCTTATTTCCCCAATCTTCATATCAGTTTATCCCAGGGGCCAGCAAACTTTTTCAGCAGGGGGCTGGTCCACTGTCCTTCAGACCTTGGGGGGAGGGGCGGACTATATTTTGAAAAAAATATATGAACGAATTCCTATGCCCCACAAATAACCCTGAGATGCATTTTAAATAAAAAGACACATTCTACTGATGTAAAAACACCAGGCAGGCCCCACAAATAACCCAGAGATGCATTTTAAACAAAAGGACACATTCTACTCATGTAAAAACATGCTGATTCCCGGACCGTCCGCGGGCCGGATTTAGAATGCGATTGGGCCACATCCGGCCCCCAGGCCTTGGTTTGGGAACCCCTAGTTTATACCATTTCTGCATCAGTTTTCAATTTTTATTTTTAAAGTGTGCATGAAAACTTAATAGCCTTTTTGTGCACTATTCTAATATATGCCTCATTTGTATGCAATTTTGCCTAATATACTGATTTTGGGGGGTATGCATCTATTCTCTTCCCTTCCATTCCATTTCTGGTCAGGGGTGTAGCTATCTGCTCCGCCACCCAGAGTGGCGGGGGCAGGGTGAGCCACCCACGGGGGCAGGATGATCTGTGCAGGGGGTGGGGTGATCCACGCAGGGGGCGGTGTGGAGAGCTGCCCACAGAGTCCACCTGGCTGATGCCCAGGAGAGGCATGTGGCTCGGGCACACTGCAGGCCAGGCTCCACAGTAAGTGCCCCCCCCAATGGTGTGCCATTTTGTCAAACCCCACAAAGATGACACCCGGGGTGGACTGCACCCCCACACCCTTCCTACGCCCCTGTTTCTAGTTCTTGCATTCAAAGCCATAAATGGCTTGGGACCCAAGTATTTGAAAGAAGCACCTCCTCCCATTCCAACCTACCTGTACACAAAGAACCTCAGCCCTTTTCCAGAACCCACCTTTGTCAGTAATGTGGGTTTGTTTCAGTGGCAGAGGAAACCTTCCTTGGCAGGAACACTCAGGTATGCCATGTGATCTTTTCTACCTTCCACCAGGCAGAAACCTTTTTGCTTACTCAGGCACCTAAAAATAAATAAAAGCAAAAGCCATGTTGCTGCATTCTATATATTTCAAACTCCTTGTGAGTTTACTTGTGAGTTTATCTGCTGGTTGTTTTGTATGTTCTCATTGTTCTTTTCCTTGTTTTAATGTTCTAAAACCACATTGAAATTCCATATAAAAAGTATCATATAAATTAATAAATCATAAAATAGGAGAGGAATTGATAAGCTTAATGGTCAAAGATGTAATTTGATAGAAAAATTCAGTCTGACATTGCATATGCACTATGATGGGAAGAAAGAAATGAAACAGTAAGGATGGGCACCAGCTCAGGGTTGCCACTTTTGGAAATAAAATGAAAAACTTGTCTCTCAAGGAGACAAGGAGAGAAAGGCCGCTGTGGTATGGAGGGTTTTGTTTTGTTTTGCAGCTGGCCACTTGCTCAGGGCTTGCTGACCTAGGATTTGGGGTGTCAAATGCAACATCTGCAAGTCTCTTCTTTACAACTTCCTACTCATGGTCTGCCACCTCCAGTCACTGCTTTCTAGATTTACTTATTTTTATTTATTCGATTTATATACCGCTTTTTAAAAAACAAATTTCTAAGAGTTGTATAACATAGGTTAAAACATCTTAAATAAAAGACAAATACAAAAAATACCCCCATTGACATTTTTAAAGAAAAGTAAACAGCTAAATAGAACATTCTCTTTAGCACCAGAATAAACATTACACATAAAAAATCTGCTACAAAGATAACAAGGAAAATTCACTTTGTCCGGTGTAGTAAGCAGCTAAATAAAATATGTTCTAAACATCAGGAAATAAATTTTTGCACAGGAAAATCAATTAAAAATGATGAATTCCACATTTATAAATAATGTGATTGATAACTAGGCAATAGAAAAACCAACTCTTTCCAACCACAATTTGCCAGATCAATCATACAAATAAACAAACAAACAAACCAATCCAATTAAATTCCCAGCCCCCTCCACAACAACAAACATAACTTACTCTCACACAGCTAAAAGTGCGTTCCATTCAATTCAAGCACACCTTTACATGATAAAATTTTCATGATCAACATGATTGTTTTTATTAAATTTATATACCACCCTTCATCATTCAAACATATAAGCACTTTAAGCCAACATACTCAAACTTACAATTCAAACAAAATGTCAAATAACACTGTCCGGTGCTCAGCAACGCATCCCATAATTCAGTATCTTATCCTTGCCTAACAACCCACCCACATGTTTATGCCTTGAGACCCAGACACACCTGGACAAATACTAACAAAGAAGCAAACAACAGTACACACACAACTCACATAAAGGACCCATACTACGCACTCCCCCTTGTTGCTCACTTAGTGGGGAGCAGAATCTCTTCTCAAAGGGATATAGAAACCATGTTCTCCAACTTTATGACAGGCCAGGTATATGAATAGTAAGGTCAAATTTGTGGGTGATACCACATTATTCTGGCTATTAAAAACCTGCAGGAGGAAGCTGTGCACACTTCAAAATGATCCCTCCAAAGTGGTAAATTAGCTTGAGTTTAAATCAGTGTAAAGTTATGTACGCACATTGTGGGGTGGGGGAACCTAACTGCACTTATTGGGTATAGATTGGCAGGGACTATCCAAGAAAGATACCTTGACATAATAACAATAATAATAAAGCTATTAGAAATATGTGGCACGTAGAGGATTCTGTACTAGATCGTCCAATCTGCAGGACTCTTTGTGGTCAGAAGAGTGGTTATTTAGTTTTTATTAATAAATATAAATATTCTTTAACTACGCATAGAGATTTGGTTATTCTTTTTTAACCCAGCTAAATATGACTATGAAGTTTTTTTGTTTTTTGTTTTTTCAACTGGCAAAACATAGAGAAAGGAGGACACAAAAGATTGGGGTAAATCTGAACTAGTGAATGCTGACAGGTGACAACGCAAATGCGAATGAAACTCTATGAGGTTTATTACAGTGAGATGGTAACGCTGGCAATCTCTTCCATATTGATTTAAGAAACATTTTAAACAACAGGAGAGGATTATGTGCTTTCACTCTGCCTTGATCACTGTTCCCTATGGCACAATGATTGTGATGGTTCAGCTATAAGGTTGTGGCAGATAACTAAAACTCACTCAAGTACTCAAAGCCTACTTTGTACTCACCAAGTACAGTTCTAACATATTTTTTTCTTCTTGTGTATATGTTACAAAGTGGCATTTGCCATTCTTTTATAGGATTTATTTAGGGCTGCAGTATTCTTGGCCCAATCCTATGCTCCATGAAAGCTGAGGGGCTGTTGGATGCTGTGGACCACCCTCTCTGCCACTGGTGAAGCCAGGAATCATTATCTGCCCACTTGACCGCTTCAGGCTGCAGAACCGAAACTTTTAGAAATGCCACATGATATTTGTTCTGCACTTTCAATGAGTTGATTCTTCGGTGTGGCAGGACTTACACTCTGGAACTTCCTTCCCATGGATATCAGGCAGGTATTGTTTTTGACGCTTGCTTAATGAATGCTGAGTGTGTGTCTAAGAGGGAAAGATGAAGGCAGTTATACCACCTTATCCAACTCTCTACTGAGCTTGAGCTACCAGGGTCAGCAGAGGAATGCCCTGCATTCCTATGTGCTTTTTCCAGTCTTTGAGAGGGTGTGTGTGGAGAAATCCTCCCATTGGAAGCACTTGGATGGAAATAGGAAGAAGAGTTTTAGCATGACTTAACTTCTCTGAAATTTGGAAGCACATCAGGGGACCAGGAAGACATTGGATCCAAGCCACTTCCCTGCATAGACGCCTTTTGGCTCTACCAATTTTAAGAGCTTACATTGGTTAAGTCAGAGGAGCCAGGGGGTGGGGAGGTAGGCTACAGTGCTACTCCCTGCCTGACGCTGGAGCTCTGCCACTGAGATCAGAGGGCTAGGTCCATTCTATGCTATGGCCTCTGACACTCCCTCCTATGGACCGCAGGCAAATAGCATCTTAAAGGCCATTGATGTGTGTGAGAGAAAGAGAGAATGGGGAAATGTCTCTTTTAAGAGGATTCCTGCCATGGCAATGCTTGCATGATATTCTAGGACACATTTGTGTGGTGGTTGTTTTCCCCCTCAGAGATATATTTAGGCAGATTTGATTGCATTAATTGATTGCATTGGTTTTTATTATGCACACTGCTCAGAAATCTAATATGATAGAAGGGTAGCACATAAACAATAGGAAAAAAGCAAACAGGATACTTCTGTTTTCTTTAACTGGAAGCCAGCCCTCATCATTTAGTTTATGCACAATCTACGTTCAAATGGTGGTCTCTTGTGCTGACAGGGCCACAACAGATTCCTGAAGGTGGCTCAGTCAGATAGCATGTAGGATCAGGCTGGATTTTCAGGACCTTGGATAGCTCCTAACAAACAGCTAGCTCCAATAAGGTCTGTGACTGAGCTGAAGCCTTTCATCCCTCTTAGACCAGACTATCCCTCCAGGCCCAACTCCCTTCTTAAGAGTGAAGACTCTTAAACAGGCTTCCAGCCTATAGTCTAGCATTTCAGCACCTATCCATCCAATTCCAACTCAAGTTTGTAGTGCAGAATGCGAAGCTTGTGTAGAGGGGATCAGGCTTGGGGAGCACATGAAGAAGTATGGTCTCTGGGAGTCCCAGTTCTGGTGTTTCTATCTCCTCTTTGACAGGCTCTCTCAGTGCTGGGCTTCCGTTCAGAATCTCCACCGGTTTTGCCACTAGTCTTCCTGGCCCAGCTGACTTTTCCTCCTCTGTGTCAGTGTCCTGGCTGCTGCCCACAAACTACCCCATGTCTCCAATTAAGCAGACTGCACCCATGAGAATAAATAGGACCAGTAAAGGCCTGCATTGTGCTCTTTTTGGTGCCTGCTAAAAACATTATTGTTTTGAGAAGCTGACCAAGATGCTTAGAAAGTCGAGGTAACTTTAAACTGTCTTAGGATTTTATCTTTTGTATGGTTGTGATTCCCCCCCCTTGATTTTATTGTTTTAGCTTTCTGTAAACTGTTTTGAGGATTTTTATACAATCAAGTGGTGTATAATCTTTATGAAATAAATAGATGATGTATCATTGTTGCAGGGGCATTCAGTTCCAAATTAGAAGGGAATGCCACCAAACTGCTGAGGGCAGACTAGGTTAAAATGACAGTGAAACTTTTTTTAAAAAAAAAAAAGACAGAGAAGAGAGAAACAAGGACCCCTGAGTGCCTTATCAATTGTGAGCCCACTCACACCTGGAAGTTCTGAGAATTCACCCATCTCCAAGATTAGTCCAATCTCCAGGGTGCCATTTTACCCCACTCCTCCAGCACTAACTTAAACAGATAATAAAAGGCTCCTGTGAACTCTATGGCATTCACCCACAGATAGTCTGCCCACTTTATCACAGCAAGAGTTACTGCTCTCAATTTGCCTCCCCTCCCCCAGTCTCCACTAGGGAGTTTCTATATTAGGTGTGATGGGTCTCCTCCTGATGCAGAGACACAGCAGACACACAGGGAATGCTTCATTGGATGGTCGGTAAAGCCAGTCCTTATGCACTGTGGCTAGCATCTGACACTGCTGTTGTATAAGCGGAACTGACCTCCACTCATCAACAGTTCTTCTCCTTCTCTTTGCTCCTGTGCACCCAATTGGCTCAAAGGGGTTAGGGGCCCCTTAAGGGGGGGATGCAAGGGGTTGAAGGGATGGGAGAGGAAGGGGAAGTCCCATTGCTTGAGGGAAAATCCTATCACACAGTGTTGAATACAATCCATCCATAAAACATTTCAAGAGACGACTACAAGTTTATTTATTTTTTTAACCATAGGTCCGTTATTCATAGCTTGGGCAGAAGTAGCCTTATACAAGACTCCTCACTCCCTCAACAAGCAAAGCAGGTCCATCCTATGGACACACTCCAGAGAGCCACTTTGTGATCATATGAAAGACAGCTATGAATGCGCATCTATCATACACAGGACTTCTCCACACAAGCAGGAACCCTAGCTAATCAGGATTTAAACTTATATGCAGGAGCCCACATCATCATACTTTCATGTAAATGCTGCTAGACTTCCTTCCACACTACTGCTAAACATATGACCATAAGAGGGCAGAACCAGTGATCACATCATTGGTGGACATGCCTAGCAAATGCAACCTTCTTCCCAACCATTCTTGAACGCATGAATGAGTCATCTGCAGATCCCCTGCTATCTTTTTTAGTTACACCCCGTTTGAATTACTGTAATGTGCTCTATGTGGGGTTGGCTTTGAAAAGTGGTCAAAGAACTGCAGCCAGATTGTTGACTGGGGCTGATTATAGGGAACATATGACTCCCTTGCTAGAACAGCTACCAGTCTGTTTCTGGGCACAATTCAAAGTGCTGGTTATCACTACATAGGTCCAAGCTATCTAAAAGACTGTGTTCCCTCATACAAACCTGCCCAGGTTTTGGTATCTTTGAGGGAGATCTTTCTCTTGGTCTCACCACTTCTTGGTGGTGGAGAGCCTTCTTGGTAACTGCTTCCAGACTCTGGAACTCCCTCCCTAGAGAAGCTAGGTTGGTTTCCTCTTTGTTATCCTTCCACTGGCAGGTGACGACTTCCTTGTTCCAATGGATGTTTGGGAACTGACTGCATTTAATTGAAAATACTGCTTTTATTGTAATTACTGATACGTTTTAAACAGATTTTATTTATGTATATAGTTTTACTTCTATCTATGTTCAATTGTATTTCAGTGATTAACTTTTCTATCTTTTTTGCAATTCTTGTTTTTTATTTTTAAGCTGCCTTTCATCCCATTACGGGAAGAAGTGGGGTGTAAATAAATATAGCAGTAGTAGTAGTCAGGTCGCCAGAGTATGAATTTTAGTGGCAAGGCTATCCCTATCCTTGAATGGCTGTTGCTGGAAAGCCAACCATAGTGGGGGAAAAGGCACTCTTTGCTGCTGAGGCCACTTGGGACATGTAGCAGGATCCCAAGACTGCAAATCGGTGCATTGCCCTCCAGAAAAGGCTGTTTACCTAATTCCCTAGGAACCACCAACCTGCACGACTTCTGTCTTGTCAACATTCAGCTTCAACTTTGTGGCCCTCACCCAGGCCATCACTGTGTATCAGTCGTTGGAGAAGTTGAGTAGTGTCATCTACATGTTGATGACACCTTGGTCCAAATCTGGCTGATTTCTCCCAGAGACTTCCCATAGACAACATGCAGCAAATAGCAGGGCAAACTGAGGCTCTGCAGAACTTGAAAGAGCTTCAGTGAAGGCTGATGTTGATCTGTCAGGGTCCAGGTTTAAGAGTCTGAGACTTCATATCTCCCAACTGTGCTCAATAAGTGCAGGAAATCCCACTTCTTAATTCTTAAGGAATTCAAGAAACAAATTCTTAAGGAATTTAAGGGACATACCCTTGCTTGAAGTTTCACACTTTGCCACCATTGAACGGGATTGGAATGTGCCTTTCTCCCTGGAAATTAATTGTCCTGGAGTGATGGCTGTCTAGATTCACTCTCCAGGAGCTCTGAGCTATCTTTTCCGGGCACAGAGCATCCTCCTCAGGGAGTTTTCCCACAGACTCTGAAATCTAGGAGATTCAGGCCCCAAGTGATATCCTGGGCAGATGGTCTTGTCTCAAGGTCTGGGGAGTCACTAACAGAGAAGTCTGAGAAAAACAAACCTTTGTGATCTAAGTGCTTCTTGATGTCAGTTTAAAAAAGAAGTTTTCAGTCTTTCAGGGGACAGAGAGCATGAGACTCTCAAAAGATTGGTTGATGACATGCTTATTTTTCCTTCATTTCTCCATGCTGCCGGCAATAGAACTAACAGGCTGCATTGTGTTGTTTCATACAAACTGACTGAGTTGAAGAGTGCTATACTGGGAATTCATAGTTGATTCTTAGTCACCAAAACTTGGTCAGTAGACACTGCTTCATCACTCTCACTATCAGCATTTAAAGCCTAACAAGAAGCTAAAACACAGCTTTAAAGAGCCATGCTCCAGTAACCAACTCAGTTTTCCTATATTTGGGGGTTATATCTGACAACCTGCTGACACATCTCAGTATGTCTAGGAAACCACATGATTAGAATATTTAAAGCTGAGTGGATAAATCTGAGGTGGTGGATTCTCTTGTTCGACAATTCATAAAAAAATAATACTGAGGCTTGGAAAGGCTCTGAATTATTAGTAAAGTTTTCAAGTTGTCTGACGTGTTGGTGTGAATAGTTTGCTGAAAATAGGACTTCACACATACTTCCTGATATTAAATGGAGCAGGTGTTGTCTTTTCTATGGGATTTTAGGACTTTTCCTCTAACACAAAAATCAAAACGCGCGCAGACTTTGAAAACGGAATTTGAAATGTAATACAGATTTTCTTAGTCAGGGCTGATGTTCTTATCACTGCATAAAGATGAAGGGTAGTTTGAAGGACCCTGTGTGAGAAGTGGGGAAGGGGGGTGCTATGAGAAGAGAGGGGTGTTCCCAGGTGAGAGCTGGGAAGGCTCACCTTTTTCCATATGGGTTAAAGTTAAGATATAGCAGTGAGAGAGGATTGTGTAATTTTCTATCTCTTTTCCTCTAGTTTCTCTCTTATTCTTATTCTTTGTAGATTAGTTCATTCTTTTTATTATATCATGAAAAAAATCAAAACAACCTTTTTAATAAAACAGTTCTTATCACACAAGCAAAAAAATCCACAAGAAGAAGAAGAAGAAGAGTTTGGATTTGATATCCCGCTTTATCACTACCCGAAGGAGTCTCAAAGCGGCCAACATTCTCCTTTCCCTTCCCTCCCCCCAACAAACACTCTGTGAGGTGAGTGGGGCTGAGAGACTTCAGAGAAGTGTGACTAGCCCAAGGTCACCCAGCAGCTGCATGTGGAAGAGTGGAGACATGAACCCGGTTCCCCAGATTACAAGTCTACCGCTCTTAACCACTACACCACACTGGCTCTCACAATTGGTTCGATATTCAGCCCCCATGAATATCAAACTTTTATCCCAAATAACTGTTGCAGTTGTCAAAGACTGCCATCAATTCACCGAGGGACCAGTTCCCTTCTCATAATCCAGTTACAGAAATGGGCAAGGGAACCTGTACACCCTCCTCCTTAAGGATTTTGGCCAGTCTCCACATGCCATCATGCCCATGTATCTCTTATCTCATTTCTACTGCAGAACCTCTGACCTGTATATTAGTAACCTGGTCTCCAGCTGTACACCAAGGAGATGTGCTTATTCTCTTTACACAGAGCCCCAGCTTCTGTAATTCACCTAAGCACTCCTCAGGTGAGTTGGCTGGTTGGTTGCATGCCTACTGGCACATTTGGCCAGTTTGTATTGTCATGTTCTTACTGGGCTTTGAACGCAACTATACAGTTATGAGTGGAGGAGACCCTGTGGTCTCAGAGAATGCAAATCTCTCCTGGAGAAGGTGAAGCTGCTTCTGGAGGGGACATCACAGGGGCAGATTGGCTTGGGGAGCTGCCAAGGATGGCCTCAGTATAAGCATCAGTGTTAAAGATGGCCTTGCTAGCAAAGCTCTGTGTCCAAATATTCCAAGTGCAGGTGAGGAGGTCTGCCTAACGGGTGTCAGAACCATGTGTCTTGGACACTGATGCTTGTCTGGATCTGGGGCACCAAGTCCTCTGCCAATGTCTCTCTTTTTCCAGGTGGATGGTGTCTAACAGAACAACATGGTTGATTGTTTTACTACAGAGTAATCATTCTTTCTTTTTTTTAAAAAAAAGGTGTTCATTTTCTCACTGCTGAATTGAATGACTGAGTCCCCTTCAGGCCCATTCCCATGGAAAGCTACTTAAATGCTGCCTAACTGTGGAACATGTTCTAGAGTTCCTTTTGCACCTCCAGGCTGATCTATAAGCCAACAAAGACCTTGTGTCAGGATGCTGTCAGCGGCTCCCAGCCAGTTGCCCAGGACAGTATAAAGACAAAGAAAAGTTTCTTACCGTCCTTTTTTATTTCAAACTTTACAGAGAGAGGCTATAGAACCCAGCCTCTTGGATAATGGCATTGTCCTGAGTAAATCTCCACTCCCTGTCTCTCCCACTTCCTCATTTGTCTGTTCTACGGGTACTGCTACGTGCCCTCTGTCTTCGAGCTCTTTACTCTCCTACTTTTCAGGCTCGCCAGGTTCTGGGAGATGCTGCTTCCAGAGAGTCTGGAATGCTTTCTAATGACAACATGGCTCTCCCATGATTTCCCAGCTTTTCCCCTCATCTGCCTCTGTGCTGCTACCCCCCTCAAACCCCTTTTGTAAATCTGTACTGTCTTCCTCTTCCTCCTCCCTGGAAGGGTGAGGATGGGGAAGTGGACTCCAACATTCCTGCTCTGCCTAGTCCTTGACACCTTGATCCAAAATTTGACCCTTTGTGTCTGAGATACCAGAGCAGGGATGGTTTGTGAGGAAGGAGGTTGGTGAAGAGAAGAGCCTATTGGCAGGCAAGAGGGAAAAGGTAAGATTGGGAAAACCACCAAATACGAATTGCTTAGTCACGTGAATAGTTTCGTTTTCTCACTGCTTGTCTCTGTAGTCAGTTGGGCTGAACTGCTGAAACAAACTAGCATAATGTCAGAATAGTGGGTTCAGTCATAATGGCAAACTATAACTAAACCAAGATTCACAAATCAGCTTCAAACCATAGATTTGCGGGCCACAAACAAAACATTAGGCCACGGTGAGTGTGTAGAATCAAATAGTGAAAATGCTCCAGAAGACTTGTAAATGTCAATTTGCTAGTCAAGATAATCCCAGGACTAATTGTTATTTGATGCAAGAATGAGTTCACATTTGTTTATCCCCTTGCTTTGATGTATGCTTATTAATTTGCTTTGATGCTATGATTATCTGTTGGATTGGGATACTTGGCTATTGGCCTAGTAAGACTTGGATGCCAACCACCTATCCTTTCATCAACTAGGGCTGGATCTACATTGATCTGGAAAACACTATTTAAAGACTATATACACTATAAAAATATATAGCTCCCCATGCAATTTGGCATAGGTGAAAGGTTGCTGCTCTACTGGTTACATTTTTGTAACACATTTTTAACGTTATAACTCACCAGTGTAGATTAGCCCTAGGTGGACTAATGGGAGTTTCTGGGCAGACTGATGTATGATGTTTTCTGTATAAGTAAGGCATAAAATGGGACACGGGTGGCGCTGTGGGTTAAACCACAGAGCCTTGGGCTTGCTGATCAGAAGGCCGGTGTTTCGAATCCCCATGATGGGGTGAGCTCCCGTTGCTCGGTCCCAGCTCCTGCCAACCTAGCAGTTCAAAAGCACGAAGTGCAAGTACATAAATAGGTACCACTCTGGTGGGAACGTAAACGGCATTCCCGTGTGCTGCTCTGGTTCGCCAGAAGCGGCTTAGTCATGCTGGCCACATGACCTGGAAGCTGTACACTGGCTCCCTCAGACAGTAAAGTGAGATGAGCACCACAACCCCAGAGTCATCTGCAACTGGACCTAATGGTCAGTGGTCCCTTTACCTTTACCTTTTAAGGCATAAAATATTTGCCTTGGTGGGACAATCATGACAAACACTTGCTGTTTCGGTATTCACCCGAGTCAAGGCAGCAAGGCTCTTTAAGGCATTTGTAAGTTTACACTTTCGTCTAATAAAGCACTGGAACCGATCACTCTGACATTTTTGGCATCCTTCTTTGGTATCCCTGCATCAAACCACTCACACAGGCCTTCAATTGGGCCTGTGGCTCAGGACAGCAAGTTTGGGCATACAAGCAAACCATGGTTTAGCATTACTTTCAAACATGGCCTATGAGTTGCGACTAAAAGGGAATTTTGCATGTGCATGCTGCTTCTGTTTGTTAAACTTGCAATTATTCCTTTTTTCATGGTTGACTTGTGATCTGAACAACTGCACAGCTTTTCAAAGTGTTCTTTACTCAACACCTTCAGATGTGCTGGAGCTTAAGGGTTGAGCTTCTCTTTGCCAGGGGAAAAATAAATGGGGACTTAGCTACTTACCATGGCGACTGATAGGCTCCTGCAAATTTCTATTTTCTCTTTCCAACATTGCTAACCTCATCTCCCCAGGGTCTGCAATTTCTGCCGGGCTGTAAACCAGCAGGGGCAATAACGGTCTCTAATTTGTAATCATTCGGCTCATGTAAGGAGGGGCTGAATCAAGTTCTGATGGGCCTGCCTTTATTTAATTAGAGGATGTGTGTGCATTTGTAGCATAGAAGTATGCAATATTGTCTCATTGCATTAAAGTTGTTTTCTGATTGCTGTTCTATGTGTACCATTCATTTTGTTCCAACGGCAGTATACATTGGATCATTATTAGCATTAATAATATTCAGTACTGTGCATATTTTTCAACAGAAATTGTTTTTGCAAGAGGGTGAAAAAACAAGGATTGCACCTTGTAGAATTGAATCAGACTGTCTGCTTTTGAATTCTTACCTTTTCCTTGTGCATACACCCTATTATTAATGCACATTATTACTTCAAGTATGTCAGAAAAGGAGACAAACAGTCAGAAGCAGAAATTTCTCCCTAATTCACTCTGCCTAGCCAGCAAAATATAAGGCAAAATTATTCAGGGGAAAAAATACAATTTTCTGTCATCTCTGCCATACACTGATAACAAAGCTACAGGCTAATATGTTTTGATATTTTTGTCACTCGTTTATCATGTGACCTTTCATGCTATCATTAATACAGCTGAGGGACAGAACAGGCGAACTGAAATAAGGGTGTGGGGAAGTCAGATTGCTTCTCTAACAACTAACGGTCAGTCACAGCGATTTATGCTTTTCTTCACTGTAGCTCTGACTGAAGAAGAGAAATTGTTATTAAAATTTGATATTACTGTCTAGGCTCTGCCACTTAGAATTTGCAACTTTTAGCTCTGATGAGAATGCTGGGAGGAGGAGGGTTTAATAAATTTCCCTTTGAATTATGATATTAATACAATACAACATGCTTGCTTAGATATTCAAAGAGTGCAGGGGGAAATCAGATTCAGGACATTGGTACACTGAGTATTATTTGTACCCTTCAAGTATTTTATCCGAGCAGCATATCTGAATAAGTGGGTTATACAAGCAATGCTTTCTGTTAAAATTAGTGTCTCTCTTTAGTTTGCAAGGTATAAAAACAACAACTAGTAAAGGCTTGTATTAATCAGCATTATTTACAGGAAATAGTGGATACTGCAGCGCATCTTTTACACTTTCTTTAATGACAGAAGAGGCACATATGTTACATTTGCATTTGGCTTGACAACATTTCTGACAATTGTGCACCCTTTAATGTAGGCTATAGAGCCTAGTCTGAGAGAGAGAAAAATCAGTCTGAATTTAATTTATATTTTACATTAGTGATAAAATTATTTACCACAGCACACAGCTGAGAATGAACTTTGTAGCATCCTAGTAAAGGCAAAGAGTACAACATTTATGTTTTTAAAAAATCTTTCACTAACCTTTAGCTTCTTATCCTTTCAAAACGCTGCAATTTTAAATTTTTGAATTAAGAAAAGATTGCAGATAAGCACCGGGGTGATTTCTACATTTAATGTATAGGGAGTTTATGCTAAATACATCAAAAGATTCCCACCCTCCATCCCCCACCCATTGCCCCATTTCTTAGGATGTTTGGAATCAGGTATGAGGTAGAAAAATTATATACAACCAAAACGTTTACTAAAATAATGTTTCGGAACTTGAATTATCCCCAGAAAAGCTGTCTTGAATTGTAACACCTTTGGGAGAGTTTCTAATCAAACACATTAGACAATTAGCTTTATTTGCAAAAAGAAAGCAACTGTATGTCTACATTTCAGAATGTTTAAATAGGTCTCAAAGAGAGATGGTTCTATTAAATGGATTGACTTAAAATGTACCGCAGGATATAGAGACTGGGTTAAAATTTCAGGTGTGCAAAACAAAGCTTAGTGCCTGAAGTGGACATATACAGGTATATTCACCTCAGTAATTTTAGTATAATTAGTTTTAGTATAATGTATAAACACATTTTATACATGTGTTTATACATTATACTCACAGAATCAGGATCTAAACAGCTAAGTAGATATGTGTCATGTGGTGGGGTCCCCCCCCCAAGATAGAATATAATAATTATTTTCCATTCACCTATGTGTCCATCTGAGCCTAAAGTAGCTGTCTATAACTATGGACACAGCATGAACATTGTATTTATCGTTTCTTTTAGATTTTCTCCCTCATCTTAATACATCTTAATACATATTTTCATACAGAAATGCAGAATGGTTATACAGTTTCCTGGACATTTTCTTTCTTTCTTTTGCATGCTGTAAAGATTTCATCCAAATCTATTCGCAAATTGTTCCATTTTAGAACAAAATGATTTTTTAAAAATAGAAATAGCATATCTTTTGAAAAGAAATTTCACATACAGCTTTCTTTACAATGCTTAACTACTGCTATATAAAACGAAGAGTGCCTTTTGAAACAAATATGCCTTGATATGAGTAAAAAATTTGTCACGTCAGTTAAAGTGGTATGTGGGTGAATATACATGACCAGCAATTTTGAAATAAAAGAGTGTTTGGTTTATTGAACAGGAGATTCCACAATCGATGTAAAAACAATCACTGGAAGGGGATAAATTAACATTTTATAATAGAAAGTGTGTGACTTTAGAACAGAACATGGATGACTCCCCCCCCCATTCTATATCACGAACAAAGAATTGTCTTCCCTTTGCTACTCTATCCCTAATGGCAGCCCTGACCTGGAGATGAATCTTGTATATAAACAACAGGAGTAAATACAAATGCATCTCCATACTTGCTGAGCTTTATGCTGCTGTGGAGGATAGATTATTCACCCAGCACTGTATTATATAGAATCCCATTTTCATTTTTATAGGGAATGCATATGTGGAAAAGGGGAAAGGTGGGGGTAGTGAGGAGGGGGAGAATGTCAGGCTGTTAGTCATAGAAGATTCAGCTGCATTCTGCTCAGAGTACCCAACTAATTTCATATGAACTGAAAGCCTGTGATTTTAGAAGGGAAGATTTAAAATCTTTACCCTAGAATAAAGCAGTACGAGAAGACAACTCCACCATGTGTTTGTTCGTTTTTCCTGGAGTAGACCCATTTACTTTAGTGTCACTATCCCAGGGGAAGTGTTTTGTTTTTTAAGAATCTGGGCCACTTGCATGCATTCCTTACATATATTTCTTTTTTTAAAAAGCCAGTAAAAATATACTTAACAACTTGCAATTTTCATTCATTACTCATAAACTAAAATAAAAATAAAAATGGAGATTTTATTTCAATTGGAAACAATAACAAAATGAGAGGCCTCGTGATCACCTAAAACCTAGAAACCCAATGAAATATTATGCGGGTCTTTCCAACTTGGTGGCACGTGCTGATTTGCTTAAATGGGATGTGATGCAGCCAATTAATGCTTGTGTTAATTTTACTGCAGAACACCCACACCCTCCAATCTCTTTCCCATTCTGGCCACATTAGATTTTGCAGAGCCAGTGTTTTTTTAAGACTGGCATTCATGTTTGCATGTAAATAAAGCAAGAACCACAAACAAAGCCAGCAATCTTACATACTTGCCTTCAGTGGTAAAGGATGGAACGCCTGCCTGCTACCAATCAGCAAGTGGTTGCTATGGTTACAAGGTCAGGAAATATGCCTTTTCCCCAGTTGTCCAAGGCTTGCACATGTCACTTCTGAAACTATGAATTTTATATACAGGTCAGGAGATGCATACCAAAGAAATAAATAGTGTATTGGACCATAATGACAGCTAACGTTCAAATGTCCTTGAATTTTTTTTTTTAATTCTATCCAAACACATTTTGTCATTTTGAATGGGTTGGGGTTTTTTTTTTGTATAAAACTGGAGCAATTTCTTCCTGTAATGAAATTTGGCAACGTAGGTACAAACCATGCCTTGTTGCAAGAGGCTGCATTAATAACTTGCTTTGAAAATAATATTGTGCAGTGTGTTTAATTTGCTGCGGTGGGTTGGCTTTTTAAAAAGTTCTTTAAAAATCACAGCACTGCAATATTTTAACATAACTGTTGGATGCAGTTTAAGAACTCCAAACGACGGCTACTTTCTAGAAAGCAAAATTATGAACTTTGTGCTTATCGATAGATTTATAGACAATACTGTGGTGATGCTGATAATTAAATGCAGGTGGTTTTGTTTGAAAATAAAACTGCTTCCTTGCACAGTATATATTGGGAAGTTCTAATATAACCTCTATAACCTGAAAACGATAGTCTATGTAAAATGGCTAAGTTGTGAATTCAGCTCTTGATGGCTATATGTAATTGAAGACTTTACTAGGAAAATTAGTCAAAGGCCTCTCCAGGGACTTTGCATTTTGCAACAGATAAGGTAGGTCAAGTAAAGATGGTTATTTCAGGGTCTGTGTTATTTTTGACTTGTATTCTTTAGTATTAACTTACTGATATTTCTTTTGATATCATCTGCTTAAAGTCGAGATTCATTATATATCTGATATGAAGAGAATCATTATTTGCTGTAGAGCTTGTAGTTCTGAAATCTACTGCCTTAGAACATTGGGAGGAGGATGTGAAATTATATAGAGCATATCTGGCAATATTAAGTTATTTTACTTCACCCACACTGTTAATTAAAAAGCTTGCTGCAGCCAGATACTTATTTTTTATTTTAGTGATGACGTGTGTATGTGTGTTGTTGTTGCTGTTGTTTTTCCTAGCTGAGGATTGAATGGACAGTGAAATATTGTGTACCATTTAATAGCACAACATCTGGTACAAGACACTTCAAGCAGTTGTAATGTCATTATTTTGTATCTCTGTGTAAGTTCCTTATATGAATCTTTCTAATGAGACGTGAAGAATATCTCCAATCATGAAATAAAAGTTCAGGGTTTCTCTGTGCTCCATGTTTCGTATTACCTTTGCAACTTTGCTATAGTTCTTACTGATGCTAAAAAACAAAACAAAAAACAAACCCTCACGTATATTGAAATAGGAATATAACACAAAGGAGAAGAGAGATGTTGTTTCCCCTTTCCTTTTGGATTGCATCTTTTGTTCAAATGAATATCCTCACCGCCCCCCTTTCTCTCTCACTCTCATTTGGCCAGAAAAGATTAGTCTGTACCTTGATAACAATCCTTCCTATTTCCCCCTCTCTCTTTTTTTCTTTTTTTTCTTTTTTCTTTGCAGAAAGCGGCATTCAAATGAGAAACTAAGCACAATTCTTTTCAACAGGCAATTTACCCCATGACGAGATATGCTTTCACTTATTTTTCTCTGACATTCTCGCATCTAGCAGCACAGCAGGTATCCAGAGGTTAGGCTTCAAATAAAGGATAACTACTGCCTTATATTAATAGATGCCATTGTATGAATGTCATATTATTGCAGCATTTAGTTCCTTTAATTGTTTTCTTCTAAATTATATATGATAAGGCCCAGACAAGTGAGAAATATATATATATATATATATATATATCCCCTACTCTTTTATCATTATTGAGATTGCTCTGTTTGCACGTTTGCTTGGGCTTTTTTAAAGTACAGAAATATGTTTTTCTGCATGTAATGCTACTTGGAATTAATAAATTGTCTTGAGAAATGTTTGAACTGTACAGGATGCTCCAATTAACTCTTTAACTACTTATGCTTCAGATCATTTCAAATATCTGCACCTGTAATCCCACCCTGAAATTCAAGAAACACCAGAGGGTCGAAAGCAAATATCCTCTCGCTGAAGAGGATGGGTTGCTTCCCTTAAACAGCCAGCTGAACAGCAACCTTCGGCTCTCATGGTTATTCTATGAGACCATATTGGGATGTTTTCATGTATATTTTTCTTCCCCCTTTGTGACATTTTTTGTGTAGCCAGATGAACCCAGGTTACGTGTCTTGTGGCCTGTGTGCAACCTTGTCCATTAGCCAGTCCCCACACCTTTGATGTGAACCATCATCCCTCTGGTTTCTGTGGCTCATTCATTTTTGTGGTTCTGTAACGATCTCTGCCCTAGTCCTGAATCCTGCCTTTATTGTAGACAGAGCTGACAACAGGCAGCCTTGTCTTTCATTTCCTTGATGTACTTTGTGCTGCAGTATGGCTTTTGTTAGTATTGATGCAAACATTACCATAAACCACCACCTAGGGACTGAAAACAATTGACTAACTGTTTTCAAATCCAATACACTTAAGTTGATCAGATACAAAGTTTAAGTACAGTTAGCTTGGAAGAAGGGGAAAAAAGCACCAATGCTGTGTGGTCTCAGGCTCTGCGTTCTGAAAAATAAAGAGCAGTGGAATCTGGCTGCTTATGTCAAGACAAATGGCAATGAAATCTATTCAAGAGGTGAATATTGAGCCAGGAACATGCACCTTCTCTTGGCTGACAGGAGACCAGTTTTGCTTCCTTTGGCCTTGTTTAAATGATCTCCTCTTTATCTCGTTTTGAAGGCTCGTTCGAAGCAAGAAAAGAGATGGGATTATAGAGGGAAAGCAAGCATGTTATGAGCCAGTTCACGTTCTGATGAGATGTGCATTTTAAATTGGCTGATGTTAAAATTCTCTGTTAAATTCTAAACAGCAGGCTAACAATCATGGCACTCATTATAACGGAATATTCCATATCATATGGAAGAATTTCAAAGTTAGCTGTGTTGTAAATGCAAAACTCTGCCTGACCCTTTTTGAGTAAGGAGCAGTAGCAGGGGTCATTTGCTTTTGCAGCCTTGTTAGATCCTGGATCCGAGCCTTTGTAAAAGGGGCTATTCAGATTCCGTTTCCGTAGGACGCTTCAAAGATGTCAGTTGCATCTTTGAAGTTTCTTTCTAAATTAAGCAGTGGAGAACTTGAGAAAGTGAAACAAAAAAGAGAGAGAGAGAGAGATTCACAAAATGAATCAGGTTCAAGGTTCTATGCATATTTCAAATCTGATAAACCTGATATGCTTCTTATTAAGCATACAAGAATACTGCTACTTAACTTCCCAATTTGTTCCTTTCCTTGCAGGGATAACGTGTTGAAATGAAACCTAATATTTGGAAATGCAAAATAAAAGCTGTAATGAGCTGTATTTGAGCCCATTATAAATGAAGTAATCTGAAAATGAATTATGATGCCTCTGCCTTTACGAAAGTGAACACACCTGCATTTTTCTGTTATTTCCGTAACAGAAAAATAGATGGAGATTTAGGGTTGCAGTCACTGAAGTCAACAGCATATAAGCAGTCCAATTGTGCCACAGGATTGTAACTTTAGATAGTTCTCTTTTAATGCATCTTGCTCTGCTAAAAGAAGCCCACTAATTTTGAAGTTTGCTTATTTGTCAGTACCTGCCAAAGGTACAATCCTAACTCAATTAACACCATTGCTAAACATTTCCGCTAACTTCTCTGGCATGAGGCTTATACCATAATTTCATATATTGTGCTAATCATTAATGACTGAAAGTAGTATTTCTTTAGAACGTGATTTGTGGAAGCTCTGCAAAGCAGGCTTGCTTCTTAAAAACTTTAGTAAGTCCATCAATCTCTCAGACCCCCTAATAAACATGTGCGTTTGGATGTAATGAAACTTTATTTCTAAATGTTTGCATTTGGGGTTGATAAAGGAAAATGTGTGCATGTTTATCAGCTTTACTGTAGAGACTTCTATTTCTGTAAACGAAACACCTGTTTCATATACGTAAATGAAAGCTCCATTAATACTTCTTATTGTTTCAATAATGAATTCTTACTCTTGTGATTATGTAATTCATTACTAGGTTCAGTGCCAATATTACTGCTTAGCAAAATAGACACTGAAAGTCATTCACAAGAGCTTTGTTTAACATCTCTATAATTACACTATATATTGGAATTATCACATAACTGTAAAAGTTATCAATAATAATTGACTGTGAATCTTTAAGAGGCAGCATATCCAAGTTCAGTTCATACAATAAAGATGCTGGAGAGCACTAGTGATTTAAGTCTTGAGTTCAATGTGTCATAGCCTCCCTGACATCACTTTATTTTTTAACCATCATCCAGTGGACCGTATAAGATATATAGGGGTTGGTGGCTTCAGTTGCTTGAATTTATGTGTGAAATCGCTTGCTGAATTGTCCCATAATTGGGTTCTTAAAATAGATTTTCTTGGCTAAGTACAATTCTAGTTGTGTATTGTAACCAAGTTTAAGCTTCTGGGTAACAAAAACCACCAGTAGGTATTGATAGGGAAAGGGATAATGGTCAA